>NC_091054.1:19533653-19861751 GCF_963966145.1 Tenebrio molitor
CTTCTTTCGTGCTTTATTGGTATTTCTGCAAATTCATTCCTCCGTTTTAATTTTATCTTTAAAAAAACCGCTCCCTTCAGAATGCTTTTGATAACTATTTACATATCAACTAATAGGTCAGATATATTAAAAATTGTTGAAAACAGCACTAAACAACCACGTTTAGACTGTCTTTCTTTCTTCCTAGATTTTGTTTCGGCAACGCCATGAACACAAAACAACCTCTATGAATTAGTTTACCCCCTTACCTGTTAACTTCCAGTCTTGCAAGTTTCCGCGCAATTCCAATATTGTTTTTGCAATTTACAAATTCTGTAAAAGGATCTGTCCACATGCTTTTCGTTGGCATCATACGGAGGACATTTCAAGCAAAATTAAACAACATTATCCCAAATAACGTGGTTAAAACGTAACCTAAAAATTTGACGTCGCTAGTGGAATAAACGTACAATTCGCGTCTTGCTCTAATCGCACATGCTAAAGCGAGATGCATAGTGGGACACGCTTAATACAATACGTACAAGAATTCAATAGTTTGTTTACATTATGTTGAAAAGAGATAGCAATATGACAGTTGTTCTGCTTTTTAATTGATACATCGGACTATAATTAAAAAATGGACTATACTTACTTTATCCAATACCTGTTTATTATGAAGTCATATCATAACAATGCCGATTTTGAATATATTATGAGCTCTATAAAACACTAGTGTTTTTATGAACCCATAATTAAACTGTTTTTATAATTCAGTGGACTTATGAACCCATAATTAAAAACAGTTTATTGAACATCAAAAAGAATAAGAACTGTTACAGAAGGAGATGTTAGATAAAACTATGTATTACACTCGTGCCTTAACAGCAAATAAGTCACTCAAGAAACATATTAAGCCAAGCTCTCGTGGCTAAACATTTCTTTCGTGACTCATTTGCCTTATAAGACACTTGTATAATAAATAGCTATTTTTTAATAGCAAAGAACAAAAATATTTTTCAGATTTAATTGTTAACTAAAAATTATCGCAATTTCCAACAATTATTTATTATTAACGACGATAAATAGAACACTGTAGATTTAAATATAATTTCAGATACATAACCTCACTTTGATCAGTAAAGTAAAATTTTCATGTGAAACCCAGGAAAATTCTCGATATTCTTAAAAGAACTGTTCTTTGCAAAAGAAAAAGTTCACACAACTCCTTGTTTTTTGAAGATGTGACGTTTGACGCCAATAGTTTTATAACTGACGAAGCTAGACCACACGTTACCTGGAACAAAAATAAGACCGAGCTACTTGACCAGAAATCTTTTGAACGCTCTTTATTATAACTTGGTTTTCCAGCAAAGATTTTTTCGTTGACAATAGTTATTTACAGTAAAAGTGAGGAAGGCAAGCTTTCGCTCACGCGGCCTTACTCTCCAGTGCTGTACTTGGTTTTGTTCCTTAGAAATTGAGGGGGTCATTCACGAAACCTGGTAAGGCTCGATAAGACATTGCAAATTCAAAACCATGACAACTGATATTGTTGGAGGATTGTATTTGCCGCTCGTTAACGATTTGCAAATTATCTGAGTTTCGTGAATGATCCCCTTAGTCTGTAACTTTGTACTTAAAATTTTAAATAAAAATAAATCACATTTTTGGACGGATCTGTTGCTATGGAAAAAAATAAAATACAAAATAAACAAAGTTCTGTAACGTCAATAAAGTGGCCGTGTGCACGTTGTGGAAATTGTGAAAATGGATGATGAAGAGTTATATGTTCCTGATGATGTTCTGGAAAAGGCAAGTGTCGCAAGATACTAAATGTTGCCTAAAAAATCAAAATTACGTTATCAAAAAGAATTGCAAAAATTTACGAGTGAATGAAAACCATTGAGTGAAAGACAGTGAGCGAAAAACGATAAGCAAAGCGAAGTGAATGAAAGAGGAACCTTCACCCACTAGTAACTATGGATACAGACTCACTTTCTAGGGAGGTATCGAACGAAGGATTTATAATATTTTGGCTACGTGATGTACTGATTTTCAGCTTTTTATTTCATTTATTAAAAACTCGACATCTACAACGGCCACTTATTGCATAAATTGGTGAAATTAATCTATTAAAAACTGAACAAACCTGTCTAATTCGCGATCACATATTTTAGAAACGAACCTCCAAATCGTCTTTTGTTGATCGGAATACTGTCGAAAAGGCATTCCAGCAAAATGTTTATTTTTTATCTCTTCCAGAACGACAAATTTTATGAAAAAGGGATAAAAAGAATGTTTGTCTCGTTCCTGTAAGTGGCTGTGAGATTAAAACATTACAATTGTGAGATAAAAATGTTTATCTCAGAAAATATCTTAGAGAGTGACAGCATAAGGAGTTCAAACAATTACACATAGGAGTATATTAATTTATATAATAAATCATAACCGGAATGTTCCTCGAAAAACTGCCTGTACTTATTTAATACTGTTTTAGAATAAAACAATGACCTGTTTGAGTTTTTTATTTATTTAAGTATGTAATTCAGTTTCTTTGAAAAATTTTGCTCGTTTTTTTAAATATACATACAGGGCAAGTCACATACCTAAGGGTTATTTCCGAATTTATTTTGTACGCAACCAAAAATACCAATGACGCTGACTACTTGATACCATTTACAATGTGATTTAATTTAGTAATCAACGTAGGTATGTAATTTGGCTAAAAATGTCACAATGACGTTTTCCTGTTCTGATTAATGAAATCAAAAATTAAATTCATCAACTGTCATTTTGACATTTTTAGCCAAATTACATCTACCTACGTGGATTACTAAATAAAATCACATTATAAATGGTATCAAGTGGTCAGCGTAATTAGTATTCTTGGTTGCGTACAAAATAAATTCAGAAATAAACCTTATGTGACTTACCCTGTATAATTTAACAGCTGAAAGTTTAGGAATTTTGTGCAACAATTTGATTTATTTAATATTATTTTAATCATTTTTATAATTAAACATTAAAATTATTAAATTAAGTGAACAGTTGAATTTCCTTTTGTCTTGTATTTGTATGTACATATTTCTATGGTCAAATTTTGGCATAAACTACATTTTTCTGTTGTACATAGTGGGGGTGCATAAGTAAGCAACTGAAAAAATTTAAACGACAACAAAGTAAAACATTATATATTTTGGAAGATCTTGTTATCTTCTATCAACAAAGTTGAAAACCCTTTGGCTATCTGTCAGAAAATTGGTTGGGCTCATTTTGTGAGATATTTTTTTTATACGAAAATTGACTGATATGTCCTGTCACAATTGGAATTCGCCGTGACTGAGTGGAATAGAGAAAATAATTTAGAAATACAATTTGACTTGTAATGCATTTTTGCCAAAAATCAACAGTATAAATTGAAGGAATTCTACTCCTTACTCTACACTTGCGCTGTATATAAAGTTGCAATCTAATGAAAAAAAAATTAACTACACAAAGTGGTGTATCTGTTTTCAATTATCTGCCCCAGGTAAATCGATAAGATACATTTCCAGTTATCATCTATAATTTATAAAGAAATCAAGTGACCTGGTGCTTGCTTTTGTTTCCGTTAACTTATGGCTTAGTTTCATGGGCTGTCAAACCGTACTTACATGTCAAAACTCATTTATTCAACGATGAAGCAGTGATACGAATGATTCTTTTGAGAAAACAACTTCTTAGAACTAATCAATGACACTCTTCCTCTTTATTTTCCTACTTTAATAAGAGCTACGTTGTTACTTTAAATTAATGATTTAATTTACAATACAATGAGGTTATGTACCTGAGAGAAAAGCTCAAACGTACCTAATAAAAAGAGGACCTTCATTTGTAAAAGAGAAAGAAAACTATGGATTGCTTGATCACAAAAATTTTTGAACGCTCGTTACATGAGTCTCTTTGTCTAGCATTGTGGGCACTTTTATAAAGTCCAATCCGACAAAGTTAGCGAATTAGAATGACATATTATTTTATTCTGTAAGAAAGTAATCTATTACTGAAAGTGGCACGTAGTGATACGAACTTTAACGGTTATATCCACTGTTTCGAGCATTTGAACTTCTCAGCTCATTTCTCTTCTGATTTTCTTCCAAGTTCGCATAGTTTTAACTACGTTTGAGAGGAAAATGGACGTCTTTTTGAATTGTGCAACATTTTTATTTTATCATCTTATCACGATCGATAACTAAAATTGCAACTAGACACTTTATCTAATCTGCCATCAAATAACAATACATAATTCATTTTATCGTTACATCACATATGCAATGATGTTATAACAGATTTGATTTTTTTTCGAAATTAAGGAAAACAAATAATGGTCCAAATTCTCTTATCCGTTAGTGTTACCGGGAACCAGAATTGGAATTTAGTTAGTGTGTTTTGAAATAATTAGGTATTATTTTCAGTAATAATATCACAAGAGAGTGAGAATAAATTGAAAATAATTCGACAGATTTTCGAAAACTTGTTGCCATCTGGCAACAAGTTTGAGAAAGAATATGGAGAATTATTTTCAATTTATTCTCACTCTAGAGGGGTATTCGTAGGATTATTTTTTCATGAGTACAAAATCAAAAATACAAAAAAATATATATATATATTATCGCACTGAATCGTTTTTCGTTCATGTTCAACAATTCATGACACTTACTGTCAAATTGAAAAATACGTTGTCACTAAAGAAAAATTAAAACAAAATACGAATTATAATTATTCTCACTATAATAATGATACAATTGGACAGATTAAGATATAAACATGAAAAAATAATCAGTTAAATTAATAAATATTATTCTTGACGTGTGCGGTGTTATCCATTATGCTTCAGCCATATTTTTACAGGTGTCTTTGAGTTCACGGTATAAACTATAGACAAATAAAATTGTCACATTTTTTGTTAATTTATTCATTCCGGTTTTTAACGGAACTAATATTTCACACATATTCTTTAAGTTTTTCTCATTAAATAATAATCCAGAGCTTTTAGACAATACGGCTGTTTTTTGGATATCTGCCAGTCCGTTTTACTCTAAAAAAAACTAGAAAAAACTATGTGAAATGATTTAAAATAAATATGTTTCCTTCGTCGATGATCGTTACATATTCGTATTTACATAATTATTTATTTATATCGGGTGGTCATTTAAATTTATCATAGTTGGCGTTGAAGAGTCGATTGTGAACGCACTATACAGATAATGGATCACAGATCAGTTGTTTAAATCTTACGCTTTTACACGAATGATGGGTTCACAAATCCCTCTTCAACGCCAACTTTGAGGATAAATTTAAATGAACGCCCAATATAAGCAAGTATATTTGGTGTTATCAGAATATCTTGAATTGGCGAAACACACGTTACTCATTTACGATAGTACTATACTACTAGTATTATACTACTACACAATACCGAAATCTGTACAACGCTCTAAAAGTTACTGGACTTTTGAGTCGTAAATCAAAATAGTTGTAAATTATCTAGACAATTGTAAAACGTATATTTAATAGAACTGGCGTCTTTGCAGAAGTTCTTATGAATCAGTAAAATAAGTATGTAATTAAATCTGTTAAATTATGATCCACGCAATATATGACTGTTACTATTGTTGGTTGGATGGAATTTTAACAAAAGGGGGTTACGCTTTATGACTTAATAACTACAAACAGATTTAATATAGGAAAATAAACAGTGTTATATTTCATTGGGAAATTATTGCACGAAATTACCTCCAAAGGGAATAACTGAACGTTTACGTTGCCACTAAAAATATTAGCATCAATAATCGATATATTCTTTTACGAATTTTGTGAATTATCTGTAGCGTCAAATGAATTTATTTTTTCAAGCATGATTGGGAATCTATTTGGTTTTAGTGTGGAAAATACAGTTCCAGCAAACAATCAGGTGAATTTTATTTTATCTGTCCGATTGGTAACTTCATATTTTATCGTTGGTTGATCAAAACATACCGTATTTGTGGCAATTAATATGTCCGTGATTAAACCACTAATTTTTTCATTGATTTATGTGTGTTACTTTTTAATTTATTAATTAATGCATAATGACAGCTTCATCTGTCGAAAGCACAATTTTAATTTATTTCATTACTTTTATATCGTGCGTTCATTTAAATGTATCCTCAAAGTTGGCGTTGAAAAGTCGATTGTGAACGCACTACGGATTACAGATCACGGACCAGCTGCTTAAATCTTACGCTTTTACATGAGGGGTGCATTCACAATCGACTCTTCAACGCCAACTTTGAGGATAAATTGTAATGAAGACACGGTAGTATTATTTCTTGTTTTTTAAGACGTAAGTACATTTAGATTTTAGAACAACTCATTTTTTAATGTTGAGTTTGTTACTTATCTTTAGGGCCCGGATTTTAGGCAAAATGGACTATTTTTATTTTTTAAGGCACATGTATGAAACTTGTCTATAAATGATTTCTGGCTTAATTAGAGTAATTAGAGCCATATTTGATTCTGCCTATTCGGCCTAAAATGCCCTTTAAATACCTATTTTACCTTTTAACTGCCTGAACATGCCTAAAATGACCAAAAATCAATTTCATTTTTGCGGTTTTTTCCCAATTTTCGAATTCTGGGAAGTTTACGGTATTGAAAATGTAAAAGTGGTACCTCAATAAAATTTACAATGCTTTATGATTTTAAAATTTAAGGAGATGTAATTACTGAAATGTACAAAGTGCAGTACAATACAGGAATTACTTTTTCGCTTTTACGGTTGGGACCATGATGTCAGCGGTAAATACTCCGACAATACCTAAGTACCACAAACCATTAGACTGGACTGGCATAAATTACAGAGTTTATCTGTTTGCCTCTGTTCGAAGGGGTGCAAGTATACGCGGTCTAATGTTTTCTGATACTTAGGTATTGTTAGAAGCTTTAACGTTTATAAAATGGTCCTTGCCATAAAAACGAAAATTAAAATCCCGAAGTGAAACAATAAGAGAAACCTTAAGGGTGTCATTTTCTAAAAATTTAAGAAATATAAAATTAACCATCTCCTCTGAAATTTGGTGGGAGACGTAAATATAAGCATTACAAATTTGTCATTTCTCGTTTACTTTATCTCCGTGCAGTGGTCGTGTTTCTTGTGAACCTGTTTAAAGTGAACATAATGCCGAAACAAAAAATTAGTTTACGCGAAAAAATATTACAGTGGACAAGCAAGAAAGATTTATATGAAATAAAATCAACCCGAGAAATGTTTTGTAAAGCTTGTGGTAAACTGGTAAGTTAAGCATAATTAAAAATATGTCATTTTATATTTTTTACTTATTTGAAAATTTTATTTTTTGTAGTTTATATGCGAAAAAAAATGTCACTTGCAACAGCATGAGCAAACGGCCATCCATAAAGAGAACATTATGACACCGCTTCGGCAAACGTTGCTGACACAGAACTTGGAGGAATCGGCAAATAGTACATTCAATATGGAACTTTGTAACGTCTTTTTAGCTGCCAATATACCATGGCACAAACTACAAAATCCTGCGTTTCAGAATTTTCTGACAAAATATTGTGGTAGAAAAATTCCGGATGAGTCTACTTTACGGAAAAATTATTTACCAAAATGCTACAAAGATGTATGAACATCTTTTAATATTTAATTTAAAATTATTTTCACTTTTAGACTATTGACCGCATTCGGAATGAGCTGGATCCTTTTAACATATGGGTTTCAGTTGACGAAACAACAGATGCACTTGGGCGATATGTGGCGAATTGTCTGGTTGGGAAACTTTCAGAAGATGAACCTGGAAAATCTTATCTTTTGGCGTCTAAACAATTAGAAAGAACAAATCATGAGACAATAGCTAGATTCGTAAATCAATCTTTAGGTAAGGGTTTTTCACTTTTTTAAATTTATTTTGATTTAAAATTTCTATGCGTAGAAATCTTGTGGAGTACCAGAGTTGTTGCTGAAAAGTTTCTTTTGTTTGTAACGGATGGAGCACCATATATGATAAAATCTGGTAGACACCTTAAGGTGTTTTATCCAAAAATTGTGCATGTCACATGCTTAGCGCATGCTTTAAATCTAGTGGCTGAAAAAATTCGCTATCAATATGAAGATGTGGATAATTTAATTTCGAACGTGAAAAAAATTTTCGTTAAGGCACCTTTGAGAGTTGAAATGTACAAAGAAAAACTAAAAGAAATGCCACTGCCTCCACAGCCAATTTTAACACGATGGGGAACATGGCTTCAGGCTGCTATGTTTTACAGCGAACACTTTGATTCCATTAAAGAAGTAAGTATATAAAAGATAAGCAAATTAATTGATTGTTAAACTGTTTTTAACTACTCACAGGTTGTCATGTCCTTTGATGGAAGTTCTGCTGTTGCTATTCAAAAAGCACAGTCTATAATGAAGAAACCCGGAATAAAAAACCAATTAATTTATGTTCGCAGTAATTTTAAAATAATCTGCGAAAGTATTACTCAATTGGAAAAAAATGGGTTACCTTTAACCGATTCAATCAAAATTGTTGAAAACGTATTTACCTCCCTAAAAAAATCTCCAGGCCCTGTAGCAGCAGTAGCATTAAAAAAACTTGAAGATGTTACTGAAAAAAATCCTGGATACAAATTTCTTCTAGAATTGGCAAGAATTTTTAGAGGTGAAGATGTGCCGGAACATGACACCAAAATGGAAGAAATTTATTACAAATTTGCGCCCATTACCTCTTGCGAGGTAGAAAGAAGTTTTTCAAAATATAAGTCCATTTTGGTGGATAACCGACAATGTTTTAAAGTAGAAAATTTAGAGCAATATCTTGTATGCAATGTAAATACGTAACAATGTAAATAACTAACAAACTTGTAGTATTGTATATTAATTAATAAAAAATAATTAGTAAATATCTTGTTGTGTGTACCTACTTAAAACTTTAAAAACACATTTTTTAATTTAATTAACCACAACTTTAAGGACCTAGTATGGCTTATTTTCAGTTTTTAAGGGACTATTTGCAGTAGTTTAAGGGACTATTTTAGGCACCTATTTCCGACTTTTTAATTGCCTAAAATCCGGGCCCTACTTATCTTATTGCGACATTATACTACACGTGAATGCAATTTTAAAGGAAGAAAGAAAATTAGAATTTTAAAAAACAGACAAAAAACATACGTATTTGTAAAACAAACATCATATATTTGTTTGACTTTTAAAGTTCGTAACAAAATTTTCTTTACCTGATATGAGTGACGTATTTCCGTAATTTTGAAAAGCAGTTCTTCTTTACTTTACACTTTGACATAATATTGTAGTTGCAAATTTTTTAAACCTCATATGCCTCCTTTATGCAAACACTGCAAGACGTAAACTACACGACCAACAATAGATTTGGTTCTTTTGAAACTTCCTGCAAATGACATTTGACATTTAAATATATTCATTAAGTAACCCAGTTTGTTCTACCACTGTAAACTAGAAGAGTGCTTAATTCTCCTCTAGCTTTATTTGATCTATTAATGTCACTACACGGCAATATGAATGAATTGTTAGTAGAGAAATAACTGTTATATGTCATAATAATCTTACCTAAATTTGAAAAATAATTCAAAAGCCAGCAACGTTCCACTCTATGTCATTTCATTGAATTTATTTCCTACAGTATTACATAGCATATTATTGGATACCCACCGAAAGGAGAGTCTGGCTACTTCCGGTTGCAATGAGTGGCGGAGAGAGGACCAAGTGAGGAAAAAATTTGTGAAGTTACGTCATAATATTATTAGTTTTTGAATAGTTAGTTAATGATATTTTATAATAACATTAAAAATATCGTTGCCAGATAAATTGGTGGTGCCTAAGCTGATGCCAAACCAGTGTGTGTAAAGTTTGGTATAATGGAAAAAAGAACCTCATTTTTTTTAAAAGAAATATTTTCAGACATTTTTCATTTTTCCCTTTACGTGTAGTGACGTCATCGCTATTTTTTTTTAATGGGAACCTTCCAATTTTTGCATATTTGACAAATTTTTGGAAATACGAAAACATCATTGAAACATTATTCTAACCTTACTCTATCAATCAATATCCGTACGATTCAATCTAAGACTCGATTTTTCCTTTACATGACCAACTGGCCTATCAAATTTTCATGATCACACGGCAGTTATTATTCCTTAATCATTTAATTAGACTTGTACAGCATAAACAAGGGAATCATATCGTGTATTTTCACAGCTCCCGCGTCGTTTGAATAAAAGATGTCGTTCAACTTGGTACGTCATTGTTAAATTGTTATCAATTCAATGCGACAAATTTTCTGAATGAACTACAAGATGCTCTTTGTCCAATAAAAGCCTTTTGTAAGTCAATAAAAGTAATAATGCTGTGGCCCTAATTTTTATTATTTATAGAAATAATATTTAATGATAATAGCCGACTTACAACAATGTGACTAGAACTTGTTGCATTGATTTTTTATGTTGTTTTTATCATATAATTACTATTTAGCATTGTCGTACAGGATGAATAAAACATGTTTTCGTTGTTTATGACGATCGTAAGACTTGGTATGTCGAGATATGAAGAACAAAAAATTGTTTTTTGTTCAAATGGAATTTTCTAGTTGTGCGGTTTGTGGCGTTACCAGCTGAAATCAAAATGAAGATGGGGACTCAAACCGTTTATTTAAACTTATTACAAATTAACTTTATAGTCTCTTGGTTTAAACCCAAAGACAACTCAACAAAAAATCAAACGGATCAACTCTTCAAAGGGGAAACTTTGCGCTGCCGTTGTAAAGGATATCATTGCATTAAATATGCAATTACAGCATCGATCGAAAAGTTTTTTTTTATTCTTGATATAAATTAAAACAATGATTAATAAATTAAAATTTCTTCTTACTGCTTGTGACAAACAACTCCATCTCAATTGAGTCAATGAGTCACATCATATTTTTGTCTATGGTAAGGAACACGCCACAAATGATGACTAAATAATGACGAAAATAACGCATGCTCATCTTCCCTTTGACAACAACTGTGACTTTTTGTTTATTTAAAAAACTTTCGACACTCTTTATCGAAATCTGCGGCACAAAAAGATACGAATCGTCCTCAAATCTTCAATCAGACCAATCTCGCGATAAAATCTCCACCACTCCGAGCCCGTCCGTGTGATTATTCGGCGTATCTCACGACAAAGTTGAATTTTCAAATTCTATTAAAATTTCAAAACGGACGTGATTTGTTTGGCGAATATATTTCTCCAGTTTATTAAATGAAGAATTGCTAATTGCCTTGGCGGGGACAAATTAAAAACGTCCCTTTAATTTACTTTTCGCCCACAGCGACGCTCTTCTCGCGGTGACACACGCCAAGTCTCGCCACCCGCTGCTGATTATAGTCTCGCTCAGGACCGACTCGCGGCTTTTTTGCGCCCCAAACAAAAACATGCGCTACACTATTTGCACGTTTTCTCTCGCCTCTGAAAACCTGTATCAAAAGCCAGACATTGGTTTTTTCAAAACAAAATATTTAAAAGTGGCCAATAAAAGAAAAATATATTGATATCACGAATTCTTGTTTTTCTTTACTAGAAAACCGTTTAAGAGTTGAGAGATTTAGTTTTTGTTGTAACAGATGAGTCGATTAAATCCAGGTTTGTATTGTATACCACTCTAGATAATAAAAAAAAACTTTGAAAAGATTTGAATTTCAAGAGGTTTCCAAACAAATCTAAATTTTTCTGAAAAATTGTTTGAAATAAATGAGCGCTGGAAAAGATCGTACGAAATTGCAAAATTCTGCTGCAATAAAATTACAAAATAATTTCGGACCAGACCCCAGAAAGAATGAAACAGCATTTTTTTAAATCTATTCCTATTAAGTTACCCAAATACTTCTTTGATCATGTCTGATGAATTTGCGTAATCGCTTGTCGCAAATAATGTTTAATCTGCCAGGACGTGGAGATGGATGTGTTATGTGCTGACACAAGTGATTTCAAAAAAAAAACTTTGTAACAAATAATGCGTTTCAGGAGATCACTGCTTTTGTCAAATCTTATCAAAACACGAGGAATATTATCGAGTGTTCATTGAAATTTCTCCTCAAAGTAGGCGTTGAAGAGTGGATTGTCAAGGCACCACGGATTACGGATCACGGATCAGCTATTTAAATTTTAAATCTAACCTCACTTTTAGCGTTGTTTGTGTTTCTATAAGCAGCATTTTGTAGCACGTACGGGTTTAGGAGGATAAAGTAGTAAGACTGGCCACACACTACAGACTTTTGTTGATCGGCCGACAGTTTAGTTTTTTGTTAGTAACTTATTACGCAAGCAATCAACTATACTGTCAGCCGATCAAAATTCTGTAGTGTACTGTAGGTGTTTGTAGTGATTTTTGTGACAGTTTAGTTGATTGCTTAATAAGTTATTAACAAAAAATTAATTGTCGGCCGATCAAAAAGTCTGTAGTGTGCGGCCTGGCTAAGTGCTACAAAATGCCTTATAAACGAAATATCATTCACTATTTTTTCTATTTTGCACCTTTGAAATCATTTTTAAGTGCTAATGAACAATTTTTAAATCTGGGGAATTTTGTCGTGGTTGCCAACAAATGTCATATTATTTGGAAGATTCAAATTTCAAATTGTTATTATTATTAATAAATTAAAAATGAGCGAAGACAATTGTGTATGTGTTACGGACAAAGACGATAAATGGACATTGACGATAATGGCCGGACAATGACGTGAATGTCCATTTTTCCTGGCGATTATTGATAATGACCGGACATTAACGTTATGGCCCGTGGTGAGTGGGCAATGTTATTAAAAATGTCATTTTTATTCTAACGCTAACAGCATTGCCCGGTCATTAATGATAATGGTCAAAAACGGCTGGGTAATGCTGATATACTCGTAGGTTACATGATTATTATTGAAACTAGACAATACAAATATTGTTTTCTTTCAGTATTTTTATTTATCAAATGTGTTGAAGTAGGTACTATGTGAAAAAATATTATTCACACTTATCAAATTTTACTTGGTAACGTAAGTAAATAAAAAAAAACTAATTTTTTTTTTTATTTTTCACTTTACTATAATTGCATGATAACTCCTAGGATACGAAATACGTAAACATGTCCATAACAACCGGGGAATAATAACAGGGTGTAATAAGAATAAGCGGGCGTAATGAAATTTTTTAAAGAACACGTATAGTGAAAAATAAAATCTGGTATGCACCACGGCGTCACCGAATGATTACGCCCATCGAACGATATCCATCTCTCGGGCTAAAGCCCTCGAGCTGGATTCATCGTTCTCCGGGCATAATCATCGTTGTAACGCCCTTGGTGCATAAATAGCTAATTAGAACAAAGTGAAAAATACAAATTTTTCAAATAATATTGAGAGTACTCAAAATTATTCATTTTTGTTGTGGCATGAGAGTGATCCATGGTACTTCGAATTGCAAATTTTTTTATGCAGCGCGCTGGTATTATTTTATGTTATGAATGAATTATTAACATTGCCCAAATTACATGGACATTAACGTTACTGGCCGGTCATTATGGTTAATGTCCAACTTGACTGGCCATTATCGTCATTGACCGGCCAATAACGTTATTGGCCGAATTATCGTCTTTGTCCGTAACATATGCACCTGCCAGAAATACGAGATTAGTCGCACTGCCCAAGACACGTCTAATGTAATGATTAATGTTTGCAATTATTGTATATTCCACGTAAACAACTTAAATTAAAATTCGTTCTGTTATTTTGACATTTCATTTTCGTCATTCCAAGTTCAGAAATGACAACCTTGAAAAAGTAAATTTGTACTAGTTTGTTTTAAAACGCGAATTTCTATTACAGCAACCAAAATGGGTTTTGGTTTAGCTTTCATACAGACGCAAAGTAGAAAAAAAAACTGCAAAATGTATATTTAATAATCCTAATTTGCTGACGGGCCTAGAACTTAGTACAAGAAGTAAAAAAAAAACTTTGCAAATACGTATGTCTAATTAGTAATTTCTAATCATATGATTTATATGACAATAAAATTGAAACAGAATGGCATTTCTGTGTTGTTATTTTTATAGTAAAAGTGTCTGTGATCTTGAAGGAGGTTGAAGAAGAACAAATCGGAACGAATTATGACACAGTTTTATTCAGCACATCCATGGGTTACATCCACCCAGATGTAAAAGCTAAACGTTCTCCCGTGACATTTACTGTCATTTGCAATTTTATATGTATTTTTTTTAGTTTTCGTGCCTCCGGCCGGAATTTGGTAATTTACAGATCTCGAAATCGTCCAGAAACACATGTATTGCCGGCCTAGTCCGGCTAAAAGTAGGGAAGTAGGAAAATGTCAGAAAAACACAAATTAATTAAACTTAATAAATGCCAGGAAACAAGAGTGATATTGATTTTTAAATTTAAATGTTTCAGTGTTGCCAACACAAAAAAAGTCCCTAATGCCAATTATTAAAACAAGTGCTTTAACTTTTATTTAACAAATAGGTATCTGCAAAAGTCGACACCAAAAATTTTGTGTATCACACGTCCAGAAACGGTTTTGCGAGTACTCGCATTTGCAAGCCTCGGCTATGCGCCTCGGCTCGCAAATTTACTCGCACTCGCAAACGTGCCGTTTCTGGTCTAGTGATACACGAATGATACAAATAACTATTATTTCATGAGTACTAACCACCTAATATTTTAATTAACTGTACATAGGACCTAAACATCCTATTACCGACCCAAATTTAAAAAAATATATCACTAATTACATATATCATTTTGAGAAACTCGAAATGTCAAAAAAGTCGGGAATTTTTTGAATGGCTCATACATATAGTCTGTTTTTTAATCAAAGAACCACGACCTGTGATCTAGATTTGCAAATATAAAATTCATTTTAAGTCATTTTTAATGTCCTTGAAAGTACGCAAACTCGCATTTAAAATTTGAACGTGTTACTAAAAATGCCTCGCAAAGTGAGACACTTATTAAACTTTCCAATTAGTTGTCATTAACTTTATTAACATGCTGCGCTACTAATATCTCTAATAAATAATAATAACCTAATTTTTATATGATGAGATTTTTCACCCTCGGTCAAAAGTATACAATGTTGTCAGCTCTATTTTAGGTGTAAAATGCGGTGTTGTGGTTCTTTGTTTAAAAAACAGACTATATAAACCATTCACGATTATTTCAAATTCGGACTATCTATGAAAATCTGACATTTTAGTTGGCAGTATTGTGATTTGTCTTAATAAATCTATTTTAGGTTATAATTCAACCGAACACTGCTCCCAAATTGTTACATTTTTTAAATAATTGAACGCATTAGGAACAATAATCGTAAAATTGTAATTGAAATGAAACATACATATTTGTAGGGCAGTTCTGGGTAAATTCTTATTAACTAAATTAATGACGGAATTGACAACAATGCGAATATTTAAAAACGAAACGTCATATGACAGGACCTGACGCCAATCTAACAAAAAAATATCGCGGCCTCCTGCGTGTTTAAAATAATCGTGAACGGCATATACCTATAGTGAAATGTTTTTAATAAACAATTGTCAATGTCAAAATTAAGTAAAAAACCACTCCGTACCACCCTAAAATGTGCGCATATGGACCAGCTGTATAACAATTTGACACCAAATCATAGTTAAGGTTATGTTCACTTCACTTCCCGTACCTTTCTTCCGCGAATTCATTTTCAAAACAAATTGAATGAGAAATCAGCAGAAATCTTTTTCGAATTTGAAATAAACCCTCGCTCGTCAGGGCGCAGGCTCAGTCACATTAAAAAAATGTTGACACTCAGTGTGACTAACCGTATTACTGTGAAAATCACTGTTTGGCTCATACCAACATGACATGACATGAGTTGACGATTTCAAGGTCAAATAATTTAATTTTTTGGCTCTGTAATTATGTTTTGTAAATAGTGACATGCAGGTAAACACCGTTCACGTTGGATTAAGCATTGCTAAATCGCATTATGTTGGTTAGCTGCATGTCACTATTTACAAAACATAATTACAGATCCAAAAAATTACATAATTTGACCTTGAAATGTTCAACTCAACGTGAACAAGGTTTATGTACAGTCGTTGACCAAAATAAAATAGGACAAAGTAAATTTTGATTGTGTAATTCGATATTTTTGCGAAATCCATCTCTTAGGAAACAAAAGTGTCAAAAATAAAAAAACAATTCTGATAAGTGTCATCATTCGACAATATTTCAAAAACTCAGAATCATTCAATTGAACAAAGTGACAGTGACGAGATGACAAGTGAAAAAACACAACCTAACTTTTTGTAAATCAATCGTCAAATCAAGTCAAATCAAGTTGTAATCTGAGACACATACGCCTCAGTTACACTACACAAATTTTTGAATTGTGAAACTGTCTAAGGTAACACTTTGTCCTATTTTATTTTGGTCAACGACTGTACATGTAAATTTGTCAACAAAAAATTACTCCCTCGGATTTAGGGATATTCGTTACTAGGTTGCCATAAATTTGGTTAGGTTGGAGGCTATGTGGTTTGTGGTGACAAACAAAAGATATCGTAATCATATCAAAAATGTAAGGCAGCAGATTCCTTCTAACAGTTGGCTAATGGCTAGTTTCTGGCTAACTGGTAGATGTTTTTTCGTTTCACAATCAGTTTTGATTTCTGGCGGCATATTTAACAACATTGCAAGGTAGTGATGTATATCTTTGGTTGCGTTGTATTATTGCTAATTACAATTATTTCCCTCCACCACCCGGTGGCACGGCAATTTTGCCGGAGTACTACATACTTCCGATTTTGTCTAAAATTTTTGCTATTTTGAGCAAACTAGCTTGTTCGCCGATAATCAGTTTGGCTTCAGAAAAAATGTTTCCACCTCACATGCTATTTTAACACTTATTGATAAAATTACTCAAAGCTTTGATGATAAGCGCTACCATGTTGTACTTTTCCTCGACTTGAGTAAAGCGTTTGATACGGTTTCGCATCAGATCCTATTGAGAAAACTTAAGTATTATAATTTCGATTCTGAAATTGTTAATCTTATTAAATCTTACTTGAGTGACAGACGGCAAGTGGTGAGCATTCAAGGAATTCTATCCAGCAGTTGTAGCGTAATTCATGGGGTCCCTCAAGAGTCCATACTTGGTCCAATTTTATTTTTAATCTACATAAATGATCTACCTCAAAGTATAGAACCTGCTGAGAGTACTATATGCTGATGATACAACAATTAGTAATTCAGACAGCGATCTTAAAATTCTCGAGGAGAAAATGCTTATCTCCTGTCGTCACACAAAAGACTGGTTGGTTGCTGGCCAATAAGTTACATAATAAAAACAAAACAGTCAAAATGTTATTTACTACAAAAATATTAATATTGTCAAAATTTCCGATAATAATGCGGAATCTGGAAAAGTGCCCCGAATGCTTGTAGCGTTTCCACGTTGAATAGCAACGGAAATCCTCTAGAAAAGGAATTTCTTTGATTTTGAATCGCCTGATTCCGCAATAAGTCGGTTGATGAAATAATTGAACTATGAAGCTGTCCCAGAACTCGCGTCCCAGAGAAAACAGACAAATGCCGACGACAATCTGTTCTGGGACACCGTGTATTTGCTATGTTTGGGTTTGCAAGCCATTTCAATTCA
Organism: Tenebrio molitor; assembly: GCF_963966145.1. Lineage (NCBI taxonomy): Eukaryota > Metazoa > Arthropoda > Insecta > Coleoptera > Tenebrionidae > Tenebrio > Tenebrio molitor. The sequence goes on from NC_091054.1 coordinate 19,551,385, forward strand.
ATAATTGATTTATTTGATATAGCACCATGGGAGTCAAAATTAAATGAGTTTAGTGTCAGTATTTTATTTTTATTTTCATTTGTCACGTTGCTATAATGTTAAAAAAATATAGGTAAATTTTATTATTCAAACTATGTAAAGTCCATTCAAAAATCAAAAAACCACCACCCTTTGCTTTAGGTTGGTAAAATTTAAAAAACCCTACGTAGATATTTTTTCCTATATGTTTGTAACTATACATTATGACATTTATTTGATTCAAAATAAAATTCAATTGCTTTGAATTTCGTTCATACTGTTTTATTAGCAGCATGTTTCATTTATTTATTGATTCTTATTATTTTTACTTAAACATGCCCAGAAGAACAAGACACTTAATAAACATTTAACTTCAAAATTACAAGTCTCACCAAATTTTACACTAGACAGCGTTGCCGATAGTAATTATCGAGGAAAATGCGACGTTGATGGTTTTTTGACTTTACTTACTATTCCGGACACGGAATCTTGGCCAACAATTTTTAGACATTTCTAAAAAAATGAAGTAAACCAAGCATTAGTGTCATTAATAAATAACATTTATTAAAAATCACTTTGAAGTTTTTGTTGTGACATTAAAAAAGCAGGGAAATGGCACTATCGAGTCAAAAGTTGGGTTATATTCAATAAGGCTAGTTCACACCTATTTGTCAGTTAAATGTCATTTGTGGCCAAGATTCCGTTTCCGGAATAGTACTCGTACCTATAACATGCAAAGATGCCGAATTTATTTACATTTAATCCCCCCGATTTGAAAATGTAAGTCTGAAGAATTTTTCCTATATTTTTCTTATGTATACATTTAAACATTCTCGATAAGGTAGTATGTAAGTAGTTAGTGCGTTAATTTTGGGACATGCTGTATGTAGTTTTTTAGCGGTCCCTGAATTTTCAGCAAATTCGATCATTTTAAAAATACAGTTACTCAAAAACAGGTGTTCAATTTTTTATATCTTTAATTGTTTCTTGATAAGCTATGTGGTATCGGGTGTTTTTTTAAATTTCACCTCATAGTAGGCGTTGAAGAGTCGATTGTGAATGCACTATACGGGTTACGGATCACCTGTCAGCTGTTTAAATCTGACGTTTTACACGAGTGGTGCGTTCACATCGACTCTTCAACGCCTACTACGAGGTGAAATTTAAAAAAACACCCGATATTATTACTTACATGTGTCTCTATCGGTTAATTGGACACGAACTGATCCGTTAAAAATGGCAAGAATGGTCAGATCAGATATAGATAAATATTTATCCTTTACGAACACGTCGATACGATTTCCTCGTTGAGACTTTTCTTTATTTGTGAGAAAATTCCAGAGGAACTTTAGTTTTAGTATTAGGCGCGCTGCCCCAATGACACGTTATACGTGCCGGTTGGCGAAGCCGGTCCTGGGCATGAGCCGACTAAATTCGAGAATCATGTCAGAATTTCACGCATCCTGTTACAGGAATAGTGAATAAAAATCATACGATGGTTCGTCACCCAATAACGATAATTCCCCACCGAATTTTTACAACTACGTTAGTCCATTGCCATTATACAACTTCTAGTGGCGTGATCTATTCACCACGGAGAATCCCACCGACCGCACTATCACGCTGTCCTCTTTTAGACACGTGTGCGCCACAGGTACGATAAAGTGACGGCGGCGACTACGTGGACCTCGATTTGAAATGGGCACGTTGTAGACTAGCTCAACGTTGGCGTTGGCGCCACGTTTGACTCGCCGAAGTAGTCAGTCTCCGCTCTACCATTGGAAGGTGTAGTCGCTTTCGCGTTCGCAGCCCCGTCCACGTGACTACCGAAACCGAAAGTGCACCCCTGCGATTTGGTCCGAGTATTTCGACGTTGTCGTGCCACACACCGGCCTATTATGAATAACGTTTTCAAACAAGTCAAACGCACCTTTGCTGTCCTGTCAGCGCTATTCATCACCGGTAAGTCAAACGTTTCAATTTTTTTCGATATTTTCGAGTGACGCCACGCGGCCCAGCCTTTTTCTCTTGGCATTTTTTCGAGATTTCGGGTAGCTTTTCGACAAAATCGGCACAGACGCGCTCGCTTTAATTGCCACAAGATTTCCGCTAACAAGCCCCCGCACAAATTGACATCCAGTTACTGCTCCAAAAGTGATTTTCTATATAATTAAGCTCATTTTCGGCGAAAAGCGCCTCGACTTCGGGGGCTTCCTATTGATTCGCGCCAATCTGAAACGTCACCGGCCCCCGACTCATAATCACGTTAAAGAAATTCGTTTATTTTTACATCGCGACCAACGACACGAATCAGAAACTTGACAAAATCAGGTAAATAACGCCGCCCCCGCACGCCGAAAACTTCCCCCGATCGAGACAATTCTCCCGTATTATCTCAAACTTTTTCAATATCACACCCTAGCGGGGCCGGTGCACTTTTCGCGTTTTTTCTCACGCCACCAATCATCAGCCCTTTCAAAAAAAAAGAATCAATTTACTTTGGTATTATCGAGGCCTGATTTATGCCCACACACATGTTTTGATAAATTTATAACCGATGCGGCCGAAATAATAAGCCACCTCTGAAATACATACGTCAATGTTACGTGGTTCACATTTTTATAGTATTTTTCTTGGGCTTGTTTACAATCGCGAAAATAGAGTTGCTAGAGTCACGTGGGGCGAAATTGGCGGAAGCACAAATAGTCCATCGTCTCCAGGTGCCTATTTGTGACACCACAAGTCGAGCCCCCGACGGAATCTGACCGATTGTTAAACAAAACATCGAAAAAAAATTGTTCAAATTCAAAAATCACCGAATCCCGTCAAACCACAAACAACGCGTTTTGTTTACTCCAAATATTGTTGCTTCTGCTCGCGCGGTGCTCCAGGACCAAGTCCTGCCCCTCATCGTCGCAACTTTTACTTTGTTTATCCTTGGAATGTCCAAGCGATTAATCATCAAAAGCTCGAACCGTAAATATTTTTAATTATTATTTATCTGGTCTTTTCCGTGCCAATTACAATTGGTAAACATTCTCCACGTCCGAATTATTCCGCTCGTGGCTTGACGTTTCACAATAGAAGGAAATGTCGTCACGATATTTTATTTACCGAATTACTTCAGCAGAACTCGTTATCGGCCTAATAAAATTACTATTCTTCCGAGTAAAGAAGCACCATTTATCTCTTTGAAGCTTTCTTATCGTTCGCGTTAATTGTTGGCACAATTTACGTTAAAATAAAGATTACAAATTGTGGGAATCGCAAATGGGGATTAGGTATTGACGACAAACGCGAATTGGGAGACGCAATTTGAGGGACAATATTTTTCAGATCACATTCGTGAAAATATTTTTGTACCTGACGCATGCAGTGTTTTTTCTGTTGTTTTATGACGTCTTTAATCTTTATTATGTGTAAAACAACAGGACCACTTCAGGATCATAACAACGATAAATTGCGTCGATAAAATTAGCGTAGTGTAGGCAGTATTTTAATAAAAACTCGAAATGGGAAGGGGATGTTTGAGTAATCAGGAGGGATGTAAAGGTGTTTTTTAAAATTTCGCGTCGAAGTTGGCGTTGAAGAATCGATTGTGAATGAACCACTCGTCTTAAAAACACAGATTTTTCAAATTGCAGATTAAAAACACAAACAACGCAAAAAGTTGTGTTAGATTTAAACAGCTGATCAGAGTTGTAATCCGGTGGTTCGTTCATAATCGATTCTTCGACGCCAAGTTAAAAAAACCCGTTATTGTGTATACTCCCAAAGATACAGTCTTCTTGTTGTTGGTACTTTTATATGCCCAAGCATGTATCTTATACTTAATTATTTATTTCTAGAATGTTTCGGACCTAGTGCGCTAATCAATTCCACTTTTATTATTTTGTTAATTTCCTTTCTCTTAACTGAAAAGATGTATTCTTTATTGTTGGTACTATCGATGAATTGATGCGGTTAATTTTTTTAATAGAATAAATCGCGTTTTAGACTGATTTCTCTTGAAGAGTCGCCAATGAAAAGTTAATGAATGTTTCTCCCTTCGTCGAATCCTTTCGACATTTGAACGAATATTTTGCATGATCATTTGTTTACAAAATAACAAACCCGGGACATTTTGATCTTCGACAGTTCTTTCGATTGCCAAAATGCATTTTTCAATTTCGTCGTAACGGTATTAATTGTAGATGTATGTGTGTAGATAAAAAATAGGAAGTTTAGTTTACAAAACAGTTGGAGAATAATTGATTGACAATCCTTTGCAATTTCTCGGCTTCGTTTATATTGAAAGTAGGACCTGCTTTTGCTCAGCATCTGTCGACGCTAGACCCCAATAATAATACAAACTTATCAGTTTGGCGAAAATTATTACGTAAACAATAGCAGTTAAGTCCTGTGATAAAACCGCTATTACACCTAGCGTTATCAATGTTATCATCGATCACGCCATTTCTCATTGCGAGTCATTTTCTACTTGCAAGGTTGACCAGAAACATTTTTAGCCGATGCAGTGCCGATAAACTAACTAATCCAGTCACCGGATTCTATTTTGGTCCATTCACAAGTCGATCAGTGACAACCAACCCGGCTCCTGGAACATTCTAGAAGTTCTAGAACCCAGGTGGTACCGATTTTTCTCTGGAGAACTTCCTCGTCTCTGTCAAAGTTCCACAGATGGTCGAAAAGCGTGGTGGTCCAGGAGCGTCTCAATCTGGCTTGTGACACACATTTGTCAATTAGTACAATTAGCGCGACAGTTTCGGTACTGCTGAGCCCCAACTAACAGGTACGCAAAGGTGATGGCCTTGGCGTGACGTCGTGTGAGGGGCGAGGGAAGCGGACGAGCCCACGATCTCTCGTCCGTGATTGGTTCAAAACTATCGTACGATTTTGGACGGGTGGAGGGAGAAATGTACACATCTGTTACGCTTATCTAAGGTAATGGAATCGCGGTACTCGCGACCGGTGACGTAATCACTTTGGGATCTCGGGTGATCGCACCTCGAAACATTTTTGGTCGTTCTAATTGGCAAAGTTTTTGGTCGCAACAAAATCGCCGCTCCCGTCGTTGCCGCCCCCATTCATTTTTGCCTGGTATTGTGTCCTGGAAAAAAAATCAAAAAACAATGCAATTTCGTGGCTTACTCGACTATAAAAACCGTCCTGAAACGTGTCGCTTGTTTAAACCGGTCTTAAAACGAATTTACGGCAATGTAATACATGTGTGCTTTCAATTTTGATTCGAATCGATGGTTGTGACCTTTATTTTATTAATATGTCCTCCACATGTGGCCGAGCCGGTTCAACTATGCACCGCGATTAATTTATAGATTATTTCAAAGGACGAAAATTAGCGATTGTGCAATTTTATTTGTGTCGCAAACGACGCTCTTCCATGTCGCAATTAAAACATTTTAATTATCTGCCGTGGACGCCGTAAAACAACACGTGTGCTCGTGAAACGTTGACAAGTCCGGCTTTTAAAATTAGCTTGTTTTTAATTTAATTTCGTTTTCCCGGAGCAAGCGCCAGGGGTAGGTGAGAGATTTGTAGGAAATGAAAATGATAAAGGTGTCGGAGATTGTTTCCATAGTTCAATGGCAGCCGGTTAAGTGTTGTGCAACTCGTGTTTCGGTTAGCGGTTTTTTCTTTGCAGTTTAAAGCCTTGGAATTAATTTAGAAACTAGCGGTGATCTCTACATACATATTTTAAACTCATTCCAAGATCGCGCTCTGCGCCTCACTCTTCGTTCCTTTTAACATTTGAAAAAATACACTCGCGAAGTCAAATCGACAATGGAAAGATTGTCAAATATCAATAAGGTCTGAGTAAGTGCCAGGTCTCTTTGTCCGGAGGTATTGAAATTAAAATAATTTATTATCCTTTTTTAGGGGAAACCAGCCTCCCCAAAGGCAGATGAATGAAAAAGTTTGTAATTAAAAAATAGCTAAAGCCTGGTAGGTACAATGTGATTTTGAGAGCTTATCAAATGTTGTTAAAAGAGAAAAACTCTGTTACTTATTTATGAGAATTAAAAAATCAACAAAGTCCCAACAGTAGAGACGCTATTTTAGTTGTTGTTCATTAATAATTAATGATAAGTACACTTTTACGGTTTGTGTACCTAACCTAGTTGGAGTAAACAAACCTGTTAATAATTATTTTCCATTAAAAATCGTTGATCCAAAAATTGTTACGCACTATCCGGAAGTGGGAATTTTAAAAGAACTGAAAAAAAAATGAAATAGATATATTAATGCATTGCTTTGAAATACATATATACTAAATTTTTAGCCATTTTTTTTTAAATTAATGGTAAAAATGGAACTATTTTTTAACAAAGTTTAAAGGATTTTGCGTTACTCATTAATTTCCAAAAAATGTTTCCCTCATTTTTTGCTTTTTGTCTTCGTCCAATATTAAATTGTATCGGGTGTTCATTTAAATTTATCCTCAATGTTGGCGTTGAAGAGTTGATTGTGAACGCACCACGGATTCCAAATCACAGATCAGTTTAAATCAAACCTCACTTTTTGTGTTGTTTATGTTTTTACTCTGCAGACTGACCAGCGCATCTGCAGGATTATCCTTTGGGCCGAAATTGGCATTAATAGATCTACTAAATGAAAGAACAGTTTCGTGGTATGAACCTCTTATCGCAAGGAAAAATTAATTTTAAGTAAATAACAATATGAAGCAACCATATCAAACAAAAAATTAGATCAAATTTTATCGTGATGGTACTAATTTTAAATAGGAAAACAAGCAAAATGACGTTGTGTTAAAAATAACAAAAGTGTTTGACGTTAATTCGTCCATTATTTGCATTTTCAAGTCCTGTGAGTTTAATTTAAAAGTAGAACGTCCAATCAATTGCTTTTAAATAAATTGGACTTTATTTCAATAAAAAAAAACATTGCATCATTAGACACTTATGTAAATTATTACAAAATGTTCCAGATGGTTCGGTTTTATTTCCGAGTTTTAATTTCGTTATGAATTGGAATAAAAATATGTAACGAGAATATTCGTAATTCTGTATCAAATTGTTCGTAGTAAATATTTTTGTATCGATTTCACTTGAGTACTTACAAATCAAGTTTATTTTTTTAAATATTCTCCTTTGAACAATAGCGACGTGTAGAGTACCATCGCTGAGCAAATAAAAACTCGTACATCCAAAATTTTAGTATTGTAAATCAAAGTCTACAACGTCAAACGTTATTGTCAGTGTCAAAGTCAATGCGAATAAATGGGTTTAACTGAAATTCAAAAACAGACTAGCGCAACGTTTAAGAGACGGGATTTCGATTCGGGCAATTGCTGCTGAGGTTAGTGTTCATAAACGTACCGTTTTATTGGCCAAACAAAAAGTCAAACCTATGCATACATAACCTTTATTAAAAAAGCGATGTTTACACAACTCAAATTTTCAATTTTTGGATCTGTTGTTCTGGCATCTGTGTACGAGGTTTTTTTGGCCAGCGATAGTACGTTCAAATCAAGAAGTACACGGGCAGTCTCATGGTTCAAGTGATAATCAGTTAGGCTGGATACACGTGACGTGTATTTTTCTCTTTGAACTTGTTGCACCTATTTACTTGCATTATCGAATATTCAGTTAAAAATTTCATTTTAAATTGTTTGAATATCCTACCAAATCCTATGTTACCAATATGACAATATGAGTCTTTAATAATCAATATTTATTGGGTTTCTATGAGCAAACAACCGTTTGCAAATTTTTTGAAAATATTTAAACTGAGTAGAATTAGACATTCAAGGGTTTTTGTAAAATTTACGTACAAAGTTCTTTGGAGAACTTCCATATTTATTCATCTGCAGTGGTGAAGTCTTAATAAAATATGACCTATTTTGAGCACATAAAATATAATTTTTAACAGTTTTGTGATGAAATAATAATTATTCCAATCATGTGTATTAAGTGCCTTATCAGAAGATAAAATCTGCCACAAAAACACAATTTTCCATAGAATTCGACTGAAATCAAGCGACTTTGCGAAATTGAAACAATGCCCATGCGGTGTGCTTTTCCTAATCATGGACCAAAGAAATTGGTGAAAAGGGGTGAAAACCGCCACGTGGCAGTTAAATTTTCCACTTATCTCCCGGTGTTTCCCGACGGAACATCCTCTAATGCGTAGTCTTTTAATAATTCAGCGTTCCTTTCAAGTTTATGGCGTAATATTCAATAAATATGTAGCCACCGAAAGCCAACCTTAAATTATGTTGTAGACTGAAGTATGGGCAAATCCTCGATGCGTCGGGGTCGAATGTAATTGTACTGTAATTCGGTGAATTATTAAACGGCCAGAAGTTCGCTCGACACTTGCGGCCTTTTAAAGGGTAAAAATTAGAGCGGAGCTGTTGAACCCCGTAATGAAGAGGGTTAACGCAGGTACATCTGATGTCTGCTGTTTTCAGGAAAACGTTCACGATTTCGCCTCTACATTACGTGTTTGACATTGCGACTGAGATCTCGCGATTACGGCCGTTATAAACCTACTATATTTAGATTTCTCGATTGTCGGAATCGAAAATTGGCCTTCTAATGATGTCTACAATTTTGGAGCGAATTCGAGTCACTCGCTTTAAACACGCGGTATTTCCTCCGTAACCCAACACAGTTTCGGTCTGTTGATTATCTACAAAAAATACAATACATTAGCTAATTCGTGAAAAATAAATATTTATGGGCGACGTCATACGAGTCCATACCCGTAACACGCTAAATATTTACACACCGAGCACCTCGAATTTTCTGATAAGCAAATTGTCCAACATTTTCTTCCTACACCCTTCGAAATTGTTCGGATTTTTTATTAGTCTAGTTTACCGTTTGATTTACCGAAACGTTTCACGGTAAATTTTCATGAAAAACCTCCAGCGTAAATTTATAATTCGCCGGACTTTACACTCTTCGTTAAATGACAACGTATGGATATTTCCAAATCGTAAAAAAGTTAAAAATCGAAATAAAAAAAGTCATAAAAAGCTCTAGCTTTTTTTACCTCTCATTGTTGATTTTTGTGTGGAACAGATTTTTGCGGCCAAAGCGTTACCGATGTACGAGTATTTGAATATCATTAGCCCGTCGAAATCCAAAAGTGACGAAAAAATCTAGCGAATATTCAGTTGAACGGAACTCGGTAAGGTACGAATGGCACATTCTACTAATTGAACGTTAATACATACAAGTCGGTTTTTAGTTGGACACAGCAAAATATTTTTCAAAACAAAGTAGTAATGAAAACAATAATTACCTAAATTTCGAAGCTTACGCTAATTTAACTACAGAAGCTGTGGTGTGGATTATCTCTAAATTCAAACGTTTTTTGTTGGACAACGCGAAGACCTCACATTAGCCATAAGAGATAATATGTAATTGTTTTTTACAAGCTAGTATTAGTATTAAAAAAATCAGGGTGTTTCACGAGTGATTATGAGCTCGGCGGAATTGAAAATGCAATCCATAATACATATCCAAAGTTAACGTAGCTATTTTAAATATCGTATTGTTTTAAAATGAAATTACACTGGTCTACAGTGAAAAAATATTCTGAATAATTTTAACTAATTTTTGCTTGTCTACCCATGCTGAATAGGAGTTGATAAGTAAAAGTCATTTATTAGTTTAAGTTTTCACGATATCTGATATCAATGATATCTTCCAAATTTAACGATCCAAACCTCCTTGAGCTTGATAATACTGATATTTACGAGTTAGTTGGCATCAAATTTTGAAAATATTGTGTTTTAGTGCTCTGTCCTGTATTACTAAGTGATAAAAGTGTTAAAAGTTAAAAAAAAAACAATCATATTTTATAGCAAAATGTCTCTTTTAACACTCTTATCACTTAGTAATACAGAACAGAGCACTAAAACACAATATTTCCTACATTTGATGCCAACTAACTAAGTAAATATCAATATTATCAAGTTCAAGAAGGTTAGGATCCTTAAATTTGGAAGATATCATTGATATCAGGTATCGTGAAAACTGAAACTAATAAATGACTTTTACTTATCAACTCGTATTCAGCATGGGTAGACAAGCAAAAATTAGTTAAAATTATTCCGAATATTTTTCCACTGTAGACGAGTATTATTGCTGGACTGTTTGTCGAGATGTTACAGAAGCAGAATACAATATATACAGAATAATGTATAGAATAACAGTATAATTTCTGTTAATTTTTGCAAAAAACGGAAACTAATTTTAAGAATATATTATAAATTTTGTATTCAGCATATGAAGATTAATAAAAAAAAGTACTTTACGCGAAGAATACTTTTTTAAAGTCAAAATTTGTAGACTAGTGTTATGAATCCATGATGGCTTTGCTTCCAATAATTTTATTTGTCACAACTGACGTTTACGCAAAAGTTAAAATACGAAGTTTAAAATGTATTCGAAAAATGAGAAAACAGACATGATTCTGATTTAATAAAAATGCCGTTGCGCGTTTATGCAGACAATAAACATTTTCCCAAAAATTCTTGATTTTTTCACAATTTCATTTAACCAAGCGAATGACGTTTATGTCAAAATTTGCGAAACTGCAGAGCAGACTATGTTTTATGTTTTTAAATCAAAAAACTAATATCCACGTTAATTTTGTAAATGTATTGTGGGTTGCATTTTCAATTCCGTCGGGCTCATTTTCAATCGTGAAATATCCTGTAGAGTGTAGATTGTAGAATGTTTTATTCTTTGCCCAACATGTGCAAATTTTAATGTTTTATCAAAATTTTAACATGTTGAGCAAAGATAGTATTCAAAAGATAGTTAAATACCGAATGGCGATCACTTTTTGTCATTCTTTCATTATTTAACTCTTTACCAAGTCGTTTGTTCATCAATATTTTTTTTTGTGATTTACGTTTTACATCGTATCAAGTCCAAGTTCTTACAGTTGGTTGCAAAAAAAAAACGGGAACTGTCATAATAATAATTTACACTTTTACAATGTAAAACTTCCTTATGAGAGATAGGTTAGAATTACATATGTATTGTCAAAATTCAATGACATTTTTACAAATCATTTGATAGGTATTGTCAAGTGGACAATTAATTGACAAATGGATAAAACCGAATTTATACTAGGAAAATTGTGTTTTCCCGTTTTTTTGCAACCAACTGTACACAATATTGCAAAAATATCTTATCACGAATCAATAACGTTTTATTAATTTTATCGAAGAAACAAGCAAAACAAGATGAGAGACAAACCTAACCTCATTCACTTAGTAATATATCAACACATTGGGCCGTATCACGACACTCTTGTTAAATTTAATCATGACTCCAATTACCTTGGTGACGAATTCATCACTTTCTGGCAGGTTATAATTGCATAAAATACAATCGTTTTATGTTTACTTTAATCACGACTCTTGTTAACGGCAACTTTAATAACGGTGTCGTGATACGGCCCATTGTAGTGCAGCGGACATTACCGTATTTTTTAAAGATCTCGTTTACTTGGAATTAAACAAAAATTGATCTAAACACACTTTCGAAGTAATGACCGGCAGAACGTTTTGCCAACTGTAAAAATTGTTTTCCACAGAAGTTTATTTCCTTCAGCAATATATCTACAGCGTGATCAACAATGAGTCTAGCAATGACACAGTTGAAAAGTACCGATTTGATCGGACCTGGTCACATAAAAAATGAAATTGTCGGAAAGAAATCTTAAGTGTTTGCTTCAATCAGAATCATGGACAGCGGACTTTTTGAGAAGTTGATAACATTGACATTGGTAAAATTGTTTAAAATGAATGAAAACCGTGACTAATCATTAATGAATTGCAAAAACATTATATGTAATTAAGTAAGTGGACAGTAAGTTAATAATAACATATTAAACGTTATAATTACGGTAGTACAGTCTAGAGAAAAAGTGAGGTTATGTTTATGTCGTAATTTTTTTTTTTTTTTGGTAATGAAATCGATTCTCCCACAAAAATCTCATGTGGATTGGTGTTCGTCACATAAAATAACGCCTTTTTGTAAATTCTTGTTGAGATTGAAGCTTAGATGCTAAAGTGGACTTTCTAAAAGTTTATTCCAGGGACTTTGTCGGTAATAAAATTCTAAAATTTACGACTTAACCACCTTTAATGTGAATTACGTTTTGTCATCGGTGTATTGAAAGTTCCTTATGAAGTCCACATATCTTCAAGAATTTTTTTAAATTTCCTTGGGCATGCATCAATTTTTTCCCGTTGTGATTGTAAAAATGAAATTTAGGTACACTGGAGGAAGTACATATAGAAAAAAAATTGGTTATTTCACACGCCACTTATCTTTATGCAAATAGAAGCTTCGAATCTGCTTCCGGTTTTATTTGTAGGTACGCGTGTGTAAATCGTCGATAATTTCAGTGTTTGTGCAGTGTGGAGGATTTGTGACGCATTAGAACCGCCCAGCGTTCGGCGAAAACGGCAATAATGGTTTAATTAATTAGTTATATGAAGTTACCGGTCGATTATGGCGGCATGGGACCGGTGGGTAGGTTTCCGGGAGTCCGGGCATCGGTCTCCTGTGACTAATACCGCGGTGCAGTGAATGATGAGGTGCACTTGGGGAGGCATACGTGTCCGAAGCCGGGAATTTGATGCACGACCGGCGACTGACGCCGACCGATGATGCACTTGTGCATCGGAATTAAACGAAAGGGGAAGGAAGCGCACGCGAAAAACCCCCACACAAACCCTAAATCATTCAGAATTGTTAGCGAGTTTCGCCACGGCATTTATAATGAATTAAATTAATTAAAACTTCAGACTGCACACTTGTTTAATTTGATTTGCACGTAAGCAAACTGAATGGGGATTGCACAATAAAATTCGTAAATTATGCGCCGAGTTGTGCATCAATTTTTAATTAGAACGCTGCGTTTATTAGCTGCATCGGAGTTTCATGCAAAGAGCAACATTTTTACTCGACGCCAGACCATTAACGGCCGAATGGGAATAGGAAGCTGTTATTTGCATCGCAAATAAAACAACTTGACTCATTTTCTTGTTACATGCAAGGGAGGATCTTGACGGGTTAAGATACGCTCGAATCTGGCACGGCTCGTATTAAATTTTGACAAAATCATAAACATCTGCATGTATAATAGACCTTTTCTAGACGAACGGCTTAACCGACCCTGCAGAGCGTGCGGTTTCTTGTCGGATATGGAACTTCTCAACAACTCGCAGATATCAGCCGGAAAATTCAAATTTATCCTACTAATAATAAGCGTTCGCCGACTAAATTCTGGACAATTTCGGAATTGTGCGGTTCGCTATTAGTCCATCAAAATTCCATCTAACTACTAAAGGAGCTAATTGAAACACCTCCGATAGGGGGAACCTCGTCAAACAGAAAAAACAACACCTGTTGATTTCACTTGACAGAAAAGTGATGCCGTAGCACAATTTTTACTAAAAAAATAAGTGTGTACTTAAGTTTACAATGTTTGTCGTGTCTTTATATGTACCTAATTTCGCAGCTCTGCAACACAATGAAAATTTGGAAGTGACGCACAGCTGACTGTTTTTTGCTCGCTCGGCTAAACTCGACTCCCCCGAACTTACTCGAATGAGCCTTTCATCTCGGAGCGTGTGACGTGACGCGTGACGGTGAAACTAATTCACTGACCGGGAGTAAAGTCGCGGTGCGCCTAAAGAAGTTTTCACTTCAAAAACTTTCTGCAGCTTTGCGGAATGATTTACTCCTTTCATATCAAATATTTTTCATTGTCTGCACTTGCGAATACTAGAAACAGAATTCTGCCTGATTAAAACGTAAAATTGTGAAATACCACAAATCGATTTTGGCTTGGAACTAGATGCGTCGTAAGGGTAACAAAAATGGTTCTAGTAAATGTCACTGTAGGCATACCAGGTACTACTTTACACAGCAAACACTGAAACTAGGTTAAGACGAAGTACCTAATGTTTGCTAACAAAGAATTGTTTTTTTACAAAAAAAAAAATAGAAATCTTTCACTTAAAAAATCTGAATAGTTTTCAGTATTGTAATTTGCTGCAATTCATGATTCAGAGTTGAAACTGTTTGATATCTTAAGAGTTCTTCAACCGCATTCATTGTCTCTTCATCAAGATGTCGAATCGATATCGCTCCGATCAAAGGAAATAAAAAGTTCCAAGCAAAGAGAAAAATTAACGATGTTTTAGGAACATCGAGTTCTGACAAACTTGGAACTGTTAATTTTAATTACATCGATTTATGAAATTCGCTACGAGTTCCTGCAGATTTATCAAGCGAATTAGTGTTGAAACGTGCCAACACAGCCAATACTTAAATTTGTTTTTGATTTGTTACATTTGGCGTACATTGACAGATTGATTTTTGGTGTGTAATGATTTATGCAAGAAATTTTGCGATTGGGGTTTCTCGAAATCAATCGGTCTCTATGCAAAGCAAACACTGATCGTTATTTGTACCGAGATGAAAAAGTGTCGAAGCGAAAGGGGAAAACAATTATACTAATTATTTTTTTAGATGGCATTAAATCGTATTCTTATACTCCGACTAAGAAGTCGTGTCGGTTGTCGACAATTTTCTTCCACTCGACGTGATTATGTGTAACATAACACCGAATTTAGATCGCACTCTGTTGATTAAGAACGGCGATTAAATCTGATTGCGTTGGCGAAAAAGATCGAGAGTGACCGTTCAATTTTATGGAAGCAATGCGGGACTTCAAATGAAACATATTGCGGGCTTTAAAGTTAATAACATTGGCACCGAGTGCTTCTGATATGTTTTATATTTGAGGTTAACCCCTTCATATCAGACGGAGTATTGAATACCACACACCGAAGACGGATAAAGCTCGGCAGTCCGGGCACGTACGGTCGCTTTAGAAAAAAAGTTCGCACATGACCCATTCACCGTCGAGGGAATTTCGCTATTAATTATTCGGGATAATAAAAATGGGGTTAATCATGGTATCGCCGGAGGGGGGGGATAATGAGTTTTAGTTTCGCAATTACAGAAAAATGTAACAAATATTTAACACAGCGTTCCAGTGAATAGTGGTAGGTCTTGAATTTTCTCATGGGCTATGAGATGAATAGTCTCAGGTAGGCGCTACAAATCGACCGGAAAACGTCGTCATTCGTTACGTTAATTTCGTCTCTCTCTCTCATCACCAATTACCGTTTTTTTTTCTCAAACTTATTTTAGAATCACTTGTATGTAGCGGGCGATCAAATGAAATCCTGGGCTGGGAAGGCGTTGGAAACCGTCAATTGTTGTGCTTTTTTAAAGCGTATATTAATCGGAACATATTGACAGCTAACCTAAAATTTAGAGCCAAAAAAATCTTTCTTTTTTTCTTCCTTTGCCATGTTTTATATTAAAAATAGAATAACTTAACGATTCCTATTCTCGAAGCAAATATGTATCTAAGGGCACCCTTTGCTGAAAACAAACATGTTCAATTATGTCCCGATTAAACATAAACAAATGTCATCGTGTCAAACGGCGGGAAATTCAAACAGTACACTGTTCTAAACGGTTTACTTTTTTCAACGCCTCCTCAGCCCAGGATTTCATTTGAACGCGCGATATATGTTAATGTAAATGATAATATAAAGATTGAATAAGAGTAAGCGTAGAATGTTCGGTGGTGAAATTGGGTGTATTGTCGGGTTCCGGAGTGGAGTTTTTACGTCCATTGTGTGGTTGTGCAGTTTTAGATCGATGTCACGAGCAAATGTTTGCCCCCACGTGAACGGAGGGATTGTCTGCTCCGGTGAATATTATTGTCTAATCCAATTATGATTTTCGATTGGCTTTTACAATTAAATTCCCCGAATGTCGTTCGGGTTATGTATGGACCGATGTAAGTTAACAGTCAGATTAACGAGAAATGGCCGAATTCAAAGCTCCGGCTCTCCTGCAATAAATTGGAGCATTCGAAGTGACATAACGTGGTAGAGAAGCGGTAAACCCACTACGTGACGTCATATCAGTGATTTTCATTTGAAATCTCCCTGATTGCAACGACTTCTCTACATAACAAAGTTTCAAATTATTGGCGTAATTCTAGGAATTCGGTTAGCGGAGCAAACAGTTCACTCCGAGTTCAGATCCTGCATAACCCTTGCGATACAGGCTTATTTGCAATTTAATTCAAATGGCCCGGCGCCTCCGCCATTTTTCATCTCGGAGTGCCACCGCACTGCTTCGAACATGTACTCCCGCAATCAGTGAAGTGTTAAAGTTATGCGAGCTTTCGGTTACGTTTATCAATTTGAAATTGTCAAGCGCAAGCGAGTCTGCTAATTGTCCGAAGTTGAAAAATGAGTTGATGTGTGAGATACTGCGTCGAGCCATTGAGCGATCCATCGTGGTCGCTCGAAAGCGCTCGACGCGCTTAATTCAATATAGAATAATGCCCCATTGAAAATTTGCCCAGTTTTGTGGCGGCGGTCCGACTTCCGTTCCTTAAGTCTCCGGATTGTGTGCATTGAAAGAGTTTTGAAAACTTGGCCACCACCTCCGGGGATTACGCTCAGTAATCGGATATAAGAGCGGGACTTAATATGAATGTCAAAAGATTCGTTACAAGTGTTCGAAGGCGCTTTCAAATCAAAGCTCCGCTTTCGCCGGGTTGCTTTTTTGTCGGGACATTGTTCGAGTGGCGGAATTAATGGGGCCCGAAGCGCGACTCCCAACGTAAATATCGCGCCAGTTTTGTTTAATTCCGGCCAGAGCTCCTCCGGCTAATTAATTCTAGTGTTATGAAGATACATGTTTATGTGTCAAGTAGTTCTCCGTAATAATGTTTTTAGGCGGCTCGAAGGGGGATACAGTGACAACGGATTACGGCATGTGTCATGCCGGGGTACACTCATCTGCGAAATTAGCGCGGATGAGACGCAATAGACAATGTCTTTAATTATAAATATAATTGGGTTCGCTCAGATAAACTTACATCCCCGACAACGCCAGTACGTCTAGTAGCTTGTTGCAACAAATTGGTCCCGGTTGCCCCCAACCCCTCCAACCTACATTACACCTTCAATTCCCAAACGGAAACGTGCTTTCCAGTATTGATATAAACACAGGAAAAACAAAAACGTCGATAACATTCGCTGCCCATGTCCTTTTCGAATATTCCATTGCCCAACGCCGCTCCCTTCTTGATTAATTCGTTCCACCATGAAATCATATGGCAAACATTTCACCAAGTTGATATCACATTTTTTCCTACCCTCACTCCCTTTTCCCTTTTTTTCCTTCAACTATTTTCCCTTTTCTCGAATTGACCTGCTGCGTTTCTGCTTTCTACCGCATAATCTCTCTCCCTTTCTTCTTGCTCTCTTATCTCGAGTCTCACACCCACATCTAAATTAACATTTCCTCTGTTTAAATCCCCACTTCCCTCACATTTTTCAGTACCTTTACCATCGAAACATTTTATCCCAACTCAATTGTGGTACTTGCTCAAACATTTTCATCACGCATGCAAGTTTTACCAGTCGAGAAAATTTCGGAAGGACACTTGACAAAACAGGATCCCAGGAAAAGTTAAAAATAAACGACAAGATGAAAGGTAAAGTTCTTGGAAACCTTTACAAGACCTACCTACAAGCAGTATTACACAAAGCTGTGCGTTAATTGCCCAGCTTCCTGCAGCGAGATCGTGAACTTTTATGAAAAAGAAGGATAAATAAAAACATCGCAGGAAATTGCGGAAACAAAGTCGGAGATTTGCAATAAAAAAAAAATTGTACGTGATGGAATAAATAAATGAAGATAAGTTCACATTTTGTTTTTTATATAAGAGTCGAGGGTTTTCGTTTTACCCCCCAGCGCCCCGATGTGTACGAAAACAAATTGATAAAAATTTTGAAATTTGCGACGTTTTTTCCTTAAGCTCCAGGAGATTAGAAGATACAACGTTCGGTGATGAATCTGATTGAATTTATTTAAAGGTGATAACGTGGATCAGCTGAAGACATATGATTTGATCAAAATTGATTGGAGAAAGTATAAAGTGATCAAAAAGAATACAAATCAAATTAGGTCGTAGTGGAATTCTATGCAAATAAGTGTTAAATGCATGGGCGTAGACAATTTGCGGTCTCAAAGGTTACTTTATAAATCATAACTCATAACTGATGAATTTTAGACGTTGGAATTATAATTGTGCATTTTATAAAATAAACAAGAGCAAGATTTTACATTTGTAAGAATGGGTAATTTACCAGCTTTATTGCCAAACGCGACGTCACTGGTAAGCAGATTTTTCCCTGAAATGTCAAAGAAACGTCAACGATGTGTTGTTGTCAACCTAGAAAACAACTTTTCGTTTTTCGGCAAAGTTTACAGTCGTTTACTGTAATTCTAAGCAACAATTGTCCCAGAATAAGAGGTAAAATGGGTTTTGCCATTGAAGAGAAAGCATTTTTACTAGAATGTTACTTTCGAACAGGCAACCAATAAAACAACTGTGCATAGCAAGTATAATTTTGAATACGAGTCAATGTAAGACAAACGTTTCGATAAAACAAGATGAGGTAGCACTCTTGCTTTGTTTTCTTTTTGATCACCTTGTAGAAGTAAAGCATTGACTTTCTTTGTATCCCGATTTAACCCCAACAGCAAATGTTTGGGGCAATATTGATAATTTATATAACTGTCAGAATGATACAGAAGTCTGTTTTAACCAGCCAGACAGGCTCAAGGTAAATTGAGACTAAAAACGTCCACATTTTCATTAAGATAATGTGAAGTTGCGTGTCTCAGAGAAACGCAATAAAAATTCAAAGAGTTTGGTCGGGGGAAACGATTTATTCTCTACATCCACAGAAAAATAAGAAAACTTAAATAATCAGGAGTTCCACTGATTTTGATTCATCTCTTGATTTGGTGGATTCTTTTTGCAGGATGCAACTGCACTCGTGGCACTCCGCAGTGTGTGTGGCCTGATGTTTTTGAACACTTTGTATAAATCGCAAGTGGCAAATAGAATGTACGTGTGCAATTTCGGTCTCATTTTGCCCCTTCGGCTCCATTATTTCGTCGAGATGTCGCAGAGCAGCGGCGAACGGTCGAGTGGCGCTGTTTTCGCCCCATCCCTTCGCAATTTGGCGTACGTACAATTAGGGCAAAATTTTAATCGGCGTTTAACTCGTTTTTTCCCTGCAGACTGCGTTGTTGGGAAATTGTGCGTCCGGACCGCCGCATCAGAACAGTCCTGTGCAGGCGGCGTCTCGATGGGCAGACACAATTGCCGCCTTAATTGATTAACAATCCTGTAATAAGCGTGCGACGCTATCTGGATGCAGGATCCCGTCATGTGTTAACCGGCAATCGGGAGCATTTCCTCGCAGGAAATCGGCAGATATGTTTTGGGCGGTCGATTAGAATTTTCATTAATCAACCGACCACCGTCTCCAGACGCAACCCTCAAGACGACGCTCCCTGCGTGGCGGAGGTTTCTAAGATGTCCCTCGGGATTAATGCATTACTCCGGAACCAGTCTCCTTTACTAAGTTGCTAAAAGCCCGTGTCTATGTGTTAATTAGCTGAATCCAGTACGTAATTTAGCACTCGACGAGCGACGCACATTCGAAAGTTCACATTTTTAACCTCTGCTTAATTAAAGATTCGCATTATGACGGCCGTTTTCAATACCGGCGCCAACGAAACCGGGTCGAATGTTTTAATAATTGAATTAGTTTGTGTTGAAGCGTGTCTATTGATTTATCCACCTTGTCGCACTCGAAGAATCCACGCCTTCCTCCACTTTTAACGGACCGTAATTACCTAATAATAACGACAAATCACACCCGAATCTCGACTACCTCGATCAATTTTTCACGAGAGCCATGTCCTGTTCGCTTTTAAATGGAGACGAGTCATGACAAGAAAAAACATTCAATACGATTTTAATAATCATGATAATAACTTGTCGACTTTCTGTTACAACAGAAATTAATTATTTTGTGATAAAGACAAGGGGAATGTAAAAGTTCTTCTATCGGCCACGTTTAATCAATTCAGTTCTTTTAACCAGTGAGCGAATGACTTCGCCCAGATATGGTAAATCTGAAACGCAACCAAACATTTTGGACAACCTGAATCCTTCCAAATTATACACGAATTATAGACAACATCACAATAAGTAAATAGAGAAAGGACCAATGAATTTGTGAGTATTCGTAAATTTTTGTTCTTTAATTAATTGTGAATTAATTAATATGCCGTGAGCCGGAGAAAATGAAGCCAGGTCTCTTCTGATATTGTCTAACGCAGACGCAAATTGATCTTTGGCAAACGAAAAATATAACTGAATGTCATCAGCGTAGATATGACAAGAACAATTTGTTCACCAAAATGAGATGTATACATTGGACATAACAAAACCGCCAAAAATGAACCTTGTCGAACCCCACTACGAGTAGGTAAAGAAAATGGTAGAGAATTAATGTTATTCACTCGCACTCTTTGCTGTGTGATAATTTTCAAGAATTTGACGAACGGATTTATCAAGACCTATACAAGTTAATATTGATAGTAGTATTTCATGGCTCACAGTATCAAAAGCTTTAATAAAGTCCAGAAGTATTAGAAGCGTCAATTTGGCTTTATCCTGGCTTTAACAATGTCATTACTTGTACAGTGTGTACATAAAATATGGAATACATTTTTAATTATGAACATAACAATATTCTGAAACAGGTCAATGTTTATATTATTTAACTATGGCGTCATCGCTATTCTGGGTATGATGTTGTCAACATTTTTTAAATGTACAGGGGTATTAACGAGTAATAATGGGCCTAACAACGTCCCGACGCAACCAAATAAACATATTTCTCAAATGAGTAGATACGAATTGATCTCTTTATTTTTTAATGCTTTTATTAAAACAATTTCCAGTTGTTGTTATCTATCAAACCTAAAATGTACTTGTGTTTAAATAAAAATAACCTAAAAAACTTACATTAATTTAGATGTCAACTTCATGTCAAATTAAAAAAAGAAAACCAACTGTTTTATTTTTTTTTAAATAATATAAAGATCCACGAAGGCGATGAAAATGTATAACTGGTTGCGTTTCAATGTTTGTAAGGCCCATTATTACTCATGAATAACACTGTATACATATTTTGTAATTTTTGAACTCATCATGAAAAGCAGATTTCAAAACTTTATTACACTTCTGAAGTGTAGTAGGTATTGTAATTTTTTTAGTAGGCTACTATCTGAAAACAAAACTCAGTAACATCACTGTCAGTGTTAATTTTACATCTTCATTAATGGATGTGTGCAATGATAATTGCATTCAAATAATAATTATTTATGGTACGAGTTAGTTATGTTGTCACGCGAGAAAAAGTTTAGATGTCGAGGCCGTAGGCCGAGAGGTATAATTCTCGCAAGTTACTTATTGAACATAACACATGAGTGGCATACGAAATTTTATCCAACAACTGCAACAATTGCAAATGTAAATGTAATTCATCAGTGAGTTACAGTTATAATTCACACGTGAGTTATGACTTATAATACACGCGTGACTTACAGACCACAGTATGTAAATAATTCAAACGTGAGTTATGACTTATAACACACGCGTGACTTACAGACCACTTCACTAGTCTATAAGTGGCAGGTGTTGGATAAAAAGTATTATTTTTCGGATGAGTCGACTTTCCAATTAAATGATGAAATCAACCATCAAAACTGTACATAGTGGGTAAAGGAAAACTCTCTACGGATGCGAGAATATCGCACACGCTATAACAACATATTTCGAGACAGTAAATAGTGTTCAGCAAGATTTTATTGACCGTTTAGGATACTGACAGGCACAAAAAGAACTTCAGTTCAAACATTTAATTTAATATGTTTGATTATGTTACTATTTATGTTTTTGTTGCAAGAAATCACAAGAATTTCAAAAAAGCTATTTTCAAATGTCTTTTGCTCTCAACATATCAACTTCAGATCCTAAGTATCCCAAGTTATTGAAATCAGCTCCTCATGAAAAGCTTTAAAATGAACAAAAGAGTGTGTGGTTAAGACCGCACGAGAGAAGTGAAAACTTCTATGACGTTCGTAATTGATTTTAAGTACAACGGGCTTGGGATAGTTAAAATACGAAATACATATTTTGGATTCAAATCTATTTAAATATCTTTTAAAAAAAAACCCGTCTCGAGAAATCGATATTAAAATCTCCATTCCGAATCTGACTGTTTTTCGCTCGCTCGGCTAAACTCGGCTGTCCCGAACTACTTCGGATGAGTCTTTCACCTGGGAGCGTGTGACGTGACGCGTGACGGTGAAACTAATTCACTGCCCGGGAATAATGTGGTGCGACTAAAGAAGTTTTCACTTTAAAAATGTGCAGGTGTTCCATTAAAAGAAATAACGGTGACGTCATGAATAAACAATATGACTCTTTCCACATATCTGAGAATAGCAAGTTCTTGATACAAAATTGATAAAATGTAGGGACAACACATTTTAATAAAGCCAACTGGGATACCATCTGTTCCAACGGCGTTAGTAGAAATTTCACCGATCTGTTCCGAAACGAGCTCAAATCTAATTTTGACCACATTATTTTTTACTGTATATCTTGTTATCTTGAAAACTGGTCTGGGAAAATAAGTGTACATGAAGTCCATCAAGTGAGACGTTTAATATTCGGGTCCTCTCGTGATGGATCCTTTACGTCCGAAATTGTGTGGTGAGGGTAGTTCTGTTTGGGGAAAATGCGACCGGACTATTAGTCTAGTTTTAATTATAATTGTTTTAATTCTCCGGAGGTGGTGATAGGTGGGAAATAAGCAAAGGAAATACGACTGTAGGTTGCAGGTCGTTCCAAGTTTAAATGGCCTCAGGAATTAGACCAGTCCAGCCACAATAAGGCTAAATAGTGCGCCGTAACTGTTTCTTTGGCGAAATTTATGGCCCACGAAGAATATCAGGCAGTTGTCTCTGTTTCGGTGAATATGGACGTGACAAAAATGAGGCGGGGGCGGCAGCACGCCCCTCCGCCGAGCCCCGAACAACTTTGATTTTTATCGGAAACTTTCCGCCGACAATATTTATGACGATGTAACTTTTGAATTAACTTCTCACACGGTCCAATATCTGAGAATTGCCGCCAATTTCGACCTTATGTTCTTTCAATTAAACTTCGGACGATTCCCAGATTTCGACCCTCAAGATTAACTCACGTTCGAGAATCATTGTCTCGAAAGCAATCGCTTTCATTACCATCTCTGTCGGTTAATTGTTGTTTATTTTTTGGGGTTTTGTCGACGCCTCTCTTTATTTATCATGTAAATTAACGAGGATTTATTTTGGTGACTGTAAAAAAGGGATAAAAAGGCAATTTTCTTTACAACCCATTTACACGGGCTCTATTAAGAATGAATTTAGGGGATGCAATTCCGTTGTTGGCGGTTAATTTATTTATAATGGGCTTCGACTTAGGACCGGCCTAATTTTAAAATGGCATGGGAAAGCGTCATTTTACGCGTGTTTTCGCCGGCAATAATGACAGATTACCCCGATTTTAACTATTAAGAAAATCAGAAAACACTTAAGCACGCAAATGAGCTATCGATTCCGAGGGGAAAATCGGTAAACAGGGCCGCCGCCAGATCCCCAACGTGTGGCCAAAATTTATGCGGATTGTTATTTAAAGAATAATCGTCGCTCTCGGTGAAGAATTTTGTCTCACTGTCGCATCGTACACCACTCGAGAATTAATGGTGTCGGCAAATAGAGTCAAGATCCTAGACAATTTACATGTCTGGTGGAAAAGTGTCAGCTTAAGAGTGCGAGTCTTCAGCACCGGCCGAATCGTCAGGTATTATTCAAAATTCGTTCCTGCGGATAAATGGATTTGTGCGAACAGTACCACATAACAAAGGCCGCATCACTGCAGGACCATTTTTATCGTTAATCCCCAAGTTACTTAAACCAGTGCCGAACAATAGCTGGATTATCATAACTCCACCGCATCGGCTTCATTACGGTGGATATTTCAGGAAAGTGGCAGCAGGTATTCCGGCTATTTTTACGCCAGAGGTGAACTACTCTCCGGCGCATTTTCATTTCAAATAATAGCACTCTCGAGAAAGATTGCACCGGATAGTTCGTACCTTGTCGAGTTTTTCCTTCCTTCATGTTTGTATTGGCATCGCGATAATTCCGCCTCAATGAAAATTGTTTTCCCAGGTGCAATACTGTTTGTTCTTCCCGACGTATGCAGATCAACCGCGAGAAATCAAATTCACTCCCGGCCATTAAGGGTCTGCGGATTCCCTCCGGTTTCTGACGCATGTTTTTCGGATCCTCGCGCCTCAATAAATTGCATTACTGAAGGCTATTTCACACGTCGAAGGGTTGTCTTTTCGCTTTTTTGACAGATAACGGCGAATCATCTCGATTCGGTTTTTTTTTTTTATCAGGCGGAAGCACGTTCTCTCGTTGTTATCCGTTTTAATTGAA
Organism: Tenebrio molitor; assembly: GCF_963966145.1. NCBI lineage: Eukaryota > Metazoa > Arthropoda > Insecta > Coleoptera > Tenebrionidae > Tenebrio > Tenebrio molitor. Next base: position 19,575,948 of record NC_091054.1, read on the forward strand.
TTCTCTTTTTACAGTTGTGACGTCGAAGATTCGCAACCACCACCACCAGAACTGCGGGGCCGACCATTTGATCCAGTGCTCCCAACCCATTCAGATGTTGACCGATTCGGGACTCACCTTCGCCACCAGCAAGTCCGAACTGGACAGGATGTGCCCGTGAGTATTTCAAAATCCAATGCGTTTCAACTGGAATTTCCCAAAAGTTAATTTGTTCGTCCTCACTGACAAAATAGTCACTCGTCTTGACATGGCTTGCTCTCTACTTTATGACAAACAATTCGGCAGAAAATACTAAGCTGAAATGGCATTCGTGGCGCCATTGTAGAATTTAAAATAAAGCAGAAACGTAAAGCTACGAGTATTCGTGCTTAAATTACGACACTAATAGTTTAGACAATCTACGATGACACCCACATAATCACTTATATTTTAATTCTACGAGTGAAAGAAATGTATGGTTTCTACGTATCGGACTTGGGAAATTGATTTATAAGAATTCTTCCAGTTTTCAAAAGTACGTTTTTGGATCTCGGTTCGCCTCAGTATCGAAAACTACAGCAAATAGAGCAAAATTGTGTAGAACCTTTCTTTGTAGAGCACACAATTTCCCCCAAAAATGGCAGCGATGGCCATATTGTAGCTATTATACGGGATTATTATAAATTTTTCTAACATCGTAGTTGGCGTAGAAAACCACAGAAATTTTGGATGTGCCGGTAGCCTCGTAACAGACCGACTAGTATGGCGGTATTGGCGATAGTTTTTACCGCCGGATATCTGTCAACTGTCATGTAGGAATGTATGTGTATAAAGCGGCACACTTAAAATAATCGCCCAACCAACTACGATGTTAGAAACATTTATAATTAGTAATTACTCTGTAGTTCGGACGTAAGAGACGTTCAAATGCGCGCCCCGAAATAATCCAGTTTCGCATGATCTGCGGATTCGACGGTTCAACAATTGATTTGAAAAAATATTTTATCTTCTAAACAGTGCTATATTTGTTTTTTCTTATAACTCTTATTGTTTATAAAAAACAAATTAAAAACCATAAAATCGCACCTATTTACTCAGTTTACATTGTGCCATTGTACATTTTACAAAAATTATTATAACACAGTACAAGCGACTTCAAAATTTAGTAAAACATGAAAATAAAAATTTTACGATTGTTACCGTTGGAGTTCTAATTGTATTTGAACTCAAGTTGGCGTTGAAGAGTCGATTGTGAACACACTACGGATCACGGATCAGACGTTTTTACAGGAGTGGTGCGTTAACAATAAACTCTTCCACTCCTACTACGAGGTGAAAAAAAAACACCCAATACTTTGCAACAATTTTGTTGTCAGTCGTAGTTTTCGATACGGAAGCAAATTTAGGTCCAAGCACGTGATTTTCTAAAACTGGAACAATTTTTATTTATTTGTTTAAAAACGAATCGATTCGCAGCAGTCATATACAGGTGTATCTAAAATGGATATGTTAATTTTAACACTTAACACAGAGCTTGTTAAATGAAACTTTTTTCTATTTGAATTTTTTAAGAAAAAGCACCACAAATTTATTTGGTGCAAAGAAACAATAGATTTCATTAATGTCATCGGAGACCGACTTATCGCGGAATCAGGGGATTCAAAATCTAAGAAATTCCTTTTTGAGAGGATTTCCCTTGCCATTCAACGTGGAAACGCTGCAAGCATTCGGGGCACTTTTCCAGATTCCGCATTATTATCGGAAATTTTCGCAAAATGTTATTTTATGTTAAATTTTAATAAATATTTATTTATTTAAAATTTGGAATAAATTAGTAATCAGAATGTAACGGGTGTTTTTTTTTTAATTTGGCATCGAAGTTGGCGTTGACGAGTCGCTTGTGAACGTACCACCCAATTACAGCTCTGATCAGCTATTTAAATCTAATCTCACTTTTTGCATGTTTTTAATGGGCAGTTTGAAAAATCCATCTTTTTTAAGACGAGTTATCGGCTGTTTAAATGTAACCTCACTTTTTGCGTTTGTGTTTTTGATCTGCAATTTGAAAAATGAGTGTTTATAACTTTTCGACGCCAACTTCGACGCCAAATTAAAAAAAAAAAAACACCTTTATACCCGCCAATAGGTATAAGTCGTGCCAAAACCAAATAAACTCCAACACTGCATTCAACCCAAAAAATCAACCGGCAACGTTACGTACATACTTAGATTTGATTGGTCTAGCATCCTAGTATGTAATATCAAAGTTGCCATTATACACTTAGTGTAATTTTGTTTTCACTAACTTAACTTAACAGTTGGTGCTTATTTGGTTTTGGCATGGCCTATAAGGGCGAACATTTTCTGTTGTTATAGAAACGGAGTCAAAAAAGTTACATTGTTATAGAAAAAATGAAATAATTAAAATTCTGATGGTTACAAAAAAGTAGAGATTAGTTAATTATATAAAACGACTAGTTTGGTAAAAATTGGAAAACTTTTGCGAAAATGTTATCGAGAAAAGTTTCATAAATTAGCGAGTTCTTCCACGTATTTCAGATACATACACCCTGTATATATATTTTATTACTCTTAGAATTAATCAATCATTATCACGTTAACTCTTAAAAAAATTAAGGCTAAATTAACTTATAACAGCGCTTCGGTAATCGCACAACCCACAAATTTGATTTTTAATCTTGCTGCAAAAACCTGGGTAGATTTTTTCTTTATTTTATCAAAAAAACTACGTCGATATTTTTTCGCGGTTGTTATTGCAGGATCGGCGCCTTGTCCTCAAAAACGCGATTTTTGTCCATCGCGGAGTGTTTAAAACGGATTTGCATAATTGAAAACAAACGTTACGTCCACTCGCACTCGCGAATCCTGTTATGATGGCGCTCGTTCGTTATTTCGGATTTAAAATTCATTAATTATGCGATCTATTATTCAGTTACATCTACTCCGCACCGATTGTTATTGCACGTAACCTGCTCAAATACTTTGTATTCCATCCGTCCGGTCCTAATTGTTGTTGTTGTAAATAAAATGCGAAATTATCCATTTAGAGTGACGACCGGTTTCGCGTTTCAGTCGATACTTTCGCATGCCGGCCGAATCGAAAATTAGCATTTTTTTTAATCATTTTTCCGCGTTAAACAATGACTTTTCCGATTGAATATTCGTTCGGTTTTTAATGAATATTAAACATGACTCGAATACCTAATTATGCGAAAAGGAGGTATTCTATTCTGTCGGTGGATTTTTTTTCCATTAAATTTCATAATCTATTTATTACGTTTTCAGGAGTTGGCATGGCTAAAGGAAATAATACGGTACATGTTCCGGAAATTATAGAAATGTTTCGCTTTTATCAGAACCGAGAAGCTCGCAAAGTTGCGAATAGTTCTCTAATTTATGTCGGCAGAATTACACAGCCGGCACATCGCATGCATTGAAAGCGAACAGATACCGTATGATTTGATTTTATAAATGTTCTTGAGTATCTTCATTGTTTATTTATGCTGACAAGATAATTATATGTAACACACTCCCGAAAACTTGCCTCGACGATCTCCACGCTCATCCTTTAAAAGTCGGATTTTTATCAGCACATCCGCCGGAAAGGAATAACCAGAACCCTAGAAAATGTCAGCTTCGATCTGTTTCACCGGTAAAGTTGTTTTTCTAATTTTACAGTGTTTTACGACGATATTACGATTAGGTACGAATACAAAAACAATATTATTTTCTTGAAATCTCAACAAAAAAATTAAATACACAAGAAATTTAATATTCCTTGGAAAAGATTTTTTTGGAATAATTACTGGGCGAAAGTTGCTGTTTATTAGTTACACCGAGCTTCGTACAAATTTGGACTCGATCGATGTTTTTTACTGAAGGAAATAAATATTAGAAGCAATAAATATTAGTCGATAAGTCTTGTATTCCAAACCTATTTAATGTCTTGTGCTAGTAAATTTTTTTGGAAGGAATTTTATGAAAATCGAGGACGAGAGAATGAAACGAATGTAGAGTTAAGCCGGCCTGAGATATGTCATTTGGTGGGGGAAATCTGCGCGGACAAATCACTTAAATTACTCAAAAAACAGCTAAATGGAAACTTTTACTCGTTCACCGGTCACTGAAAAAATCAGCTGATTTTTAATCTGTTGAACACCCCTATTTTACGAAAGATGGACTCGTCTGACTGTTTTCCGTCTTCGCGCACCCCCACCAAATGACATATCTCAGGCCGGCTTAACTCTAATACATATTTTCCGGTCACCGAAACAATATTCAATATTTGTAAAAAGCAAAAATGCATTTGACGAGAGAAAATTTTAGAGCGCTGATTTGTTACGATTTTAAAATAAAACGCAAAGTATCAAAATGCTTCGGTTTTTTTTCAAATTGAAGGCACTTCCAGAAGAACTTGTTTGCAACTGGTACGACGAATTTAAATTTGAAAAGGTTTTACTTGGGGACGATTTACTCGAAGAAACCTGATCACTATTCCCAAAGAAATTTTTCGAAACACCTAATTTGTGTTTTTTTATATTTTTTTTAGACGTGACTAATCAATATAGTTACATATTTTCATTACAAATGCGGTAGGCTACATTTTACACTGCATTAGTAATGTATTAATCCTTTTGGCTGACGACCCATTACTCGTTTTCTCAAATTTGAAATTTGTTGTAACCAGTAATTTTGCAAAACCTGTCAAAGACTGACATTTGATTAATGAAGTGGCAGAAAGTTATCTATTATACCGATAACTGGCATGCTTACGATTTACACCACAAGACGTCACCATCAGACTTTAGACAAAAACAATTAAATCATGTTCATTTTTGAAAACTGAACAGTAGAATGGTAGTCGGTATCTTAGTACAAATGGCCTTTATTTATGATAAGCTAACAGTTTTTTTGTAAGTCCCTGAACGCTTAAAATTTTCGTATTAGTTTACACACTCCGTGCGGTAAAATGACAGATACCTAGTTTGGTTAGTGTGTAAAAATCGAGATACCGTAGCTGTTCAAAATGTGTAAACATGTCATTCAGAGTCGAGACCAAAAATAATATTTCCCGGCGCCTCCACCATTTTTGTCACTTCAAAGTATGTACACTTTTGGAGGTTTATTCATTTATTTACTAAACGTTTACGCCAAACAAGAAACCGAATTCGCGTGGCGCCTACTCAATATTCTGCATAATAATTTCTGTGCTTTCGAGAATTTCCAAATTCCATATTATTACAGTTTTTATGAGAGTTTTGTATCGAGCCGAGTACGTTGTTCGTACCTGAGTAATATTACAAAAGCGAAGAGAATTTCATTACGTCAACAAAAAAAAAAGCGAAGAGCAATAAGTGCAATTCGGAATTTGCAACAACACGATTTTTCCTAGATACATAATAACAGCAAAGAGGGACTCACAGGATTGCGAACCCGATGGCAAATTGATACGATTATGTCACCCAATTTGCAGACACTAAATTTAGACGAAGTTTCCCCTATTAAAAATTCATTTCCCTGTTTCGATCTGTCCCGTCCGGAATTAAATTTGCGGGAGTAGAGAAAAAATTGACTGTTCCAACTTCAGACGGGTGAAATTTAATTTTTCCCGCGGCTTTAACAAGATGATTATTTCATCGGAATTATTGTTCGAAAACTTTTTAATAACCCGGACCGAGATTATCCAGCCCGGGGCGTTTCCCTCTTCCCCCAAGATAATTTTTGTATAAATGCAAATACACACTATAGAACGTGTCCTATCTCCGTGCCGAATGCAAGTTGGCACATTTAAAAATATTCGTTAACCGGAAAAACTAATTATCATTATGGGTGGTGCGAGCGAGGTGTGCACGGTTTTCGTGGTGATTAACCTTCGTTACCTATTAACGATTCTGATAAAATTAGAAATGCGCCGCGGTTACGAACAAAGTTGGTGTCGGTTCCGCACGAACCGGTGGCGACGCCAGTCCGCATGATCGGTACACAAACAAGAGAAAATTTGCGGCCAATTAAAAGCGCGTGGTAAATTGAATTTGCCTAATCGCGCGAATTTGGCACAGGTCCGCACTAAAATCGCTTTCAGACCGTGTTTGTTCGCCAAGTCAGCGAGTCGACGTTGTTATCTCACCTAACGAGGAGTTTTTATGCATTTACAAGGCAAACCCGCCGGAAAAAATCGAGCAGTTTTATCGCGGCCTCATCTGCGCCGCTCCTTTTGATTAACGAGCCCCCGACTGTCGCAGGGACCTGCGGGACTCCGTCAGATGCATCCACGGCTACACCCGCTACTGCATGAGCCTGGAGGAGCGCGAACACTTCAAGACGCTGTTCCACGGCACCGTGCTCATGGTGGAGTCGCTGTGCAGAAACGAGACCTACCAGGAGGAGTACCTGAAGTACGCGCCCTGCATGAAGAAGGTGGAGAAGCAGAACGAGGTCTGCCTGAACAGGTACACGACGGCGATGAAGGCGATCGACTCGCAGACGCGGGACGAGGCTACCGAGGACCCCGACTTGGTCACCTACCAGAAGAGGAAGAGGGAGGCGGCCGACGAAGGCATCAGGAAGGTCTGCTGGTGAGTTATGCGAGATTATGACGGTTGCGTGACTTAAAATTAATATCAGATTCTGCATGCCGAAATTTACATTGGGCTCACGTGGAGCGGATTTTATTACGAGAATATTTTATGTTAGCAATAAAAATCCTGAAAACGAAACAGTGCAATAACGCCAATCATGAGCAATAAATGTATACACCGAAAATAGACGGGATCGATGCCATTTTTGACGTTCAAATGCGACTATTAACCACCGTCCCCGGCTTAATTAGTTTGGCAAAATGCGTCGACAAACGGACCGCCGCCGCTCGTTGCAAGAACTGCAACAAATCACACCGTACCTACCATGCAATTTTCAGTCGACCTCACCTTTGACACCTCCTTTTTTTTTCAAAAACAATCAGCAAGTGCTGCGGAAACGAAAGGGAAAATATTTTCCAGAATACATATTAGGTATACATTGTAAAGATATTTTATGCCCTTAACAGTTTTATTGAAATCCGCCTCAAGCTTACATCCGCTACGTTACATTGTAACTGGAAATTAAAAAAAAAAGAACCAAAGCGTGCCAATTACATTTTTTGCAACAGTTTGGAGATATATTTTAGTCTAGTGCATCATTGTGTTAAAAAAGTCAAAAAGTATGAATCGTATATATTTATGTTACTGTATATAGGTTACTGTTCACCTACAGTGACGGACTTAAAAGTAACAACAGAAGATTCTTTTTTTTAACATAAGTCCAAAAAACTTTGTTTGTATGACAAATACCTTTGCCTTTGTACCAGAAGTCGCTGCTACATATTTCCCTTCATACGATGGAAGAGGTGAACCCTTGCACAAAATTAGGTGCACAAATACGCTTATTCCAAAAAGTATGCAAAAGGAATTTACAGCATTTACTATGTTTTTTTTCTTTTGGAAAATGTAGCATCATTTTTGATACAGAAATTTTTTGTTTATTTTTTAAACTACATAATTATTTATTTTTTGTTTTATGCAATTTTAACGTGAAAAAAATAGTAGATTATACCATCAATAGTCGAAGTGTGAGTCTTTTTGTGCTAAGCCCAGAGATTCCAGATCGAGACGAAGTCGAGGTCCGTAACTAGGCGAAGCACAAAAAGACCTTCTACTCTGAATGATATACATACATACTACATACATGTCACTAAAAAATTATTCGTTTATGGCAGAATTTTGTAATTTACACTGTAATCAAGGCTTATTGTCAGCAACAGTCAGCAAAAAGTCACAAATAATTTAAACGTCAATTAGTAGCATCATGAGTCTGATATCGCCGCGCCAATGTCAAAAAATAACATTGACGACCAAAATATTTTGCAGTTGACTGTATACCTACAATTTTATCTTCTAGCGGATCACAAAAATTGTGAGAAATGCTTCAAACGACATTACATTTGACTTGGTCGAGCCGCCTGTGGACATTTCAACTGCTTGGATTTGAAAGGTTTCAGGTCCGGTTACAAAAAAAGCCACTTCAACTGTTTCTATTGAGATACACAAAGCAAACAAAATGGTGTAGGTACCAAGAGATATTTTTCAAAAGAAAATCATGAAATTTTTATTTTTTTTAATTTTCCATTTACACATTCTTGAAAAGCATCTCAGCAAGTAATTTTTTGTGAGTGTTTATTCTTTGGAATGGACAATAAAATATCAAATTCTAATTTATGCCCATGTGGCAATGACCTTTGAATTGAATGGAGGTGAAACAGGGCAGTAAAATTCCAATTTTATATAGAAATTTCCACTTTAATAAGGCTATTATACTTGCATGGCTGAATTAATTTTGAGGTGCTAATATCAGCAAAGTAATATGATATTAACAAACGTCATTACTTTATTGCGTTCGTTGGAAGACATTTTATTTTCAAAAATGTGCATAAAAGCGTCTTCATTTGTTTTTTGGTTTGTGAGAATTACTTCGTTGATACGCAAATATGTACCAAAATTCAGCCATGTGAAACCAGAAACCATCAGTCCAAAGGTATACCTATGGAACATGGTCATTCTATAATACAAAATATCAGTTACCATTAAAAAAAATGTAAAATTAGTCCTTTTCCAAAAACCCTTAAAAGAAAATATGTATTTCTATTATTCCAAACCTTGGGCGAACACTGTATTTTAGGATGCCCTGAGTAGTAGTCTAAATCGTTTTGTAACAAACAATTTTTATTTGAGTTATCAAATGGTTAAATTAATTTGAAAAAAAAAATTGGGCTTTCGGCTCATTTGGAAGGACAATATCACCACTTTTCGGGCGGCCCTGCTTGTGACCTTTCCCCATTTTTGGTGTGGATGGTTTTTAATTGTTACAAAGCGAAGGTTATTTTTAATGCAATATAAACATTTTTCATGCAAATGTGTTTTATTTAAAAACAAAATCGTTCATTGTTGATGCAAACTGATTCGTGTTTACCCAATTCGGTAAAGTGGAAATATTGAAGGAATATTTAACGTGCTATGGGCGGAGCTGCGAAATAATATAAAAAAGCAAATTTAAAAATAAGAACTTATAAAAAAAACGAATTAGCCTTATACAGCTCTTTTACGCAGCACGAAACCTTCAAAGTACATACATATTTCCTTTAATAGGTATCTTTATCTCAGATATGCTTTCCACATTATTTCTTTTTTTCTCTTTTTTTGTATATTTTTAATAATAAAAATGAGCATTACCAATTGTTTTTTTACCATCATTTAATCCCACCGCGTTGTAATTACAGATTCATAATTGATTAAACTGTAACACCCTCGAGAAAATCCTTCATTACCAATTTCATAACTTTTTAAGGACAAAATTTAAGATTATAGACTAATTACCATAAAATTGTTATAAATAATATTGTAATACATTTGAGCACTCGTTAAACAGTCAAGTGAACTGGGCGGATTAATTTTCCTTTCAATTTTTCTAAGGACGATATTTTAAAATGCTCCTCTAAAGAGTAAGGAAAAAAGCTACCACTTCCGAGTCTAATTAGCTATCGGGTGCTGCACTGTTGTACACGGTTTTAACGAGTTGCTTGTCAAGTGGATATTTCAAAATTATTCGTCATTATATCACTGCAAATTTCTTTCACCCGGAGTGTACCCCTTCGAGCTTGAAATCTTAATTATTAACTCACCGGTATATTTCACAACTAACGCAACAGTCGGGGGAGTCTTTAAATATTGCTTTACAGTCGGAATAAAAAAAGCGAAGAGTTCTCCGTTGTTGTTTAGTCGTGGTCGAAAATTAGCCGAATTTATGTAAAGTAAACCGTAACCAAAACAGACGACAAATAAATTTGTCGAATCGCAGCAGGATCTAATAATACATGAGTGTCGTTTTCAGCGCGTTTCAAGAATACGTGGAGTGTTCGACGCACACGATGAGGCGAGCTTGCGGCGAGGATGCCGCCCAATTCAGCAGAGACTTTCTCGACAGGATATCGTCGTCCCTAATTCGGGTGAGTACCGACCACCGAAATAACTCCAACTTTGAATGAAACACGTAAAACTGCAAACTTGGCCGGCGCGGCGTATCGCCGAGACGTGCTTAAAATTGCGTCCAGGTTAGTTCTTAGCGTCCATCCAGTTTGTCCGGCATTTTATGCGAAGTTACAGCACGCAGAAGCCTCTTAAGAGCTGTGAGAAGCCGCCCGTTAAATTTCTCCAGGTTGCAGTTTTATGTAACGTCGCGATGCGGTATTAATGTGACTTTGTGTTGCAGTTACACTGTCGCGAGTACGGCAGAAGAGAGTGCGGACTGATGTCGGGGGCAGAGTCGTCGTCATCGAAGATGTCTTCGCTGCTGCTGACCGTGTTAGGTGTGTTAGCGTATTACGTGAGATAAGCAAAGACGATCAGCGGAGAGAGCGAATGGAAAGAGCATTTAGTCTACTTCAGTGAGTGTTGAATTTTTGTGAAAAGCGCCGTTGCCAGATTTCGGAAGGCCAAACAGCCAATAACGTCGTCTAGGCTATGATAGATTAGTACACTTAAAAGACTGATAATAGAAGTAGACGGCTTTTGGCGTCCGAGACTGAAACGGCGCTCCTAGAACTCGAATTCGAGTCTTCTCTGTATGTCCGGTACAAAATTGGAACGCTTCAGTTTGGTGTACTTAAGTGCACTTTTGTTTTCGACAAACACATTTTTCAATCTTGTACATAGGTCAGAGTTTAAAGAAATCTCATTACTGTAAAATGTCTGTAGGTACCTTATTAGAGCATATCTAGTCTTTCATATCACTGTTACTTGTGATTGTCCGTTCGCAACTGTTTGCGATTTGGATTAGATTTTTTTTTACTTTAAGTTGCACGCTTTAGATTTGTGTTTATTTTTCGGTTCATTTTCACATCTTTCATTCCCCAAGTAATTTTATTTCTACTATTTATTCGATTGTTTTAATTTTACACCGTCCAGTTAATTGTGTACAGTTCTAGATGTAGTTAAGTTGTTGAATTTAAAATAATTATAAAATTGTCAAAAATAAGGAGTTCCGGAGTCGACGAAATTGAGAACGCTTCGTTTCCGTAAACTACTCTGAGTGTAACTAGTCAACAGATCGTCTTGTAGTAGTTTTAATTTAAATGTATATGTGAAAACGTAGATCTGTGAAGTTTGTATTTTTTAACAGACAGTTTATTGATAATCGAGCCATGACGAGCGGTTGCTGTAAAGAAATCGATGCGAACTCGGTTTTGTTGACTCCGGAGGAAATATTAATTGTTCTAATATTTTAAAATGTTCCAAGAAAAATTCATAATTGTACAAAATAATGTAATTTTGAATGTTATTGTTAGAAAGAGGTACTGTAGCAGGTAGTCCTGCCTACTTTCTTTGTGAGAGGGGTGAAATCACCCACCCTTATTTAAGTCGAGATATAGCGGTAAAAACCAGAGTCTACCACTATCCTTGGTACTTAACACTTGTACATCAACATTTTGTCATACAATAAAGTTTTTAAGTAGTTATACAAAGACGACTATATCATTTGAACGGCTAATATCACCACCCAACAGTGATTAATCGTTCATAATTTTGGTCCTTCGAGCCGGATGATTAAATCCATATCACACGACGGTCGTCTAGTGTAATAACAAGTGTAATACAACAACAATTCAAGAAACAGTTTCGACACCCAGAGGGCAGCAACGATTTCGTCACCTTCAGCAAGGGCAAAAGGGCAGCACGAATAGTCACCGAATTGGGTAGCAGCGAAGCGATCATCACTCAAGACATCAACAAAGGTTAGTGGCTCTCAATCCTTTCAATTTCCCTTCCAAACTGCATTACTACGTACGACTTTTTCTATTGTTCCTAATTTCGCAAATTTTCATCTCGACCACGTAAATCAAATCAATCATTATGCCCGAGACATCCTTATTAGATGAATCAATTGCCAAATTAGAGGCTCTAAAAAGGAAAAGAACCTCATTAAAAGCTAGAATTACGCGTATTCAGAACTTTGTGTCTAATTTTCAATCAAATGATAATGATGTGTCTCCACTAGAAACTAGAAAAACATTCATCGAACAAATATTCAAAGAATATGACGAGGTACAGACTGAAATTGAATCACTCGATCTTTCATCAGAGGCGATTGAGACACAGACTCAGGACCGCGACGAAATTGATTTAAAGTATCTCGATGTATTATCATCAATTCAAACAAAAATTAGACAAACGACGCCTCCACCGCACACTGCGGCCACAGCGAATCCTAACGGTAGTTGTTCCAGCGCTAATTCACATTGCTCTAATCGTGATCAATCAATCAAATTGAATCTGCCAACTTTAAATTTAAAATCTTTCACTGGTTGCTATAAGGAATGGTTGTCATTTCAAAATTCATTTAAATCCATTATTGAAGACGAAAACAACATGCTAAACAACTGTCAACGTTTCCAATATTTGCGATCATGTTTATCTGGTGAAGCTTTGCGAGCAGTCGAGTCATTAACGGTGTCATCAGAAAATTATAATGTAGCGTGGGATATCTTAAAGAAACGGTTCTGCAACAAACGGCTGATCGTTCACGATCACATAATAGCCATCACAAAGGCACCCCAAGTAATTAAAGCCTCGCATTCGTCACTTAGGTGTTTTTTAGATACGTTGAATTCAAATGTTGCCGCGTTAAGACAGCTAGAAGTACCAATTGATACTTGGCACGCTCTTCTAGTCGTAATAATTGTGGACAAATTAGACGACAATCTTGCAAGAGAATGGCAGGCTACATTAACCGACGAGGTTCCAACTTACGGTCAAACGATCGAATTTTTAGAAAAGAAATGTCAGTTGTTGGAATCCTTAAATCTATTGCACCCCAAATCGAACGTCAATCCGAATCACAATAATGCAAAAAACAATATGTCACAAAAACGAAGCACTACATCTTATGTTGCCACAAACAAACTACATTGTACATTTTGTAAAAATGACGATCATACAATCTTTCAATGCAATGAATTTACAAAATTAAATGTAGAGGAAAGAAACGCTCAAGCTCGAAACCTGAAGTTATGTCTTAATTGTCTAAGAACCAATCATTTTGTTAACAACTGTCAGTCCAAATTCAAATGCCGTAAATGCAATCAAAGCCACAATACGCTGCTTCACAAAGAAAGACAAATCACGCAAACCAATGAAACACCAGCACAGGTAGAAAGTTTAAACGCTCATTCTATGAGGTCCCAATCATCAATTATTTTGTTATCAACCGCGATCGTTCTCATAGAAGATCGTAATAATAAGTCACATAAATGTAGAGCTCTCCTGGATGCAGGGTCCATGAACAGTTATATTACGTCATCATTTTCCAAAAAATTACGTCTACAGCAGAAAGCCGTAAATATAACCGTTGGCGGAATTGGTCAAATTTCGACGAACATCAAACAGGCCGTCCAGGTAAACATCAAGTCTCAGTACAATAAGTTTTCGGCGAACTTAAGTTGTTTTGTTCTGGAAAAAATAACCGAAAATCTTCCCCTGGTGACCATAAACATGTCTGCAATAAATATTCCAAAGGAATTACAGCTAGCCGATCCGAAATTCTTAGAAACTGCACCAGTAGACTTACTTATCGGGGCTGATTTGTTTTGGAACCTTTTATGTCAAGACCGCAAGGAAATAACACTGAAGAACCATAACAAACTAATGCTGCAAAATACCCATTTAGGTTTCATTGCGGGTGGGTCACTAAATATGAACAATAACAATAGCTCAAGCACCTGCTCGCTTTCTCTAACGTCGGTAACCGACATTTTAGAGAACCAGGTGCAGAAATTCTTCGAACTAGAACAATGCAGCAACCCTTCCGAACAAAAATGCTTTTCAAATGAAGAGATTATGTGCGAGCAACATTTTATTCAAAATACGTGCAGACAAACAAACGGAAAGTTTCTTGTTAAACTGCCATTAAAAAATGATCCTCCAATTCTTAAGTCAAACCGCGATAGTGCTGTAAAGTTTTTTAACAATCTGGAACGAAACCTAAACAAAAGGCCTACACTAAAATCAGATTATGTGCAATTCATGCGGGATTACATCTCTTTGGGTCACATGGAGGAAGTTCCGGGTTGCGAATTAAATAAACCGAACTGTACATATTTGCCCCATCACGCGGTACTCAAGGATTCTACATCGACCAAGTTAAGAGTTGTTTTTAACGCGTCATTTCGCTCAGCTGATGCATTAAGTCTAAATGACAATCTTATGGCAGGACCTACAATCCAGCCAGAGCTTTTTGCAATTTTGTTGAGATTCAGAACTTTTAAATACGTCGTAAACGGGGACATAGCTAAAATGTACCGTATGATAGAAATACATCCCGATCACAGTGACTATCAACGAATTGTTTGGCGCGAGAACACCGAAGATCCGCTAAAAACGTATAGATTAACCACTCTAACCTACGGTACAAAACCGGCCAGTTTTCTAGCAACAAGATGTCTTAAAGAACTAGCTCTTCAAAACGTAAATCAGTACCCGGAAGCCGCTAAAGCAATTCAACAGGATTTTTACGTAGACGATCTTCTGACGGGAGGAGACTCACTTGAAAACCTAATCACTTTACGAGATCAAATAATTCAAATTTTAGCTCATGGTGGTTTCTTATTACGTAAATGGGCCGCCAATCATCCTGCATTAATTCCAGATAGTCACGAGCCTAATCTCAACGTCAGTTTCGATAAGGATGCTTACACTAAAACGTTAGGGCTTTTTTGGAATCCTAATCACGATTCGTTACGCTATCAGGTAAAACAGTGCGACATTCCGAAAAGACTAACAAAACGCGAAATCCTGTCTAAAACTGCCCAGGTATTCGATCCGTTGGGTCTTGTGGCGCCAGTAGTAGTAAAAGCAAAAATAATCCTTCAACAGTGCTGGAGTTTGAAAATTGGATGGGACGATCCATTACCTGAAACTATTTATTGTGCATGGGTTAAGATCTTGCAAGAACTCGCTCACTTAAACGAAATCGAAATTCCCAGAAACATAATAAAATCAAGCCCCGTACAGGTGCAACTACATGGTTTTGGTGACGCATCACAAATCGCATATGGCGCTGCTGTCTATCTAAGAACAACTGATCATAGTGGCAATCATCAAGTTCACTTAATTTGCGCTAAATCTCGTGTGGCTCCTCTTCGCGCTGTTACGTTACCACGCTTGGAGCTGTGTGCCGCCTTAACGTTGTCGCGATTATTTAATACAGTTTTACGAACGATAAATGTCAAAATTGATCAGCAATTTCTCTGGACAGATTCCACAGTCGTTCTGGCATGGATAAACGCTACATCTTCAAACTTACAAACATTTGTAGGAAATCGAGTTTCCGAAATTCAAACGCTAACGGATGCGAAAGATTGGTATCATGTCAAAAGCGAAAGTAACCCTGCGGATGTACTAAGCCGAGGTGCTTTACCTGGTCAACTCAAAACTAATAAACTGTGGTGGAACGGTCCTGATTGGCTGTCAGAAAACAACGACACTTGGCCCGTATCTAACGTAAATCTTTCGGATATTGAAATTCCAGAACGGCGAACTGTCACTCTGACCAATATTCATTCTCGCGAAAGACAACTACCGCTTCTTACGAAATTTTCAAATTACAAAAAAACTGAACGCGTAATGTCATGGGTATTACGGTTCATCAACAATTGTAGGAAGCCAAACCAAAGGCAAATCTCTAGTTCTTTAACATGTGAAGAATTAAAAGATTCCATGAAGGCCATCATGCGTTTAATTCAAGAAGTTGCATTCAACGATGAATTAGCTTGCCTTAAACAAAACAAACCGATTAACAAGAAATCACGTTTACTGTGCTTAAATATTTTTCTCGACAAGAATGATAATTTAATTCGCGCGGGAGGTAGGTTGCAAAACTCATCCTTAACTTACGATGTCAAACATCCCATCGTGCTACCAAACGATCACCATTTGATTAAGGCATTAGTCAAACACGTGCACATTGAGCAACTGCACGCTGGTGTTCAGGGAACTTTAGCCGCGTTACGTCAAAATTTTTGGATAATTTCTCCACGCAGTGTGGTACGCAAGATTTTGCACCAGTGTTTGCAATGTTTTAAAGTCAAACCAAGCGTTATGTATCCTATTATGGGTAATTTGCCCAAATCCCGTGTCGAACCAACCAGACCATTTTCAATCAGTGGCGTAGATTATGCCGGGCCTATTTACATCAAGGAATGTCGTGGTCGCAGTAAGCGTACTGTGAAGGCATATATTTGCGTCTTTGTCTGTTTTTCAACTAAAGCCGTTCATTTAGAACTAGTTGGTGACTTAACGACTCAAACCTTTTTGAATGCGCTAAAACGCTTCATATCAAGACGTGGTCATGTGTACCATCTTTATTCGGACAATGCTACAAATTTCGTTGGCGCCAATAGAGAATTACTGGAACTAAGAACATTTCTAAAGTCAGCTTCATTTAGTCAAATTACAGAAAATCTGGCTAATAAGGGTATCTCGTGGCATTTCATTCCCCCCAGATCCCCGCACATGGGCGGTATTTGGGAAATAAACGTAAAATCCATTAAAGGTCATTTAAAGAGAACAATTGGAGAAGTCGTGCTTTCCTACGAAGAATTGTATACCCTGTTAACAAGAATTGAAGCAGTCCTAAACTCCAGACCCTTGTGTCCCTTGAGTAACGATCCTAATGACCTTAATCCCATAACCCCTGGTCACTTCCTCATCGGAGAGCCATTAACTTCTATAAGCGAAAGAGATCTTACGACGACGAGGATCAACCGATTGACGCAATGGCAAAGAGTGGAACAGATGAGGCAGCACTTTTGGCACCGCTGGCAAAGGGAGTACCTTGTTCAAAACATCAATCGTTCCAAGCAGCTCCGTGGTTCCGGTTCCAGACCGTCTACCCCCGCCTTGGAAGTTGGTTCCATGGTGATTCTAGTTGAGGACAACACGCCGCCACTACAATGGAAATTGGGACGCATCGTAGAACTTCATCCCGGAAGTGACGGTGTTGTGCGCGTAGTGTCCGTAAAGACTGTCAATGGCATCTTCAAAAGAGCCACGCGAAAGGTGTGCGTTCTGCCAGCGAATGAATAGACTATGTTTGTATCGTGTAAATATTTGTTATAATTATGCATTAACCCTTTTTTTTACAATTGACTTCAATGTTTGTATTTTTTAATGTTTTTTGTCATGTTTATTATGTAACAATCCTTTTTCTAATAACCATGTTCGATCTTTGCTAATTCCAATATTTTTGAAGTCCGTGCCTTCAAGGGGGGCGGTATATGTACAAAATAATGTAATTTTGAATGTTATTGTTAGAAAGAGGTACTGTAGCAGGTAGTCCTGCCTACTTTCTTTGTGAGAGGGGTGAAATCACCCACCCTTATTTAAGTCGAGATATAGCGGTAAAAACCAGAGTCTACCACTATCCTTGGTACTTAACACTTGTACATCAACATTTTGTCATACAATAAAGTTTTTAAGTAGTTATACAAAGACGACTATATCATTTGAACGGCTAATATCACCACCCAACAGTGATTAATCGTTCAATAATAAAATGTTTTTTTTAATTATTCCTTGTTAAATAAACCCTTATCTTCCTCCGAGAGAGGCAAATATTATCCAACATTTTACTCGACACATTTACGAAGTTACAACATAACAAGACTGCTTATTGTGCTCGAAACTGTGTAAGATCCTTATTTTATAAACCAGCGGTTCGTTGTAGGACGATACAAGGATACAAGTAAGTACTCCACAAAAGAGAACTTGAGCAACTACTTTCTTAAAGAGGGAGATCCGTCGATCGTTTCATCGATTGTTTTGAGTATGCAGTTACAAGACTAGGCTATTCTTTGAATTGAGAAATTTGACTTCCAAGTGTTTTAAATTCGTTCGAAATTTACATAAACTGACTTCATGAATTTATTATCACAAGGTAAATGAACGTCGCGCAAACAGGACAAATTTACAGTAGGACATTAAACGAGTACCTGTTCAAAGAATACAGTTTAAATTTCGAAATAAGTTGCAGAAATGTATTGTTAGCACCGTATCGATTTCTATTAAAACACATACGAGGGTGTTTTGGCTATTTGTTGTGCCTGATGTAAACGACCTTGAAACATTAACAAATTTTACAGTTTATTTGGATAAACTGTGTACAAAAGGAAATAGTAAAAGACGTACGGCAAGCTGCATATTGCGGAATCTTTTTCAACCGTATCGTTGATATACGAGGGATGATTGATACGTACTCTTGTTGGTCAAAAAGCAAAAAAAAATTTTTTTAACTCGATTTATTTTTCAATATGACCTCTTGTAGCTCGATACACTTAACCCAATGACATTCTAACTCTTTCAAGCCCTCTAAAAAATAGGATCTGTCAAACTGCGAATTAGGCTTCAGTTTCGACCTGACCTCGTTCGTGCGAATCTCTTTCCACCGAGACATTTTTTCATATTTGGAAACAGGAAGAAGTCGCAGGAGGCTAAATCTGGAGAATACGGTGGATGTGGTAGCAGTTCGTAGCCTAATTCGACCAATTTCGCTGCGGCAACGAGGGATCGGTGTACCGGTACATTGTCTTGGTGGAACAGCACTTTCTTCTTTACCCCGTGGGACGGTTTTTTCTTCTATGCATCGCAAAATCTGCCCAATAATTGAGTATTATACTGCCCTGTGATCGTGCTTCCCTTTTCCAAATAGTGGCGCTATTTGACTTCAAACACGGGTAATTATCATTATTATCAATCACCCCTCGTATCTTACGCAGACCAGAAGTGCAAAATTATCACTTATCTATCAGACACGTACACATCCAGTGCGTAAAGATCTAAGGTCGTGAATAGTTGGTGCGATTCTTCGCTCTTCAATAGAAGACTGCCAAAATATTTTAAATCATCTGAGCAATAGTGCTGCTTCTGTGGCTAGAATTCACGGAGGTGTTAAAATAAAGAACAAGGAAATTTTAGAAATCACTTTTATTTTTTTGTGTGGATTAGAGCGTTTGTTGTAATCTACCCTTGACTCTTTTTTTTGTTCAATAAACGATTCTGTTCTATTCCTGTAACCTTTGTGGTATCCACACCTTCACTATCGGGCATTCTTCAGTGACAGTTTTTTGACAATGAAAAAATGTCCATTTAATTCTTCTTCCACTGAAAAAATCAACCATTGGAATAAATGAAATGCTCACTGCGTGAAACAGTAAAAATAAATTTTGAGAAGTTGCTTCAACACCAGAGAAGGTGTGTGAGTGGGGTAGAGTTGACATTTGTATGACATTTCATATGCGTGGATTTGATTTTTTTTTTATATTGGGTGATTCAAAATGATTGTGGATAAGTAAACTCTGCATACAGTGCCTTTTTTTTAACGCTGGCCATAGGGATTTGTACTGGGTGCCCCAAAATCCGCGGAACAACTCAATGGGGCAATGTCAACTCATATTAGAAAATAATGAGAAAAATAATTAAAAAATTCTATACCTATATACCATTCACGATGTTTTGGCATAAGGGGAGGCCATGGAAAAAGTGCATTTAAGTTGGCAGTAAAGCTGTCTGTTGAATTAGGTTATGTTTTTCTAAGTTTGAGGTTATAAACTGCGTCATTGTCTAGTGCATTGTTGTCAGTTTTACTAGTTTACAATAGAACAATACTCACACATTTTTAATCCATTTTAACAAAACAGGAAACTGACTTGAACAAACTACAGAATAGTAAGGGCCGGGACCGAAAGACAAAGTGACTCCTGTCAATTTATGCACCACTTAGATAACCCATTTATACAGTATCTTAACCAACGAATTAGTAACTTCTCACCGAATTTTTCATGTTAACCAAAACGTTCCTAGAACTAGATTGTATAAAACCTTGTACCTACTTATTAAGCCTTACATTATTCGAATCTTTCTGCAAAATATTTACACACCCATCGTCCATGACAAAAAAGAACAAAACTATTCAACTTCCATAATTTCATTAGAAAATTCTGAATCATCATTACCTGCATGAAAATCCCAATCAAATTCCGAGTCAGATTCTCCTAATGAAATTATTATTAAAGGAAGAACGTTTTCAAATGAAAGATTTCCCATTAATTTTGCCCAATCTTCCAAAATAAGTTCTTTACAATATCTACAAAAATGTTGGCAAATTTCAGGAGTACATTTCAAAATAGGCTCAAGCCACTCATTCACAACTCTATGGCGAAGTTATAATAGGTCTTACAAAACCCCTGTGCCATTTCAATTGGGTCGTTGTTTCTTCCTTCACTATCCGTGCTACATATTTATCTTGTACTCACCTACGATTCAATTTATACATAAAAAGAACTTGACTTCACTGTAACTTACTGAAAATATGTTCTGCAGTCTAATATAAACACCATCAATACGTTTTAATGGCGCTTAATTATGATTACGGTAAATTCGGCAACATGTTACGTTCATTTTGATAGGTCCGCATGTCAGGCACTTTAGTGACAGCAGACATGACAGAAATCAAACATGTATCCAACTTTAAAAAATGAAATCATAGCCTCCCCTTATGCCAAAACATCGTGAATGGCATATACAGTGCATTCACTTTTGTTTTAGACCAGAGTAGGCTATGGAAATTTGGCAAGTTGTATGGTAAGACTGTGGCTGAATGACAATATACATCATGTATAATATTTGAGGTTACACTTTCTTGAGTTTCTTGTCACAATTCATGACCATGTAGCCAAGCATTATCATTTTCCAATTAACTACATAGTTTCGAGGACTCAATAATGTGTGTATTTAGTGATAAATGTAAATAGTGCACAAATTTAAAACTAATTTACCTTAATTTGACACTGGCAATTCGAACAATTTTGATTTTGTTATTTTGACATAGCCCCGATACCAACATCTAAAAAAATTAAAATAGCCTACTCTGGTCTAAAACAAAAATGAATGTATTATAATAGATTTGAAGATATGGGGGCTCAAAAAGTGCAGCTTTGATCTCGTTTATTTTAAATATTATAAAAGATTTTTACTATTTGTCTTTTACTAGCCAGTGGAATAATAATTCTGAAGGATTGTGATCAGGTTTGCAATTATTTACTTCATTATTTCCAGCAAAATTTTCGCACTATTTTCAGTTTTTCCTCAGTATCTCTTAAGATATGAGTCTAACAGAAAGAGTTGAAGTTATCTTTTTTAAACTAGATTAAATTCACTTCAATTTGAGGCCTAAGCAAACTTTGTGCGTCCAGCAGTTTCCGAGATACAGCTCTTCAAAAATTGGGTATTTTTTCCAAGAAGTGAAATTTTTTTGTTTATTTCTCTTTTTTTATTAAATATCGAAAAATTTCTCGCCCCATGAGAAAAGTCTAGGGCAATGAACTTGAAGCGCATTTATTTAGCTATAAACTGAGATCTGATGGGCAGCTGCAAGTCCAATGCTTCTCTAAAAAGTGGCATTTAACCGAAAACCTCGAAAAAGGGAATTTGGGAAAAATAAATGAAAACAAGTTTTCAACGCATCAAACATCACGTATAGGGCCTAAACCGATCAAATAAGTAATTTTAACGTAATTTAGTATGTGTGGTTAACAACTTGAAGGGAGTCTGTGAAGTCGGTGGAGAAATACTGCCCTCAGCGCCAGACTTGTTCTGATTGTATGGAAAATCATCAACTACCCCAAGTATGCTCCTTTGGAACGGGTTCATTAAGCAGGTGACAAGTGGTCTTGATTTTTATGGCTCAAAAATTATTTTCCTCTCATTTATTCGCACCCCACCTACTGATTACGATACAGTGTTCATATCACCTTTTGAAGCCAGTGTGAGAAATAAAGGTCATTTTCAAAAAACCTGCTTCGTTACTTTTGATCAACCACTGTTCTTTAAGGCCAAAGGTATTGTTGAGGGTGGCCAACATTCTGAGTTAAGCTGCGTGGTTGTGAGGCTTGGAGAGTTCCATCTCCTTATGTCATTCATGGGTTGTATCGGTGCAATAATGGCAGGGAGTTGCTTGAAGGCGCTATTTATGACTATTTATACAGAGCACAGGCCTGGACAAGATGCTGAATGGTCATGCCTATTCACGAGCTCTACGAGCACACATTTTGACTAATCTGATATTGGCTGGCATTATTTTGGATGAAGTAGACTTGACTGGGAAAGAAAGAGCCGAAACTGAGAGTGAAAGGTCTCTCATCTTGTTTGTAAAGGAAAATAGGACTTATCAAAGCCTAAGAGCCAAATTAAAAACTGCATTGCATAATTTGGAAGGTAATCAAAGCTGTGGGACCAATATTTTCACACCTCTACTCCCGTAAAACTATTCATCCAGGCAGAGCGTCAGGGTGATTAAGAACCTTCACCTCTATACTATCGATAAAATGCTACCTTGTTTTCATTCAGTTGGTCACTATTTCTTCACAAAGAGTGCTCACTTATATTTGCAAGATATGATGGCTCTAGAACAGCGGATGGATCCAACTGAGTTTAGGATATTCATAGAACAAAATTTTACAATCCGCCGATCCGATAAATTTTAGCCCGGCCTATGGTCAGATTTGATTGCTGATGTGGTTTATGAAAAGCTACGGTGGATTGGCACATGTGCGTGGAATCTTCAGCAGTAAGCTAGCACAGTGGACCGTAAAAATGGGGTTCATGGTACACATACTTGTATATGCCAGGACATGTACCCGCCGGAGCTCAAATTAAAGCGCGCCAATGAATAAAAGGAAAATAATTCTTGGTCGATCAAAATTAAGACCACTTGTCACCTGCTCCATGAACCCGTTCCAAACGAGCATACTTGGGGTGTTCGATGATTTTCCATACAATCAGAACCAGAACAAGTCTGGCGCTGAGGGCAGTATTTCTCCACGAACTTCACAGACTCTCTTCAAGTTGTTAACCACACATACTAAATTAAGTTAAAATAACTTATTTGATCGGCTATACGTGAAGTTTGATGAGCTGAAAATTTGTTTTCATTTATTTTTCCCAAATCTTTCGAGGTTTTCGCCTATATGCCACTTTTGAGAGAAGCATTGGACCTGCAGCTGCCCGTCAGATCTCAGTTTAAAGCTAAATAAATACACTTCAAGTTCATTGCCCATGACTTTTCTCATGGGACGAGTATTTTTGACGATATTTAATAAAATAAGAGACGTAACCAAACAATTTTCACTTCTTGGAAAAAATACCCAATTTTTGAAGAGCTCTATCTTGGAAACTGCTGCATGCACCAAGTTCGCTTGGGCCTCAAACTGTAGCTAATTTAATCTAGTTTAAAAAAGATAACTTCAACTTTTTCTGTGAGACTCATATCTTAGGAGATATTGAGCAAAAACTGAAAATAGTGCAAACATTTTGCTCTTCTTTGGCTACCACGCAGCGCGCACAAGTCGTTCGAAGTTGCAAATTTGGTGTTTTACTCTTGGCTGAGATCCAAACAACATATTAAAAAATCAGAACTACATGACCTTTTGCAAGGTCGGATCCTTTTTTATGTTTATATTGACTGGACTATAAAAACCGTGTATGTATATCTAATTAGCAAAATTTTTCAGGAGACACATAAAACTGTTTCAAATCCTATTTTTTTGGCGCTTATTCTTACACAACGACAGAGGCGACATTGCCGACATACGAGATTTTAATAGCAGTTGAAAATCACAGTTTAACTTTAAAAAACGTTAAAAACAAAAAAATCTAGAAAATAGGACACAAGGTTTTTAAAAAAAGCCGACGGTTTGCATACTATTAGGATACATAGAATATTTTTAAATGTTGCCACATTAACGGCCGTATTCACCAACGCCAGTTAACGTTAACTGTAGGTTAAAATGCTTCGTTACTTTAGTTACCTATTGTTGTAAGAATGTTTTCGTATATGTATTTTAACCTACAGTTAACTTTAACTGGCGTTGGTGAATACGGGCCTTAGTGTAACAAATAGGTGCACATCTTCTACAAAAATGAAGGTTGTTTTTTTAAACATTTTTACATGATATTTTAATGACTAGTTAACAACGTACTGCAAAGTTGTTCCGCGAATTTTGGGGCACCCAGTATGCTAAAAAGTCTGTTAATAATTTTTTTAGTAGAAATTTTCAAGTGAAATTTGGCAGGATATTAGATTAGTATTTTATACATCAATTTCAGTTTGGCCCATGGTACAAAACAAAATAATCACGGAATTAGAGCAAAAATAAATTTATTAAATTTACCACGTGGCTTGCCAAGTCGGCTGAAATAATGTAAACTCAACAAACGTCAAACAGTAATCATTTTCAATGGACGCCTTTTCAAATAAAGAAATGATTGAATGGGAGGGATAGACTGAAAAATGTGCAGTTTTATTTCATAAACATAGAACACAGGAAATCATAATTATGGACGTTCTATACTCGACAGGCGGCTACTTTATCAATTATTATGAAGCAGTGTTACGAGTTCTATTCACACATGCCTTCATGCTTGTGTTACTAAGTGCACTTCTACTATTTATGGTGATTTCAAGAATTTATCACGTTAAGTATTTCCAGTCATCTCTGCGCAAAAGTGATTTGGATTTTTTATAGTATCTATCCATCCATCCATTACAGTATTCATCTCCACTTTAGTATGTGCTAGTTTAAAATATCTTTTTAAGTCAAATTTAAACGACCAATTCTTACTTTTTATTAGATACAAAACATTTTTCAAACGTAATACCGGGATATTAAAAATTATCTTGGGCAAAGGTGGTCATGGATTGGAAAACGTCCGTCTCAAGTTATTTCGTGTGACGGTTTCTTTGATACCAGCACCTTTTTTATAAGTCACATAGCCAGTTTCGCGAAACACACCAACACAATTTATAAGGCATGCATATGAATCCTTCGGCATCAATTGAAAATTACAGCATTAACAATTTCATAGGCATTTAATTTAGATAAATGTACAGTATTATCTTTAAACGTGCTTGTGTTACAAGTTGTGATGTTCAAAGGTCACAGTGCCAAGCAGGTGTACTAAGTGTGCCCCACACAGGGGCGACCAAGCGCCGCCACTATTTTCGCTTGACACAAAAAAAAAACAATTCCAAGTTTAATAATCAAATACCTACGGATCACACGACACAGCAAATTACACAATGCCAAGGAATGTACTCCCGGAATCTAGGTCGATTTTTTTATATTTTGTAGTTCAGTACAGAGTATAAAGCCTTACAAAAAATTACTGGATTAGAGGCACATTTAATAAAGAGTAAAATTATCCCCTGAATACCAGGGTTTTTCGTTTTCACTTATAACTCAAAACTTTGGCTGTGCTTAGTAATAATCAAAATGGTTTCGTAACAGACAACTTACGAAAACCCTTTTATTATTATTAATTTGCGGAACACAAGTATGAGCCTGTTTTGTTCCCAGAAATTTTCTCAGCAAGCTTTAGTATTGGTACCGAGCGATCATTTAAAAAATAAATCGAGTTTGCTTTGGAGCCTATGCTATAGCATGGGTTGCCATAGGTAACACGCCGACTCGATTTATTTTTTAATTGATCGCACCGTATTTATTTGAGTTATCACATGGTTCAAATAATTTTAACACATTCCCTTTCTTCGATGATAAAAAATTTGGCTTTCCACTCATTTGGAAAGGCACAGGGGGGCAAATATTAATTTTTACACACCGCTTTTGACACTGCCAACAGACTTTCGTTACTCCAGAAAATTTAGAAAGGCAGCTCATTATTTGTTGCAATAAGTTGCATAAATCATCAAATAGGTAAATATCTCACAAAAGTTAATATCACACTTTACCATACGCACGCCAATGCTAAAAATGTCAGTTAACGTTTAAGTAAAAGAAATATCTGATCGTATGGACCAAATTATTGTTGTGAAACATTTTTGGCTTACTGGACGGTTGCTGATTTTTACACCAACAAAAACTGAAACGTATGAATTTCATGATTTTGAGCAGTCTCAGCGAGCATCGTTCCGCTTCATTATTACTACGGGCGGTTAGTAGATTTCAAATCGCAGACTTATTAGTTATTATCAGTTTTTGGGTCCGTCACTGTTGGCACTGTTTAACGTTTAAATTGCAATAAAGGACTTCTCAAAAATGTCTTGCCGCCGCAATAAGGACGTCAGTGAATTTGTAGTCGAATTCGCACCTTCATATCAAACGGACAAAACTTCTATAAAAATTGTAAACAGGGCAAAGAATCTTGTGAAATGCGCAAAGGTCGGACACCCCAGAACACAACAAAACATCACTGATCATTTATGTTGAAGACTTGCGTTTAATTTTCTTTACATACAATAAAAATAAAATTATTTTGTTGTAACTGCAGATCAGTTCATTACACCACCATAAATTAAGAGTTTTGACTGTCTCACCAGAATTGTTTTGATTTTGCGTAAAACAGGTTAAATTTATCATCGTTCTCTACTATTCATTATCAAATTTCACCGAAAGGGTACCTGGAATATCGCGGAAGAGCCGCATCGATTGTTGTATCTCTTTAATTGCGAAAATTTCGTGAACAGCTTACATAAATTATTACATCCTCCTTCACAGAGTTTAGTCAGGGAACGCATCTTCTGTTTTATAAAACAATATTTATTAAGAATTTAAACAGCCGATTTCAAGAGTAACATCGATCTGTAAAAACCTCCTGTTTTGTGTTTTTTGTATTTTCCTCTCTTTCTTGTGAATTGTACTGTCTTATAAATTAATAAAGAGCAAAAAATCAGTACGTTGATTCTTACTTAAAATGCGAACGTGCAGTGGCGAATCATTCTGAATTATAATAACGTAAACCTGATGCGAGATGTGTCGGTTACGGCGCTAAATAAATTCCCTTATGTGTACGAACATGTAAGAGCCTTCAAACACACATTTGAGTTGGCAGAAATAATAAATTAAATCATCAACAAACATTCACTCTCATTTCACAGACTTGACGATGGACTAGGTATTTTGCCAAAAATCGTACAAAGTTAAAAGTCAGATAATCAGGTTTCACAGTCTTAGAGACTTGAAAGAAATTCAAAGATCTTCACCTTGAACTGTTAAATTTCAGCCAGAGGACTAGAATGTTCTGGAATTGAGAAATGAGAATTTTCGTCCACTGGAGTTACGACAAGAATTACAAGAAATGAAGGCTGGTCGAAAAGACCGTTTCTAATTAAAATACTCGCGTAGGTAAATAATAATCCATTTCACTTTTATTTGTATCGTTTTGTATTTAAATCTTGGCACAAATTCAGTTTGGCGATCATGTTAAAATTTATAGGTGTAACCACCAGTGACAGTTGTTAAACACTACTCATAACAAGGACGTTAAGAAATTTGGAAGAGTTTCAATGTTTTCAACAGCTCAACGAGATATATTTTTGTAAATGTACATTTACAGTTTTCCAAATCTTTTGTAAAAATTATCTGTTGTTGGAGAATTTACATTTTTATCAGAGAATATTTATTTATCTTGTCTATAGTATGTACATAAAGTAGCTACATTTTTTATTTCAGAATATAAAAATATTTCATATAACATGTCAATTTTTATTGTTAATTGCACATATTTTGGTATTGTTTAGCTATGACGCCTTCCCTATTCCGATTATGACGTCGTGGACATTTTTTTAAATCGAACATTCTGTATATTGCGTAATTTTTAAACCCATTATGAAAAAGAGATTTCAAAAATCTAGCTCACTTATGATCGGAAATTGATCAGTTGGGAGCTAATGACTTCTAAAAATAGTACAGTAATAATTTTTTAATAGGCTAGTATTACTTAGCAACATTTCTGTCATCTCAATGTAGATTTGTTAATTGTATCAGGTGTTCATTTAAATTTCTCATCAAAGTTGGAGTTGAAGAGTCGATTGTGAACGCACCACTCGTCAGCCTGCACATTAAAAACACAAACAACAAACAATACAAAAAGTGAGGTTAGATTTCAACAGCTTATCCGTAATCTGTGGTGTGTTCACAATCGACTCTTCAACGCCAACTTTGACGGGAAATTTAAATGAACACCAGATACATCTTGTACAAGAATTATCTGACGATGATTCAGACCGAAGAATGGAGTTGAGTTCTGTCACAAATTAATAGACATAACGGTTGTTTTTTTCAATTTGGCGTCGAAGTAGGCGTTGAACTGTCGATTGTGAACGCATTATACAGGTTACGGATTACGGATCAGCTGTTTAAATCTTACAATTTTACACGAGCGGTGCTCTCTCACTCCATTCTTCAACGTCTACTTCGACGCCAAATTTAAAAAAACACACTATGCAACGATAATCCCATTCAGATAAAAAAAATTTATTACTTATAATTTATTTAATGATGAAGTCGGCATTCAAAACTCTACATACTGGGTAAAGGAAAACCCTCTGTGGATATAGTGTTGAGCAAGAATTTATCGACCGTTTGGGATACTAGGTATCAGGGACAAGAAAAACTTCACTTCAAACATTTAATTAACCAGTTGAATGGTTATTTATGTTGCTATTTATGGGTTTTGTTGTAAGAGATTTCAAAAAGTAAAAAGTACTTAATTTAGTAAAAAAAACTATTTTTAAATCTCTTTAGTTTCCAACTTATAAACTTCAGATCCTCAGTATCACAGGTTTTTGAAATCAGTTCTTCACGGACAGCTTAGAAATGAAAAAATATGCGGGGTGATTCATCTAAAAAATTAGGATGACATCATGAAGAGCCTGGGAAAGTATGTGAGGAATTAAAAGCTAAAAGTAAATGTTGAGAAGACAAAAATGATGGTGTTCAATAAGAGAAAGAGGAAGAGTGAAGAGAATGAGTGGAATTGGGAAGTAAGGAAAGTAGAACCAGTAAACGAGTTCAAATACTTGGGTTACACATTCAATGAAAGAGCCACGATAAGGCACATATCAGGGAGATAGTGAGGAAACGAACAAGGTAGTGGGATGTATTTGGGGAATAGGAGAGAGGAAGTATGAAGGTGATTTCAGGAGGAGAATGGTAGGGACCTATATTGATGTACGGGGCAGAGATCTGGGGATGGAAGGAATAAGAAGAGGTAGAGAAAGTGCAAGAACAATATTTCAGGGAGGTACTAGGAGTGGACAGAGAAACGCCAGGTTACATAGGCAGGGAAGAGGAATAGGTTCAGAGTGATAGCAGGAAAGACAGCGGCAAAGTTTGAAGACAAAATGGCGGGAGGAGAAGAGTGCAGGATACTAACGGAATGTTGGAAAGAAAAGAAAAAAAAACACGGATAAGAAGGAAAGAGAGAAATACTATCAGAGAAACGGGTATGCCAGTTAAGAAGTGGAAAAACTAAGAGCAAAAGGAAAGAGCTGAGTGAAAGGAACAAAGACACAGACAAGCAAGAAAGAAGGGAAAGAATCAAGAATTCAGATACCACAGGAAGTATGAGAGTACAGAGTAAATTCCGGAGTACCTGGGAAGAGAGAGTGCAAATGAAAGAAAAATGAAGGCGGCGAGATTTTGATGTGAGAACGAGGAGAGTGAAAAGAGGTATTGGATGGAAGGAGAGGAAAGAAGGTACAGAATGTGCAATGAGGAGAGAGAGACAATTGAGCACATGTGGAATGGATGTAGCGAAATGAGAGAAAGAGGCGGAGAAAAGATCGGGGAGAAATATTGAATAGAGATTTAAGGGAGAGAAGATAGATGAAAGAGATACGGAAGAGGAATGAAAGAAGAGAAATAGAAAGGGGTGGAGGATATAAATAAAAATGTTATTTTTTGTTTATATTGTAATTAGGAATGGGAAAGTCCGAATGGGAAAGTCCGTAGGGCAAAAAAGCATATACAATGTATATATGTACAGTGTGTCCAAAAAGTCTGTAAACACCCCAATAAAATAGAAACGAATGATTTTCGAGAAAAACGCAAAAACAGGTGTTATGATATCATCAGAGGTTTATTTAAATAGCAACGACGCATTTTTACTACCGTTTTTAATAGGATCTTTTAATTGTCTACCCGACGGTCAAAAAAATTTTCAATTTACGTAAGAAATTTCCCGAAAAAACCTATTTTTTTTTTTATAACATAATAACTTTTTTAAGGTCATCTAAAAGACCGAACAAACACTATCAACAGAAATCTTTTTTAAAAAACTAATTGACCTGTCTTTAGATTTTTTTCAAAAATTATGCGTTACGTTTTCATTTGGGTGTTTCCAGGCTTTTTGGACACACTGTATATAGTAGTATAAGAAAATGAAACAAGATTTGTGTAATTGAAAATAAAAATCGACGGGTCCGTAGAATCTTTTATATTCCCAAATAAAGAATTTATTCCATATTTTACGTAGGTACAGACTGTATATTGAAAAATTATATTTATTTCTCTTAAATCTTTATCATTATGATTAGTTCACATCAAATGAACCGACGAAATCATATAAAATGCTACTGTTATATTTTTTTAATTATAGAATTTTAATTTTGAGTCTGCTTAAAATTCGTTGATTAAAAATAACATTCTGTTATCCTTCTTTATTTTTTCTTATAAGCAAAAGCTTCTCTTCGATTTGTTAAACATCCTGTATACGTCACACATAAATCGACTTTCCCAAGCAGACAACGAAACGCAAGATTTAAACTTTGGTTGAGACAAATAAATTAGCTAATTCTTCACTCTTACGCAATTACTAACGAAAAAGTAGTTGTAATGGATGCACGTCGATAATTCGGAATTTCAATCGGAAATTATTTGCCTTAACAAGATTCGTCTAGACTCGGGAGACAAGCGACTATTTATTAAACACTCGAGAATATAAACAGAAACAATTAAATAATGAAAATTGTTTATTGCTAATAGAAATGTGGTCTTTTTGGTCCCCTCGTTTTATATATGTGGAGACACATTAAATACTTTTAACAAGAAACAAAAACTAGATCCATTTAAAATTCTGCCACAAAGTGAAGACATTTTACAGTGAGAAGTTTTTACATCATTCATTCCTGAAGTCTTGGCGGTTTAATTTTTGTCGGGTTTACAAATTAGACCTCTTTGCAATTTCTGCACAACACTTTTGTTTTCTTTGCCGTCATAAATTATCATAAAATACGCCATTTATATGTGTTGTTATATTTCCTAACATAAATTTTACCAAACTTTGCACCGATTAAATCTTAAGTAATTTTCTTCTACTCGAGCGAGATATTTCCAAAAATTATTTCGCTCAAATAAGACCACTTAAATGACGTCACGAACAATTTGTTTGAAAAAGAAAATGATGATGGCTCTGCCTCATATAATGCTATAATCAATTTATCTGAATGTAGTTTCCTTGTAAAATATTTACGATACTTCATAATCTATTCCATTATTTCTGTCCTCTGTCGAATTGTCGAATTTTATCGACATTTTTACAAAATGTGTAAGCCACCAACACACGTAAATAATTTACATTTAAACATAAAATAATCTTAATATTGAGCGTGAACAGAATCGGCAAAGAGCGTTGAGTAGTGATAAGGAAATTATCAAGTTTGTATTTTTTCATAAATGATAACGAACAAACAAAAATTCTTATTCGGGTCGACCACACTTTTTAATAAAGCCAGTGTATTAAAAATTCTGTTTGAAAAGAAAATCTGCCCTGCTGTTGTACGAGTACAATGTTCTCTGCAAACTTTATTTGATGTTTGCGTAATTTGTCGTCAAGATTTTAACTTAAGTAAATGAGACAAATCTTTCTACCCTTGGCTGAAGAGTAAAATTTTCAACACAATTATATCATCATGTTTCCTTCTTGAATATAATAATAAATATAACAACAGGGATGAAAATCTTTTGAGCGTCTTCAAAAAGTTTCACAACTCTGTACCATACACAATTTAGCAGACGATAATAGTGATTGATAATATAGAAAGTAAGAAATTACAAAACTGAAAACAGTTAGTTCACTTGATTTTTCAATATCAGTACAGATTTTAGACCAATGTCCAATTGATTATTCCACTTTATTGAATGCTGTAATGACTCTGGTAATATTTAGTTTGTCTCTGTTTCTTTGGAAAAAGTGTCTTTGATCTTAAATATAATAAGTCAGATTCTTTTAAAAATGAAACGCCAGGGAAACCACTGTCCAGTTGATCACCAAAAATTATAAATTTGAGTTAAGACGGTAGAAAACTTTTGGGATAAAGACGCCCTCCATGTCAAGTATGGTTCAATCCTTTCATCTGTAACACAACGGAGCATCCCTTTTCCTTTTCTAAATAAAAATAATAGTACATATATTGTTATAGGTATAATGTTATATAAGGGATGCATCGCTAAATATAGTTGGATCACGAGCAATAGCGAGTGGATCTTATCATTCGAGTTTTGGAATGGAACTTTCCTCAGGTGTGCATGTACTATTTTTTCCAACATCAAGAAGCTTTCGGTTTATCTTGCATATGTATTATCAATTATATTATACAAATCAACATAGAAGTAAAATTTGAACATCACGTATCCGTGCTCACATTAAACAATAAATTCAATTAATGAATGTCAAGTTGTCTTTTTACCAAAACTTGACTTTTTTTTTTTTTAATAGCCTTTCCCTTTTCACCGTACTGGTCTATCAGGTACCTTGCGGTCGGCTTTTTCCACTTTTTTCCTTTTATGTGCGGCGGGGCTCCGGGGTACTTTCCCCGGCCACCCATACCCACCCTCTCTTCTCCTTTTTTCTTTCTGGACAACATAACATGAAATACAGCAGGCCCATCCGGCCTGGGATTTGAACCCTGCTGACCTCACGGTGATGTCGGGAAAGTGTCGCTCTTCCTTCCACCACCCTACCGTCAGCCCCTACTAGACATACACACACATCCATGGCCCGGCGGAGTTTCCTTCCTTCGAAGGAATCCTCCCCCTTCGGTGGGATTCGAACCCACTAGCGCCGGGACCGCGACCTCGGAGCACAGTCTCCGACAGCCATGCGGCCACCGAGCTACCTCAAAACTTGAATATTAAACAAAATTTACTAAACAAATAGTGATGGAAGTAGAAGATAGTGTTGTAGATTTACCAAATACGAACTAGGTAACTTTGAAGTTATTGCCTATAGTCCATTTTTTTATTATAGTCCGATGAGCTTAGTCCGAATCAAGAAGTCGACATGACCTGCGTCTGCTTTCGACATTTGACAGCAGTGCATGGTTCTACCAATATTTGAAAATTTATTTAGGCAACATGAGACAGATATTGTGTTCTTTCGTGCTTTCTTGGTGTTTCTGCAAATTCATTCCTCCGTTTTAATTTTATTTTTCAAAAAACCGCTCCCTTCAGAACGCTTTTGATCAACTAATAGGTCAGATATATTAAAAATTGTTGAAAACAACACTAAACAACCACGTTTAGACTGTCTTTCTTTCTTCCTAGATTTTGTTTCGGCAACGCCATGAACACAAAACAACTCTCTAGGAATTAGTTCACCCCCTTACCTGTTAACTTCCAGTCTTGCAAGTTTCCGCGCAATTCCAATATAATTTTTGCAATTTACAAATTCGGTAAAAGGATCTGTCCACATGCTTTTCGTTGGCAAAAGACGGAGGACATTTCAAGCAAAATTAAACAAAATTATCACAAATAACGTGGTTAAAACGTAACCTAAAAATTTGACGTCGCTAGTGGAATAAACGTACAATTCGCGTCTTGCTCTAATCGCACATGCTAAAGCGAGATGCATAGTGGGACACGCTTAATACAATACGTACAAGAATTCAATAGTTTGTTTACATTATGTTGAAAAGAGATAGCAATATGACAGTTGCTCTGCTTTTTAATTGATACATCGGACTATAATTAAAAAATGGACTATACCTATAAAATCTCGAACACGCCACGGAGAGGAATACAATAGAGACAATAGAGACAAGAAGAAGTGCTATATATAGTTTGGTGTCAACGCCAAGCTCTGTATCGACACATTATTTAGAAAAAAAATCAGAAACATTTGGAGTTTCAATTCATGCAAAAAATTGTACATCTAATTTCTACCTAATATAACACTGGTCAACACTGACTTTTTTTCCTGAAATCTAATCAGCGTTCCTGGGTACATCTAAGATGCTGATTACGAAAATAATATTAGTTTTTTTCTAACAGCTCTACTTTTTTTTTAAACTAAGTGACAAATTGTAAGCAACTAAATAGATACTTTCTTAAAAAAATCATTCAGAAAATAATACAAATATTCTTTTTGAAAATGTTCTTGAATGTGTGGCTTGAGGTAGATCTCTTTGTACACTCTAGCAGTAATCTGCCATCACTGGATGTCGCACCTTCCTTGATAACGCTCTTCAACTGTGCGTATACTTGGTGAAATTTTTCACCCTGCTCTTCGCTGAAATCGCCAAGATTTTCTGGAAAATGATCCCAACGAGAGTGCAAATAATGTAGCTTAATAGTCATATTGCACCTTAGACCTTTCAAACTGGGCAGCATGCCCTCAATTAAGCGAGAATAGTCATCCTACCTATGGTTTCTCAGAAAATCTTCTAGCACCAAAACAAATGATCTCCAAGCTTTAGATTCCAATTCATTCATCGAATTGACAAAGTTTGAGTTTTTTTATTGGGTTCAATTCATTTTGATTAAAAAGTTCTGAAAACTAACTAGATGAGAAATCCTCATCCCACCCTCGCTTTTCTCGGTTATATCCTCTTATTCAATTTCCAATAAGATCTGGTTCATAACACGTTGATGACAATGTTGATGTTTCACCTGAATGTGGAATAAGTCATTGGGACGAAACCAATTTAGGATATGACCATTTATTTCGATTTCCAGAATTAATCCCGTTAATGTTAACAACGCAAAAGTAGCTCTGGTCATGGTGATTTTGTGGTTCTCGCCAAATCATGGGTGTTCTGAATTTGAGAGCATGTTTTTTTCCACTTGACCATTGCCGCAGACACACAACACAATTTTGGCACACATCTGGATTGTTTAAACAAGATCTCCGTGTCGTAGCCATATCGAAATATTAAGCAAAATCAATTGTAAGCCACACAAAACATAAAAATATTCCACCCTACAGAGTCAGCAGAGCTTTTAAAAAAAATCTAAAAAACTAGAGCTGTTGCGCAAAAACTAATCTCATATTCGATATCAGCGAACTAAGATGAAACAAAAACGATAAAAATATCAAAGGAAAAAATCAAAAAGTACTATTTTGTTGGGCAGTGTAATAGGTACTGATAAAAAAAAAGTTAAGTAACTATGTAAGTGCTAATTGTTAATAAAGAATTCTTACAAATGTACCGGGTGAATCAAGTTTTACCGCCCGCACGATTAACCCTATTCAAAAATTAGTAAAAATCACGCAACTTTAGGGTTACATTCTCCTGATATACAACTTCAAATGTGTGCAATCAATTTTCCCGCATTACTTCATTCAGGACCATGAAATTTAAAAAATCGATTTTAAGCAAAACAATTTTTTTTCGTACACACTCAAAATTCACAATTAAATCAAAGAACACACTTGTGAAATTCGCATCAAAAGAAAATTATTAGTTTTTGAATTATTCCAATTTTAACATTAACAGCGAAAAATGACGAAGACTTACAAATACAGTGTCATAAATAAATACCTCATTGTTGGGAAACATCTGTTGACAACTTTTCTAGTACGTCAACTTCTTTTGTGGAACCGCCCAATTTAAAAATAGCTAAATTTTGCACATTAATATCAAATTTCATTTATTTTAAAAACCAGTGGTGTTTTCATGATTTTAATGACACCAAATTTTTCCTTAATATTTGAAAGGACTTCCAGTGAAAAATTATGTAAATTAATGTAGTGGTTATTGAATTAAAACGAAATATTTACCTGTTTCATTAAAAAATTTGAAATTTTTACAAACTGTTCTACAGCGATACTCAATCATTCCTGAATTTTTTGGGAATTTTAAATCGATTAGAAGTGGGTGTTTTCGCTCAGGCGGTAAAACTTGAATCACCCGGTATAATTATATCTGAATGTTATTTCAATGAAAGTACCTAAGTGAGGATCGAATTTTTTTTTTTACTCTCCTCACTAGTGAGGGAAGTGATTTACTTTCCTCACATGTGATGCAAACGCCTACTTTCCTCTTTAAATTGAGTGATCGAATTTAGTAGTTTATTTAACGAGTTCGTGTGTAAATTGGGCTTTTTTTGACATGACTGGGCCAGTTTAAAACGCGAGTGAAACTACAGCATGTCCCAAAAATGGCGCACTAACGGTGCGTCAGAAAAATGTTTAAAAATTTCTATTGGACTTATTTGCTAATTTGGCGGTCTTTGAAAGTGGCACTTAATAGCTCAATTATTTCGAAATATATGCATTAAATTGCCATGAAAACTACCTTGAATCGTACGTATTATCACAAAGTACAAGATCACTCACTACCAATATCTAATCCTGGATAATAGAGAATTTAGAAGCTTTGAAAATCGTAAAAAGTATCTTAAATCCACTACAGCAACATTGCAAGGTAATGATGTACGAGTATATCTTTGTTTACATTGTACATACTATCGTTAATTGAATAATTAATTTTTTTTTGTTTTTTTTTATCTGAAAAATGTTTTCCATATTTTTTGATGTACTATTCCGGACACGGAATCTTGGCCAACATTTTTTGACATTTCTAAAAAAAATGATGTAAACCAATCATTAGCGTCATTAATAAATGACAATTATTAAAAATCACTTCTTATATTCAATAAAGGCCAGTTCACACATATTTGTCAGTTAAATGTCAATTATGGACAAGATTCCGTGTCCGGAATAGTACATTTAAACATCGTCGATAAGGTGGTAAGTAGTTAGTGCGCCAAATTTTGGACGCCTGTATATAGAGAAAAGTTTCATAAATTGGCGAGTTCTTCCACTGGTTAAAATTAACACAAGTATTTCAGATAGACCCTGTATATAGGTAGTTCATATTTTCTAATAACTGTTGAGTTGTGGTTTTTCTCAACCGAAGAGATATACTACCACTCTATGAGAGTGGTAGTATGTCTCTATGAGTTTTTTCCTACGTATAACGTTTTTAATCATCCTGAGTAAACGTCACTTTACACAAAATAAGTGTAGCAATAGAGAAAAATACATCTTCATGTGCATTTTAAAAGAAATATCCATCATTTTGATTACGTATTAATAAAATTTAAAAATACATTTCAATAATAATTGAAACACTACTGTTACATAATGATATTAACTTTAAATAAAATCCTAAATTACTGTAAATTAGTTATTAGTATATCGACTATGTATTTCTATTATGTGCTTACAAAGGAAATATCGCAAGCATAAAATATACGGGGTGATCAAGAAGGACTGTTTAAGTTGGTAACACTGGATCGTATTTTAAATCGTATAACAGGAGTAACTTCCGGTTGTTGGTGGCTTGTCATTGTTAATGCTATACCTATATCACATATTTATAAAATAAACCAACAAAACATATCCAGTTGCAGTGTTACAAATAACCGAATTAAAAAAATTTCTTAATTGTACTGCCAACTTAAACAGTCCTTCTTGATCACCCGGTATCATTATCAATAGTATAAACTATGACATCTGGTATACTCCGTTTTTAAGTTCGTTGCCGGTAAGTCGTAACCGGGTTGCCATAAATGCACGAAATGTTTTAGCCGCACTGGAATCTGTCAGCACTTCGGGGTTTTATGGCTTAGCGACATCAGGTTCACAAACAGAGTATAGCTATATACAGGCTGTCCCAGAACTCGCGGTTCAAACTTACAGTGCGTTTTCCTTGGTGATAACTGAAAGCAATAGCGTTTAACAAAAAGGACAGGGTATAATCGATTTTTTGTAATGAATAATTAAAGTTGACCAATCAGAAGGACGCTGTTCATTTGAATTTCACGTAAATTTAACCAAAAGTTTGAATTGCCTAGCAACATAATTCTAGTAAGAATGGTATGGAATTTCAAGTAAATGTTTGGGCAACTGTGAAGATTTTGACAACGTCAAGTTATAATTTGATTCGAAATTGTCTAACTTCGTATTGAAACCATGTATACAGCTGCAGAGTCTGCCGAAATGCTCATAATTTATGGAGAGTGCCGGCGCAATGCACGTGAGGATGCAAGGGAATATGCAATACGTTTTCCACGATGTTTGCCACATCCAAATTATAACGTATTTCTACGGTTGGTGTACCGCGCTCGAGACACTGGGTCCTTGGTGCCTACCTGACAAGAAATTGGTGGTCCCCCGCGAGAAGTTAGAACGCCAGAGACTGAAGATGCTGTTCTTCAGTCCTTTGATGACGACGGTAGAAGAAGTATATTTGAAGAACTATATTTACCGCGAACCTATCAATATTTTAGAAGAACTAAATGACCAAATTTACGAAACACTGGCTAGGTACTGTTATTCCTAATATGCTTAGACTGGCAAGGGAAAATTTAATAAAACGAGCTCGCCTATTCCTTCAGATGAAAGGTGGTCATTTTGAACACTTGTTATAAATTATTCTTTTTATTTTGCATGTTTCTTATTTCATTTGTTGCATTCTACATCGTTTAGTTATAAAATTTTATCTTAAATTTCTACTAATAATGATGCTAAAATAAATAGGTTAGTTCAATCCAGTTTTGTCTTCTTTCTTTCAGAACTGCCACTATGTTTGATCTGTTGTTCAAAACCTACATGTAACTCCAGCTTTTTTTGCAATGTCAAGAATGTTCCTAAAAGTCTTTTCTTTCATTACGAGGATGACGACTCCCGCTCGTGTAGCTGCGCTAATACGTTGCAGATGCAGAGTGTATGCACAGGAGTCAGGATAAATTTCTTGTGATTCCGATTCACTTCACAGGCCCTACATATTTCACTTTTTGCTAAGATTTTTAAGGTAGTACGATGTATTAGGTACTCACTTGACGCTACGTCGCCATTTTACCTTCCATCAACCATCAACAAAGGTTCAACTCATCATATCCCTCCCGGCAATTTTCCATACCACTCAAGCAACCTCAAGGTTACAATTGCTCTGGAAATTTTCACTCATAACAAACCATATTTCATTCATTGCCGGAAGAGGAAACTTCTTGCGTTCCCTGATTTAGATTCTATACATTTGTTCACCTGCCTTTGGCGAAATTATCCCATTTTTGGTTGTTTCAAAAGTAGCTGTCACTTTTGACGTCTGTTTCAACAAGTTGACCAGATAAATATTGAATAGTTTATTTAGACAACGAGTGTTAGAAGTGCAACTTTTTTTCACAAGTGTGGAAGTTTATTAAACGAGTCGTAGACGAGTTGAATAATCCACACGCGTGAAAAAAAAGCACTCTAACACGAGTTGTCTATATAGTTATTAATAATACGAGTGCGAAAACCTAAGTTTAAAGTTCGAGGTTGTCGTTATGCAACGAGACGCAGTCGAGTTGTATAGACACCCGAGATACTTTATAAGTTTTCGCAAGAGTGTTATTCAAAATTTTTTCTGTTGGTCAACTACGTTCGTCACTAGTCGCTATGGATATGTTGTTTATTATATAAACGAAAATGGAAAAGTCAAACGAAGTTCCCGAAAATATTTTAAAGAAAGCGAACTTATTGCGGGAAAAATTGTTACCCGTGAAATCCAAAGCTGTGTACGAGAAGGTTTATGCAAGTTTCTGCTATTGGCGAGAAAACAACAAAGTCTCCGCTGTGACAGAAGAGCTAATACTCGCTTATTTAGACGAGAAGGTAAGTCTGGAATTATCCATTTTCAGTTACATAGTTTATAATTAATTAATTTGATTTGTAGCAAGAAACGTTGTCACCTGCATCACTTTGGCCGCATTATTCGATGCTGAAGTCCTCTTTAAAAGTGAAAGAAAACCTGTGCATTGAGAAGTTTTGTAGTGTAACTGCTTACCTCAAGCAGATAAATGTGGGACATCATGCGAAAAAATCGAAGGTGTTATCTCGCGAACATATCGAAAAGTTTTTGTTAGAAGCTGCAGACGAAACATATTTATTTGTGAAGGTATTTATGTTTTGGTTGTTAAAACAAAAAATAATAATTTTCCCTTAATTTATAGGCTGCTTTGATTTTCGGCATTGCTGGAGCATGTCGGCGCAAGGAGTTATGCGACCTCACTGTAAATGATATTCAAGATACTGGAGAAGTTCTCATTGTAACACTTCGAGATATCAAAACGCATTTAGATAGAAAGTTCACCATTATTGGAGAAGACTTCGTGGTTAACCCTTTAACCATATACCGAAAATATGCATCTTTACGTCCCGTGAACACATCTCATGATCGATTCTTCTTGTTTTATAATAATGGGAAGTGTACTCGACAGCCTGTGGGAATAAACACCTTCGGTCAACTTCCCTCTAAAATTGCCGCGTATCTGAAGTTAGAGGATCCTAAAACTTATATGGGGCACTGCTTCCGAAGAAGCTCCGCAACTTTGCTAGCTGCAGGAGGTGGAGATCTAGTTTCACTGAAACGACATGGCGGTTGGCGTTCTTCTACCGTCGCAGAAGGATACATCGAAGATTGCGTAGAGGAACGCATCAAAATTGCCAGAAAGGTGTTTGGGGGTACAACAACTACTACAACCGAGTTATCTACAAGTGATACTTCATCATCATCATCGTCAACCAATGGTGTTCAATATTTTCATAAATGTGAATTTCACTTTCATACAAATGAGAAGAATGAAACTTGAATTTTCTTATTAACTTGTATTCTGACTAGTTATACTTGTGATTTAAACCATTCTTGTTCATACTTCTTTCGTGTTTTAATTTTTTTAAAACACGTTGTTCTGGGAAACGTGTTTTAAATTGCTGTTTTTAGTGTAGGATTTAAATATTAAAAAGATGACTTAACATATGACCAACAGAAATTTTTTTTTTTAATTTCATAAATCAAAACCTATTTTAACCGTAATTTTATGTGCTTCGATTTTGACATAGATAATTTTGATCAAGTGCGGTGGCCAGTTGTGGTAACTAAGGAAACGTTGTATGTTTATTGAAATTTTCTTTTTTATGTCAGTTTCAATAAAAATGAGTGGTTCAAATGATCCTGAAGCTGCAAATGCCGCAATTGCCGGGCTTCTACATAAAAAGTCCAAAGAAGTGTATGAGCACACCTACCACATCTTTTCGGAATGGTGTAAAGGAAAAAAGTGTCCAGGAAAAGTGAATGAAAATATCCTCCTTGCATACTTCGTTGCAAAAAGCAAAACTATGAAATCTTCAACATTGTGGTCCACCTACTCGATGTTAATAAAAGCCACCATTAATATAAAACACAATATCGATATCAGCAAATTTAATAAACTTGTGCCATTTTTAAAACGGATGTCGGACAATTATAAACCGAAAAAATCCAAAACGTTTACAAGGGAAGAAGTTAACAAATTTTTACTGGAAGCAGAGGACGAAACGTACTTATTCATGAAGGTATAATTAAAATTTTTATTTCGTATAATTTTCATGTACTGACAGTTGTCTCTATAATGCAGGTGCTTTTAATTATGGGAATTTCTGGAGCAATGCGACGGGAGGAACTAACGAAAATGACGATAGATAACATCCAGGAAAAAGAAGACTTGATAATTGTGGAAGTACCGGATACGAAAACAAAAATTGATCGCAGGTTTGTTATAAGCAATGTGGAGTTTTTTAAATATTACAGAAAATATGCTGCACTTCTACCACTAAACACTGAAACTCGACGATTCTTCATAAATTACCAAAAAGGGAAGTGTATCAAACAACCTGTCGGGATCAACAAAATTGGAGAAACGCCTTCGTTAATTGCTAAATTCCTTCAGTTAACCGACATAAAAGCTTACACTGGCCATAGCTTCTGAAGGACGTCGGCTACCTTGTTAGTGGATGCTGGAGGAGATATCACCAATCTCAAAGGGCATGGAGGCTGGAAGACGTCCTCAATAGCTGAAGGTTACATTGCTGATTCGACGGAAAATAAAATAAAGCTTGCCAACCTAATTTCTTCCAATGAAATTTCTAACCAAGTGCCAAGCGAACAAGTACCTATGGAATCATCGACAAATTTTCAAATGAATCAAATGACTGGACTAAAGAAAGCTGGATTTAACGTTACAAATTGTTCGAATTGTTCTTTTAATTTTCATTTTAATAAATAAGTTCCTTTGTAAAATATATATTTCCTTCATTCATAGATTAAAACAAAGCAGTTAAAAAAAGTTGATGACATCATCACTTTTTTTCATTTAGTGAAAAAAAGTACCACTTCTAACACTAAAATCAATGAAAAAAAGTTGACTATTTTTCATTGATTTTAGTGTTAGAAGTACTTATCACTTTTTTTCACTTAGTGAAAAAAATTATGACGTCAGGAACTTTTTTTAACTGCTTGGTTTTAATCCATGAATGAACGATATACCTACGTGTTCTACAGAGAAGTGATTTATCAAAATGAAAATTGAAATAACGATTAGAACAATTAGTAACATTAAACCCACCTTTCTTTAGTCCACTAGTAATTTCAGCATCTTCATCTGAATCACTAATTTTGACTTTTATTGAGACTGACATAAAACTGACAAATTAATTTTACAACAATAAAAATATAATGTTTCCTTAGTTACCACAACCGGCCACCGCACTTGACCAAAATGGAAGCACAAATTACAGTTAAATTAGGTTTTGATTTATGAAATTTTAAAAAAATTTATAGACAACTCGTGTTAGCGTGCTTTTTTTTCATGCGTGTGGATTATTTAACTCGTCTACGACTCGTTTAATAACCTTCCACACTTGTGAAAAAAAGTTGCACTTCTAACACTCGTTGTCTAAAATAATTTTATTATTCATCCAATTATACGTTGCTTGGCATTTGAGGGAAGATACTCAATTTTCTCATAAAGGGAAAATTAGATCGAACTCTATTGGTCAATTTGATTAATTCATAACTAAAAAGCTGTTGCACCCTGAATATTTTTCTTAACGTTTTTTACCTTCATTACCATCAAGGAATATACAGTTTCAATTTGATCCGCGAGTTCTGGGACACCTGTATA
Organism: Tenebrio molitor; assembly: GCF_963966145.1. Taxonomy (NCBI): domain Eukaryota; kingdom Metazoa; phylum Arthropoda; class Insecta; order Coleoptera; family Tenebrionidae; genus Tenebrio; species Tenebrio molitor. The sequence continues at coordinate 19,619,089 of NC_091054.1, forward strand.
ATATTGTTGGTAGTAACTGCAGAACGAATAAAAAAAATCCGTAATAGAAATTGATAATTATCGTGTTAGGTTAGGTTGATTTCAGTTAAAGTTAAATTGAGGCAAATCACACCGAAAATGTTATGAAACGTAAGGGATGCATGTTACTATCGATTTGCAATATGCTAAGAAACAAACGGTGCCCATTTTGAACATTTGTCGCAATAAATATACAGGGTCGCTACAAAGTATGGCAACAGTTAAATATCTCGTGAATGGTTTCTCTGAAATCCTTGATATTTGGTATATAGTTAAGAGCATTTAAATTCTATTCTTTGCAATTTTTTCAGTTTTATACCTACATTTGTTTTCGAGATACAAAGCTAACTTGATTTTTTTTAAATGGCAACAGGGGTTAATTTTATGATTTTTGAAAAGAGTTTTTTTTTTCTGAATTCAACGATGTATCACATGTAATAATAGTTTACATAAGAATTCTCAAAAATAAATAAACATAGTTACCTTTGAAAACAGTTTCTACCTATTTTATTAATTATTATGTGAAAGCGTTTAAGTGAAACCGAGCGGATAGAAGTTCTAATGATGTTTGGATATGGTGATAGGAGACGAAGCTGTGCTGAAGTGATGACACTTTTTAATGAAACGGTCATTATGTGATACAGTGTTGAATTTAAAAAAAAAAACACTTTTTATCATGAAATTAACCTCTTTTGTGGAAGTGACCGCCCAATTTAATAATAAATCATAGCTAAATTTTGCACTTTAATATCGAATTCCATTTATTTCAAAAACCGGTGATGCTTTCATGATTTTAATGACATCAAATTTTTCCTAAATGTTTGAAAGGACTCTCAGTGAAAAATCATGTAAATTAATGTAGCGGTTATTGAATTAAAACGAAATAAACTAGGCAAAAATGAATAGGGAATTCCACAATTTTTCTTGGAAAGCAAAATAATTCCCCCATTCCTCCCACGTATTCTTAAACACTAGATAAATTTAAAATGTTACAAGTACTTGAAACATTACATTTAATGTGTATATATTTATATTTCTACCACATTTCATTACAAATTTTAAACTGTATTTATAAAAAATTCAAAAATGGAAAAATTCCCTATACATTTTTGCCTAGTTTATGTATTTACTAGTTTCATTAAAAAATTTGAAATTTTTACAGCGATACAAAATCATTCCTGAATTTTTTGAGAATTTTAAATTGATTAGAGGTGTGTGTTTTCGCTCGGGCGGTAAAACTTGAATCACCCTGTACAGTTGCGGTCACGGAACAGTTTAGGTACAGTCGATGGACAAATAAAACTGGGACAAAAATGACAATCACCTAAGTCAAAATTTACAAATTTGCATCGTTTAATTACGGCTTTATTACAAATAGGTTAAGTTTGGTATGACATATTATGTAGAAAGTGACAAATATACTGACAATTCAATGGTCTGATTTACATAGATTAAATTTTAAGTGTCCCAGTTTTATTTGTCCACCAACCGTACATCATTATTTTTCTATTGTAATTTGGAAAAAATCATTGGCGTAGTGTTATTAATGAACCGAAGGTTGCAAAACTTTATTAATAAACAAGGGGCCTACACCAAATATTAATTTGTAAAAAGTTATCCTTGTACCTATTTGTTAAATTGTAAGTTTTCAGTTTGTTAAATTTTGGATTTTTATTTATTGTGTATAATAAAATAATTGTTTAATTTATAAAGAAGTTTTAATTACTTACACGCTGATGCGCCACTGTTAATAAACGTCACATTGACACAAAAAGTCAATTTACAGTGCGCAAAAATAAAAAAAAGAGTGTGTGCTTAAGACCGCACGACAGAAGTGAAAACTTCTATGATGCCCGTTACTGATTTTAAGTAATATCATTGTAATATGTACCTATTCCTATTCTATAATAGTTATTTATGTATCAAGGGCATTATGAAGATGTTTATGTTCGAGGGCAACCAGTTTAAAAGGTTGAGGGACGCTAGGCCCGAGAGTTTTTAAGGTGCCCGAGAGCATAAACATCGAGTAATGCCCGTGGTGCATACAACGTTTTATGTTTCACTGCATTTGAATTTGTGAACATTTAAAAAAATTATAAATTGTGAACTTGATTTTGCTAAATTTCCTAGTTTGCGGTGGCTCATATCTATGACGACTTGTTTGAGCGGGCGTAATAAGCGGGCATTATGATTTATACGCCCTAGGGCATTATAGCCTACTTAATATATCTCGTTGTCAAGGTATAAAAATCAAATAATCATTCAATGAAACATAAAAAAATATATCATTATGGATAATAGTACTTGGAGGAATAAGGAGCAAGGCATAAAGAATTAATGTCAAAAATCTGTATTTTTCAATAGAAACTGCAAATACGAGTACGTCCGCTTTTAGAGATACATTCTGGCAAAATTTGTAAGGTTAGGTTTGGATGTTTAAGTTTTATTTTCTTGACGATGATATTGAACACAACACAAAGTTTCATAGCAATACCCTGTATTATGATAATTTGTCAATTTTCCTCTTCACATTTTGCTGCACTAATTTTTCCAATAGATGAATTGAGAATAGTTGAAGCCATATAATCGAGAATTACGTATTAAATCCTACATTCATCTGTAAACTTACAATATTTGTCGTGTCTTTATCGTTTATATTATATAAAACTATACAGGGCATTTCACGAGTGATAATGAGCCTGACGGAATAATAAATTCAACCCACAATACATTGTCAAAAAAAGCCCTTTATACAGTTACTCCTGCAGCTCTGCACTGAGGTCACTCAGGTCACAACACAATTATCACTGAAAATTGAAAACTGACAAGTGACGCACAGTTGATTGTTTTTCACTCGCTCCGAAAAAAATCTCGACTCCCATGATTTTAGTTTACCGTGTCGTTCTGCGGACGATTTGCGCTGATCTGCGAACGATTTTCGCTTGTGGTGCGTTACGATTTTACCGTGTCGCATGAAACTAATTCACTGCCCAGGAATAAAATGTATGTAGTGCGCCTAAAGAAGTTTTCACTTCAAAAAAATAAACGCCTGCTATACAGGGTCTATCAGAACTGGCGGACCAAAATAATACGGTGAATTCATCATCTTCTGGGAATAGTAGGAAAAATGTTCAAAAAAATCTATCTTAAATAGTGATTAGGAAAGAAGCAATTTAAACTGACCAATCCTGTTGTTGATGTTAAGTTACCTATAAATTAGTGTTCCTGCTTTATTTGTAAGTTTTGTAACTATGGACGCATTTCAAATGATGCTTATGCATTGTTAGGTATCCGCATTGTTTGTGCAATGACGGACATTTTCAGGTTATAATATTTGGCATAAAATCTTTTGACCACACAAACGACAGTTTATTTAAGAAAGTAACAAAAGAGACTAAACTTAATACCTGAGCAGCAACTGTGGCACTCTCATCACACTGTCCATATAAGACAAGCATATCAAAGTATTCTGAAGAAGTAAAGATTAAGCGTTTTTATTGACTTTTGTAATTGTCAGAAATAATTTATTATGACATAATATTCAATTATGCAACAATCAAATTTGTTTCGATAGTTAGAACTAATATAATTTTTTAAGGTAATTTTATATCTACACGCGATTGGTCAATTAAAAACGTTCTTATTTTAAAATCCAATGAGGATGGATTTTTTAAAACATTTTTCCTATTATTCCCAGAAGATGATGATTCCACCGTATTATTTTGGTCCGCCAGTTCTGATAGACCCTGTATAAATGTAGATGTAAACTGTTCTGTGGCTGCAATTGTACAAGTTATAAATTTTATGCCACTTAAAGTTTCCATACTGTATATTCCCTATAACAATTATCGCAACACGTATTTATTTCTAGAAAATATAATTTCTGAACATCAAAACTATTGTACCTACTTGTAAATGTTAGGTTCTGGAAAAACATAAAAGATGATTAACAGCACCAGCAACCCCATATAACGCAGAAAATAACAAAAAAAAAAAAGATTTATGTCAAATTGCAAATTTATGAACGCAAGTATAAAATGGCTCTAGTATCTCCAATTTGTACTTCTAGCTCGAATTACAGCTTTTCATCCTCCTTGGCATGCCGCGTATGAGGTCTGAAACATTTCTGATTCTGAAATAAGTTTGGAAAAAAATGTAGAGTATCCTTGACACAAAATATTCTGCGTAAATGACTTTTGTAGGTGAAATCAAAAGGAAGGAAATTACCCTATTTCCTTGTATTTTCAACGCCTATGAATAGGGAAAATTTGTCCGAATTTGTTCACTTCATTAGCAACCATTGTTACATCAACTCCACAATGAAGGCGTAGGTGCAAGCATACTGCTTTGTAAATGTTTCTATGGAAATGATCGAGAGGAGTAAGGTTACGTTTGTGACTGACGGGCACGTTTGATTATTATTGTTGTTAAACTACCAAGATAATCAGGTAATCACCTTTAACTCAGCAGCGTACTAGCAATTTTGACCAAATTTTCAATCATTTGTATCTCGAAAACGAAAAAAACTTTTATAAGAATTTTTTTTTTGTCTATGACTTCTTTTCATCTTCACCAATTACCGGTTTTTTTTCCAAACTTATTTCAGAATCACCCTGTATACTGCTGCACAATTCCTGTAGTGTGGGGTCGTACCATCGGAGCCATCGAAATGTGAACGAATTTCTGGTGCCATAGAAACGTCATCTGTTTTGGTTTAGATTAAATAAAACTTTGTTCAGTGGCGTACTATATGTATTACCTATAACTTTCTATTACAATTATTACAAGTTTCCCCGAGTTTGGCTACAGCCCTCGCTTTTTCCGCAACGGTCAAGTGGCATGTATATCGTTTAAAAATAAATTAAATCTGCTGACAAATTATGTTTGTGAAAATATGTCACAAATCTGACACATTAACGCACGCCTATGATTGATATTTCAACACACACTAGGAAAATTTGGCGTTCACATTTCGATGGGGCCGATAGTACATTGTCATGCATAAAAATGCAATTTTCTTCAACAAAGAGCGCATAAGGTACTCCATGTTCTTCTAAAATGTCGGTAACATATCATAGTCCTTGTTCACAATGGACATAAGCTTGATATAATGCATAAGAAATTCATGATACATGCAGTGTATATGATATGTATACTATTAATTTTTACGTAACTTATGAGAAATGACCTCAGTGAACATTATTGTTGTGTACAAAAAGGCATGGAAAATCACATTCGAGTTGTATGAACACATAAATTATTTTCCAATTGCCCAAATTTATAAATTATTCTTAAGTGCCTCTTATGTATTTCTTATGTTTTATGTCCATTGTGAACAGCACTAACTGCTGTTAATCGAGCCCCAGGTAGTGGTACCAACACTGTAGGTATGGCCTCGCAAAGAGATGCCTCCCTATATCATCACGGATCCTCCACCAAAAGGAACACCTGGACGGAAATTACAGGTAGAATAACGTTTGTTTGTTGTGACTGTCGCTTCTTGGATCCTTTATGTTGCCAATGAAAGAAAAATAAATTCCTTATCTGGTAATTTTTTAACAAAAATGATTATTACTTTGCTTTAAATAAATTGTCGGCCGAAAAAATGTTGTGTATTACACAGCTAGAAAATGTTTTGCAAGTGGTCGCATTTGTGGGCCTCGGCTGACGCCTCTGCCTCACAAACCATGCTTGCACTTGCAAAATGGCATTTTCTAGTCTTGTGATACAAGTAAATAAGTATGTATTATTTAACGAGTTGTGTGTGTAAATTGAGCTTTTTTTGGGATGAGTGGGCCAGTTTAAAACGTGAGTGAAACGAGCCTTTTAAAGGCCCACGAATGCCAAAAAGGCCCAATTTACACACGAACGAATTGAATACAAGGTTTTTTTGTTCGACGAGCTCCTTAAAGGCTCCAAATCGCTTAAAATCTTTAAAATTAGCTTGATGTTTCGTTTTGACAAGTTATGACATTTATCAAAATCCGTTCACACAGGAGAAAATTCTCAAATTCTGACAGTATCGAACAAAAAAAAATGTATTCGAACGATGAGAAAACAAACATGATCCTGATTTAAGGCGAATGTAATAAAAATGCCTCTACATTTGCACGTTTATGCAGACAATAAACATTTTCCCAAAAACTGTTTGTTTTTTCACAATTTCATTTAACCAAGCGAATATGACATTTATGTCAAAATTTACAAAAGTGCACAGTTAACTTTGTTTCACGATTTTTAAATCAAAAAACAAATATCCACGTTAGCATTGGAAACTGTTCCAAATATATTGTAGGCTGCATTTTCAATTCCGTCGGGCTCATTATGATTCCTGTATTGCACGGTTTCTTCACACGTAAGATGTGAAGACGTACTATCGCGGCCAAAATACTTTGGTCGTCACTTTTTGACACTGCAAATGTAAATCAAGTATTAATGTCAATATACATGACAATTTCAAATTATTCTTGTCAAAAATATGGCACTTTCAGTTTTGGATAAATATAGAATCGTCTTACTTGCTTCTGAAGGTTGTCTAAACCGTGACCATGTTGATCTTTTGCTTTTGAACCCTGCCTCCGCAGCTGGGATTTACCCCACCTGTATGACACTGATAGATTAAAATAATTTTGACAACAGTAAAAAATAAGGTTAAACATCCTAAAGCTCGCTTTACAATTGAATATCATTTATGTCACATTGACGACCAAAGTATTTTGGCCGCGATAGTACTATGCCGGCCAAAAAATTTTGGCCGTCATTGTCTGCCAGTTCCAAAAAAAAATGTGTAATCCCTACTTTATTGTCATCATGATTACCGTCTTGATTATGAACGTTATTTTTTGGGTGGTAAATTTTAAAACTCAAAATTATTTTGTCATTTCTACTACACAGATCGTTTACCTCAGGTTATCTATGTATGATTGCTCTAATTTTGTTTATTCATGTCGGATTTTTCGATTTTTGGAGTATCTGAGCTTCAAACAGTTTAAATTGATTGTCAAAATGACAAGAATCGAAAGTGGGGTTACGATTCCTAAAGGTTTATTTACACTTTACTTGAATGTCAAGAAAGTGACGGCCAAAATTTTTTGGCCGCCATAGTACGTTGCTGAACATTCATAACGACGATTTAACCAAAAATTGAATCGATAGGATTAATAAGAATCTACAATAATTTAATGCTGCACTATTACACGTTTTCTTCAGTTAAGTATCAAAAAGGAGGCACAAAAAAGAATGTTTTTTTTGATATTTTATTTAGATGTCAGTCTGACAACGTCAAAAAAATTCAAATTATTAAATTAGAAAGCAGTAAATTTAAATTGTTATAGATTACTAATATTCAGGTGTTGCGATATGATTGTGCGGAGTGTATTAGGATGATTTTGTGTCACGATCCCAAGGCGAGTGTCGTGATTCATCCGAGCATGTAATAGGCATTACCGCGAGTAGAATACTATACTTTTTTGTTCTACACTGTCAGAATTTGAGAATTTTCTCCTGTGTGAACGGATTTTGATAAATGTCACAACTTGTCAAAACGAAATGTCAAACTAATTTTAAAGATTTTAAGCGATGTGGAGCTTTTAAGGGACTCGTTGAACAAAAAAACGTTGTATTCAACTCGTTCTTGTGTAAATTGGGCTTTTTTGGCACTCGTGGGCCTTTAAAACGCTCGTTTCACTCGCGTTTTAAACTGGCGCACTCGTGTCAAAAAAAGAAACAATTTACACACAAACTCGTCAAATAAACTACTATTTTCTACGACTATGAAGAGAAATTGATTAATAAGTTTCATTATTCGACAAACGGAAACTAACGTTTTACAACATATTACTCGTACTTTGCATACTTGATACCATTGCATTAAAATTTGCGATTGAACTTCATAAACTAGTTGCTATGATATTTGCCGTGAGTTTTGAAATTATTATTCAGCGGGCCGTGGGTAATGAACTCTGTTATCTAATTAAAAAAACATTTTCCGACGACCACTATGCAATATGGCACATTTCACACAGTTTTCCCTTAGTGAAAATTTAAAATTGCAAACGATTTCAACACGAACACGAACGAACAGCCTAACCGTGTACAATGAAAAATTTGAGAAATCTGATTGGCCGACAGCTGTGTGTTTTTATATTGTACACGGGCCGATGATTAACGATGTCTATCTCCGCGCAACGGCATAATTATTTTGTCCGCAGCTCTGTCGAATGATATTTGAAGTTTGAAGGGATGCCGAATATTAGCGTTTTTTTGTGGTCGTCGGAAAAATATCGTGTATACCACGTGTTGAAAATTCGATTTCACACTCGTTTGCTTAAGCCACGCGCCTACGGCTTGTGGCTCAATTATGCAAACTCGTGTGAAATCTTTCATTTTCAACTCTTGATATACAATATACTATTTAATACCTACAGGATTATAGAATAGGTCGAGTAGAAAAATACATGTTTGTATCTATAGTTCATTTTTTAATGCTGTAGAAAAAGTCAGGCAACCCAATATACAGTCATCAAGGCTGCCTAGATACATTAAATTCATTTATAATAGATATGGATCCACGATGCCGCTAAGAATTCTGTTTGTCAAAATCTGACAAGGTTTTGACATTCGATAAAAAAATTTAGTTGAAATGAGAAAACGTGTTTAATAATGTGTTTAATCTAGAATTCATGAATAAAAAAAGCAGTAAGTTAGTACTTAAATAGAAACAATCATTAACGATAACTCAGACATATTATGGATTTAAAAAATCAACTCTCATCTTCGAATTCTTCCGGTTAATCCGAATCGTCATCAGACTCTCCAAGGTGTATAATCAGTGGTTCCACAGTCACTTCAATACCTACATCCAATTCCCACATCTGCTCTTCTTTATTTTAACCGTATCACCAACCTTAAGTTCCGAATGTTCATCACAGACATGTTTGTAAATGTTCAAAATCATGTTTTTCCTAATACGGATGAGGGTGACTTTTTCGGTGAACATAATTTGTTCTGTGCAGTGTGCAGCCCATCGAAAATCAAGTATAAAAACCCTTGACCAAACTAGCCTTTAAATTAATACCTAATTGACAGTGACACGAATTGACATTAATACATTTATTGTGGCATATGGCATCATGGATTGAAGTAATTTACAAAATTGAAATAGTAATCTAGTGAACTATTGAAAGTGTATATTTGGCTGCCTGACTTTTTCTACAGCATTAAAAAATGAACTATATCAATAACCAAGACCTAATAATGTTATCAATAAATGTTTACTTTACACAAACACACCCTTGCTTTTATTTAAATACAAGAACTAACTGCATGGTAAAATCCACAGCCCGCAGGAATAGGGTTTTATCCAATGTCAGTTACAGTGTTGTTACCTGAAGTATAACAAAGTTTGCGTGTGTTAAAATAAAAAAACAGAATGTGTCGTAAAGACGCACGATAGAAGTGAAACTTTTGTATTACTATTGGGGACAAATTACTTTGGTCGTCAAAGTCAGTTGACTGACATAAAGTTGTAAAGCAAGCATTAGGACGGTTAACCTTATTTTTTACTACTGTCAACCACTGTCACTGTCAAACTCATCATTGCAAAATGTTGAATAACGAAAAATGGACAACCGAAGGAGATATTCCAAGGAGGAAAAATTGAAAAGGTTTCCACAAGGCAATTTGGCCCATGGATAATCCCCCAGAATCAAGAGAGATGATTCTAAATTTTTGAATGGTGGATGGTGCCATATTTTTGACAAGAGAAAAGTCAATAATTTGAAATTGTCATCACTATTGACTTGACGTTAATGCTTGGTTTACATTAATTTGTTTTGAAGTGACAGAAAAATGATGACCAAAGTATTTTGTCCCCAATAGTACAGGGAAACATTGTAATTATTCATCAATCTCTCTTAAATAGTATATTCACAACAAAATTATATATTTTAATGAAGAAAATAAATTATAAACAACGATAACACTAAACAATATCGAAATGCGTAACTCATTGTTCATTTTTAAGTCTCCAAATTTAAAGAGAGGACATTTTCGATAAATGCCGTGAGTGTGACAAAGACAGAAGTATACACAATTACATTTAAGTGAGATGGAAATATTGGCGCAACCGTTGTGCGAGACTGTGTTTACCCCCACCACTTTTCGTCACACAAAAAGGTTGCCGATCAGAATTTCAAGACCCTCGCATAAAAAGTTTCACTTCAAAAATTATCTAGCAACGATTAGAAGATTTCAGGATATTTGAATCGATTATTTCTTGAATATTATAAAAAGAACATAAAATAGGAAGAAACTTTTTTTTACATTTTAACTAATTAATGCAGTTAGTTTTCGTGTTGTTGATAATAATGTCTTAATTGGCGATTTTCTTTTAATAATCATTTCATTCGTAATCGGTTAAAAATTCAGATTTGAGAGAGACAGCTGCCTCTTTCTCAACAAGCGACTTAACTGGAGGCTTGAAATAAAATTAGAGTAGGGTAGGTGTATTTCCACTGCGACGACTACAGCTTCCCCATTGCAGCAATGTAGCTTGAGCTGTGAGAGCCGGATGCGCAGTGGTCTAACACTATTTTTGTCGTATTTCTTTCCTGCTTCCAGGACCTCTTTATCGGACCTCTTTATTCAACTTTGCGCATCCCTCATGGCTCAAGCTACAATGGGCAAGCTGTAGGTTGGCTTCGCCTCGTGCCTGAGTTGGAGCGTTAGAAAATATCTACCGTACGACATTTGTATTAGACTTTTAGCTGACCAAATGTTTTATTTTGCACTTTTGCAGATTTTTATGAAGTAACAAATGTCAAACTTTTTCACACACAAAGCTGCAAACCCGATAAGTTGTACTTTCCCTGTTATGATTATGATTATTACTCAATTAAAATTAAAAAAAATATATCGAAAAATAATATACATATGTATGTAAATGTGTTTATCTACGCCCGTGGAATAAATGACACTTATCTCATGACACATATTAGGTATGCGTGAGACAAGAACTTCATTACCGCACGCATTTTCATTACCGAGCGCATTTTTGTAATAAGTTCTTATCTTACGTAAAATGGATGGGATAAGTGTCATTTATCCCACGGGCGTAGATAAGAACTTCATTACCACACGCATTTACTTTACCACACGCTTTTTTATAATAACCAATTAATCAAAATTTAAATCGAGATTTAAATTTAATGAACTGCAAGAATAATTGATATTCTATTTTTTATAAATATTAATTACTTACATAATTTTGCAATTTGTTAAATAAACTCGACCCGATGATGACACTTTGTTGTGAATTTTTACCTACTATACATATATGTATATTAAATTCTTCGTTATTAGTAATGGTCAATTCTCACTTCGGTAAAAAAAACTTTTTTTTAAATTCCGGGCGGTCGTAGATAAAATATTGTACTAGATTGTACAATACACGTGTGATAACGCATCATTAACAAACTTGTGCGATTGTACAACTCGACTTCGCGTGCAAATTTCGCACGGGTTTGTAAATAATGCTCTTATCCCATTTGTATCTTAAATATTTATTATCTACGGCTGCTTGGATAAGACCTTCTAACCACATTCATTTATAGTCATTCGTGTTGAGTAATGTAATTACATATTAGTATTACCACGTTGGTTTCATTATCTAACCCATTTTTATTTAGAAGCAAACAGACAAAATTTATTGAAAAGCAACAAGCAGAAAAGCTACTTATTATAAATATTAATTACACAATTCTTGCATTTTGTTCAACTGATTCCGATTTCTTAACATCGAATAAAATGTTCAAAGACTAGACGATTTAGACATTTTCCTGGCAATAATGACGAAATGGCACTAATGCGGCTTCTTTTGCACTCTACAGGGTTATTATAAATAATTGTGCCATCACTGCCATCACAGTTGGCGTTGGTGACGTAGTTGAATGTGCCTCAAGCCTCATAACATGAGTGAGACTAGTATGGCCGATAGATGGTACAGCTTGACCAGAAGAACTTGGCGTATGAGATGCGCACAAGAGGAAACGAGCGAGTCTCTGTAAGACAAGGATATGGCTATGGTTGTAGGTCATGCTGTTCACTTGAAGCTTGAAGCGCTTATTTTCCCCCGTTTGTACACGATCTAAAACTTCCAGACCCAACAGACAAGCGCGCTCCGCTAGTGGGAGGGATTTCAGTCCAATGCGTCACTCGCCAAGCTGTTCTGGTCGACCTGTAGTTTGTCTAACGTTGTGAGGCTGCCGGCAGATTCAAAATTTGTGTGGGTTTTCAACGCCAACTGCGATGGGACAATCATTTATAATAACCCTGTATATCGAAGGGAAAGCTGTCTGAGTCACTCGTGTTTTCAAAGCACGACAACACCCATACACGAAAAATTAAAAACTAACGCGTTGGTCTGGTTGTCCTGGTATTGAGCAAATTGTTTCAATCTTGTTGCTTTGATTTTGAATAAAAACAATTGAAAATGACATTTAACAATTATCAAAATATATTTTTGTAAATGTCAAATTTGAGCTAAAGCATATTACAGTAATCTCGTGTGATTACAGATGAACTCGGCCTACGCCCTCGTCATCTACAATCTTCACACTCGAGTCTTGTAATAACGGTTTTATCCCACTAATTATGTAAATAACTATTTTTACACTAAATTAAAGTACAGTATGAATGAACACATTAATTTTAAAGTAACAGTAAAAAGAGAAAATTAACCGTGCATGTTACCGCACTCCCCCAGATATTTATAACATCCGTCAGTAAATCGCAGCTACTTTAACCTAAATTGAAAGGTACCTAATGCTGGTAATGGTGTGTTTACCAGTTGGGGAGGCCGAAATAGTTCTATATTTATTACGACAGTCATAACTACCGAGGGCAACGGGTTACTATCCCGAGGGTCTCTTTAGGGTGTAGTAGTGTAAAAAACGCATTCCCCTGTATTATTTTTCCAATAAATGTTTTTTAAAATTTTTATTGACTAATAAACCTATCAACTACCTATCGGGTTGGCAGCTCTGTATGCCAAAAAATTTGACATTTGTTATTTCACAAAAATCTGCCAAAGTGCCAAAATAAAACATTCGGTCAGCCGAAAAGTCTAATGCAAATGTAGGTACGTATTTTTCAGCGCTTTAACTAATAGGCACTTGGCTTTGCCTCGAGCTTGAAACCTAGTTGTCGCCCTGGAAAATACACCTACCGTATTCTAATAGATATAACACATTCCATTCCCGTCGAAAGAACAAGTGTAGTTTACCGAGAGGGTTGCCTCTCGAGGTGAACTAATTTTTGAGACACAGGAATGGTACTTCTCTCGAGGTTTGTATACTATTTTCTTCACAATCAATCATTTAATAAAACAAGCAACATTATTATAATAAAAAATAAATAAAAACTTACTTCCATAATACATAATCGTTTATTTCGGTAAAATATTAACACTTAGTAGGCGGTGTACGATTGAGATTTTATTAAATTTAAATAACAAAATGTGCGATAGTAAAATAGAGTGTATTTCCCCAGAATTGCGGGAATCCGCACAAAAATTAACAGTCAATCTCTTACAGTCGGTTGTAAAAAAGAAAAACGGAAAAAAGAAAATTTTTCTAATGTAAATTTGGTTTTGTCCATTTGTCAATTAAATGTCTACTTGACCTATCAAGTAATTTTTAAAAATGTCATTGAATTTTGACACTATGAATAAATTGTAAAAATGTGTGAATTTTATTCCGACAGTGCCGGTTTTTTTTTTGCAACCAACTGTATTATACCTGAGAAAAGCAAACTACGATTAGAGATTTCCGCGACTGGTGCGATAGTAGCGCCACAACGGGACACGGGTTAGTATGGGTTTCATTACTGACCGATTGCGTCTCATTATTACTGACTCCTTTTTTCACTATTACTGACCGGTTGAAGTGGAATCGTTCACTTTCCAACTTTTAATAAGGGGTTTGAAAAGCTGTACGTTACTAACCGATTGTGAATAAATAACTATTACTTCGTAAAAATGAGTGACGCCGTGAATAACATAAAAAATAATATTTCTCAAGCTTTATTTAAAAAAATGAAGAAAGCTCGTGCTACATTACTACCTACCAAGTCATATGTACGAGTATGTATAAGTATAAAAGAACAGAAAAGAAAGTATGTATGTCAGTGATAACACTGAAGGGACAGGAAATTATGGATTCTTAATATCCCAAGGGAATTAGGAGTGTCATAATGGTTACCGTAACTAAGGGATTATTGACATATAATTTATCAGTAAGAAATAAAAATATTCAGTGTATATAACGACCTAAATAGATATACTTTATAGTGGGAAATTTTCGATTATTATTTGGAATATAATCTTGTCACCTCAACCGTTAACAAAAACCATAAACGTCAATAATAATTCTATATTTACAGGAACATTAGAGTAATATCTGCAATTTTAGCATTGTTAAAGAAATGATTTATTTTGCTGTCTAGACTACATATCGAATAATAAATTGACTGGAACGAAAAAAAAAATCGACTTCATGACATAGTGTATTTAGCGCTCTTACACGATGTTCTTTATTTTTTGGTTCATTTTAATCAGTCAATGTAGTGCAAACATTTCGCCAGAGAAGATGAAAAATCAGAAATTTTTAACAGTTTGTCTGGACAGCATCGTCGGCAGTCTCGAAAACAGGAGAGTTATTTACGCTATTAATGTAGATTTGCGACTAAAGAGTCCCCTCATTAGAATTAATACGACGAAAGAATCCACAACTTGGTTTAAATTTGAGAAGAGTGATGTTTGCATAATTAACTCGAATAATGACAATTTAAGTCTGCACTTAACAAATTTATTCACAAACCCAAACATTAATCCGAGAGGTACATTTCTTGTTGTGACAAACAAAGTGGATTCTTCGTTGTTCAGTGCAGCTGCTGACTATTACATAACTAATTTAATTGTGATAGAGAAGGGATTACAAGCGAGACAGGAAATTTATAGTTATGCACCTTATTTGGGAGAAAGCGTCAACAACCCCGACGTTGAGTTTTTCCATTTGGGAAGTTGTGTGAAAGGTGCTTTGGACGATCATTTCAACTTTTCTTTCAACAGTTCGCCCAGGAAATGGACAAATACCACCGTTCAAATTTTGAACAACATGTCGCCTCCTTATTCTCTTTGTCCGAAGTGTTTGACCGAACGAGGGATCGAGATTGAGATATTTGATATTATAGCGAAAAAATTAGAATTTACCCCGAATTATACCCGAAAGAACGAATTTATGTTATGGGGTGAAAAAGTTAACGGCTCTTATGACCACATATATGGAGATCTCCAAGGGCGAAAGGGCGACATGGTTGTCGGAGCTTTCCACCATAAATCAGAAGAAGAACAAGATTTTGACATGACCTTTTCTTACATGGAAGATGGAGTTTTTTGGGTAGTTCCCAAAGCCAAGATTGTACCGCTCTGGAAGCGCTTCACGTTGATTTTCACCATAACAGTTTACTTGACCATCCTTTCTTCCTTCTTCTTGATAGTGATGGTTTGCCACGCCTTCTACAGACAACCTTTTCTGCCGTGCTTGCTAATGCTCTATCAAATCTTGTTAGAGTGTAGCGTACCCAAAATACCAAAATATTTTAGGGCTGTGGTTTTCATCTTGATTCCATCTTGTTTGGTCATCTCCACGATCTTCAAAAGCAAATTGATGGTTGTCATGTCGAAAAACAGCTACGACCACCAAATTGACAGCTTGTCAGACATCGTCCACTCCAGTTTGCTCATAAACATCGACGATTTCATAGCTTCATTCTATCGTGATTATAGTAACTCAGACGAAGAACATATTTGGAAAAATTATGTGCAATGCGGAAACCACTCGGTTTGTGTTGAAAGAACTGCCGAGCGACAAGATTCTGTGACTTGCAGCTTTCAGAGAAGTTACGAGTACTCTTCACATAATTATGTCGACTCTACTGGTTACCCACTGTTGCACCTTACCAAGATTTTGATTTTTCCACTGCAGATTCGCTTATTTTTTGTTAAGGGTTATCCTCTGTTTCCGCAGATTGATGAATTGCTACTCAGGATCAGATCTAGCGGATTCGTTCAATATCAGTATGATAAAGTTGCGTACAACATACAGGTAGCTTTAAGCAAGAAGAAAGGAACATTTTCTGCAGAAATTTTGGGTTTGGAGCAGCTATATGTAACATTTTTCGTGTGGTGGATCGGGATCCTCATCTCAATTTTTGTATTTCTTATGGAATATTTTATTAAAACGATGAACCTGCAGAAACACATTAACATTTAAAAATCTCAGGTTGGGCTGTTAATCACCGTATAAGCAAAGATTAGGGAGGTAAGAAGATGTTTCAGTCAACCGGCGGCACTTTGCTGTTGGTGTCCCTAAATTTAAGTGCTATGCATCTCTTTCTATCACGCTGCCTATCTCGTTCTTTCATCGGTTGGTTTGGTAAATTCAAAATTGAAACTTCTTAACATTTCGTTCCTGATGCATAAATATGTGATAAAACTGCTCAAAATATGCCATTCTTCGTTGCAGGTATGATAAATAGTGTTTTATAGGTGAGCAGAATGAATTGAATATAAAAATATGGATTGGTCTTATAATAATATAATTAATTAAAAACAAGTCCGATATAAGATTTACAAAAAAGGTCTTACCGTTAAGGAAAACATCCAAAGACGAAGCTTTAGTGACAAGAAACTGCAATACAACCGATGCAATAATGAAAACGTAAGCAAGCAAAATTTGGTATATTCAGGTTGTTGAGTTTATTCCCATGAGATGAAAACAATAATAAACAGATCATTTGAAAAAAACACGTAGAAACCAATCCAAATTTTAAACTGGCGCAAACCAATGTCACTGTCAGAGTGAAACGAACTTCTTACTTCTTACTGTTAGGCTTCTGTATACCTCCCTAATCGCCTAATCTTTGATATACTTCGTCCAGCGAGAGATTGGGAGATTTTAAATTGTATTAAATTAACCCAACACTAGAATACATTAATTAGAGCATAATTTCAGGGCAAAAATGTTACTGCTTGGAGCGTATATTTCAAATTTTACGTGCGCTAGATACTCCTTTCTCTGCGTAGAATTTAGTGATCTTTATGCCAGCCAATCTCTCGCTGGACAAACTTTATAAGTTATTCCTATCCAAAGAACCAAACATTTATTTATTTATTTATTTTCTAATACATTAAATTTAATATTCAAGTATGTTCTGTTGTAGAAAAATGTATTATGTTTTTTGTTTGGAAAATATGTATAATAATAATATAATTATAATAGATTCCCGCCAGAATTTGTAATGTTAAATTTAGAGCGTCACCCGCGGCAGAAACAAGAGTTACAGATTACAGGTCACTATTTGAATTATCGTGTTTTAAATTTTAATCTAACCTATAAAAGTAAAGTAAGTAAACACATTTTCTCTATTTATATTTCAAATATTGTTCATATTTCAAAAATAACTTGATTTTTCAATTATTTTTGTGTTCTGTGTTGTCTGCAAAACAAGACATGCTGCTGTAACCGTCCAAAATATTTAATTTGTAGTCTTTGTTTTCACATTTGAAGTACCAAAACAAAGTGATGGATCATGATTACCAAAAGAGAAAGACAAAGAAATGCTGCGTGCCGGGGTGTACTGACAACATATCCACAAGACACAGATTTCCTAAAGATCCTGAACTTTTTCAAGAGTGGAAGAACAATGTGAATAATCCTGCACTGAAAGATTTATCTGTCACAAAAGTGTACAACTTATACTACATATGCAATAGACATTTTTCAAAGAATTGCCTGGTTGTAGGAACCAAACGTGGCTTGACAAGAACGGCTGTGCCTACTTTGCATTTAGGTAGGTTCAATATCATCAACTGGAACTTGTGTTATTCCTCATTCTGTTTTTACTTGAACAAAGAACTCATCTGGTTAATTTCATTTCAGGTGAAGGTTCTGATGAAATAACTTTACCGAAACGTGGAGCAGAAAGTAGGTAAATTAGAGTTGCATGCTTGATAATTTAAAATTCTAAAATTGTAGGTCTTCAAACAATTGAAGATTTTGAATTGTTGTCAAATTTATCTTTGTATGACCCCGACCTTCCTCAAACAGTTCCACTTCTAATGAGCGACATTCGATGTAAAAGTGAAAATGATTATGTCATAGTAGAACCAGAAATAGAAAATATTAGCAAAACTGAATATAGTGAAAGTCAGAATTTATTCGTAAATGAAAGAGGGTCTGATATGTTAGAGTTGGAACTGGAGCCTCAAATATATTCCCAATTGTTTGATAATATTGATGGCGAATATTTAAACAATCATTCAAGTAACATAACAAGAGAAGCACTAGTTGAAAAACCCTATTTTAAATCTGTGAAGAGTTATTTGTTAGGTAGTATTTGACTATATTGTCATGCAAAATTTAGAACTGAGTGAGTTTCAGACAGTAATTGCATCTCGGAAGTATGTCGCATTTGTTTTCGTTCGTTGAACAACGAAGAGATTATTCAGTTGTACGGGGAGACAACACAACAAGATACGACTCAACTGAAAGATATGCTGAAAGTTGTACTGCCTGATTTAGATTTGGAGATATATCCTGAAACTGTGTTGTGTACTAAATGTACAGAACTGTTAGCATATAGCTATCAACTGAAGAAAACGTGGTTGGTAACAGAAGAGAAGCTGAAGAAGTTGGTGGAACAGAAAAAGGGGCTGACCAATCGCGAAGCTGATTTAATCATCGTCGCCAAACCTGTAGAGAGTAGCGAAAAAAAAACGAATCATGCATCTGGGGGACAGGAATGTGAAGAAGGATCCATGACTGCAGAGAAAACGGACGGGGACGAGTCTGCTGTAATCGATTTGCTTCTGCACAAGCTTCAAACCCGAGATCAAAAACTTCCAGTAGAGACGTCAGTCTTTTATGGTGAGTTGAAAAAAGGCGAGGTTTCCATAAAGCCACTGTCGGCTGTAAGACGGAAAAAGAAATATCGAGTGAGTCACGCCCGCCCTTACATGTGCGAGAAGTGCGGCGTAACTTATAAAGTTTTGAGAGCACTGAAGCGGCACGTCCAGAACCACTCGAGACCTAGTAAATCCCGGCGAAAAGTCCAACAACGAATGATGTGCGAGCTGTGCGGCCAGTTCTTCCTAAATTCTCACAGACTTCAGGTGCATTACAACATACACAAGAGTCATGAGTGCGCCACGTGTCACAAGGTGTTCTCCCACAATTTCCAACTACAGCAACACATCAGACACCGACATCTCAAGCAGTACAACCGCGTCCAGTGTCACTTGTGCGGCAAGCAGTTGTCCAGTCGGGCCTCGTTCAACGGTCACATGTTGAGCCACAAAGCCAAAAAGTCGCACCAGTGCAACATTTGCGACATGAGGTTTCATTTTCCGTCGAAATTGAAGTTGCACTTGCGCAGACATTGCGCCGACAAGATACACAGCTGTGAGTACTGCGGCAAGGCCATCAAGTACGAAAAGCACTTGAAACAGCACATCAAGATTTACCACATGAATCTGGGGAAATTCGTTTGTGAGTTTTGCAACCGGCCCTATTGGAAAAATGTGGATTTGGTCAAACATAAAATTAAAGTTCACAGGTGGACGCCGCAAAAGTTCAGGACTGATTCACTTTCTGAAAACTGATTGTGAAGCATTTTTTAATTTAAAATAATCTTGAAATAAATAATTATATTTTTTGTTTTGCTTTTAATTGTTTCCAGTCTCGTGTCAATCTAGTGCAGATTCCTGCAGTACCGACGTTCGAAAATTGTCAAAATCAGCTGTTGAACAAACCAAGTGTCATTGATGATTCATTATTGATATAACACAGTGTTAATAATAGATCCAAACACCTATTTTCGAAGTTGTCCAAGTGTATTGCTGTTTGTGTAACTCCGGAAATCACATTTAAACATGTTTCGCACCGGTAGCAATTTCGACAAGCTGCTAGGTAAAAATTTACAAACCGCAGAATTTCACAATTTAATTCGTCTTTTATCCAGACAAAGCTACCAGCCATTTGCTGATGGAACCAGATTGGCCCTCGATTCTTCAATTGTGCGATTTAATTCGTCAAAACGATGTACAGTAAGTGTTTCAGTTCGTTGTTAATAAGCATTCCTGCACAGTTAAACATTTCAGACCTAAATATGCCCTAGCCTCCATAAAAAAGAAATTGTTCTCCCCAAATCAGCACACCGCTTTGTACGCCCTTTTGGTTTTAGAAAGCATGGTAAAAAATTGCGGTAAGTCTCATTCATTTTTTTGTTTCCACTGTGACTTCATGATTGGAATTGTGTCCAGGATACCCTTTGCATGAAGAGCTCACCACGCGCCCCTTCTGCGACACGCTGTACGAACTGGCCAAAACGACGACGCACGAGAACGTTCGCCAGAAGCTGTTTGAACTGATCCAAGCGTGGAACTTCGCTTTCCGCAAGAGCCCCAAACACGGCGCCCTCAAAGACACGATGATACTGATGAAATCGGACGGTTACAAGTTTCCAACTTTTCGCGAATCTGACGCCATGTTTAGCGCGGACTCGGCGCCGGAATGGGCGGACGGAGACGTGTGCCACCGTTGTCGCATCGCTTTCGGATTGTTGCAACGTAAGCACCATTGCAGGGCGTGCGGCCAAGTGTTCTGCAACCAGTGCAGCCAGAAAAGCACGACTTTGCCGAAGTACGGAATAGAGAAGGAAGTCAGAGTGTGCGACGCTTGCTACGACCAAGCCACCAAACCCACTGCCGCCAGCAAGGCCGCGGCGGAGAAGCAGGAGAGCGAGCTGCCGCCAGAGTATCTTAACAGTTCACTGGCGCAACAGAGTCAGACTCCGCCGAGGAAGAGCGATGAGGAGTTGAGAGAAGAGGAGGAGTTGCAATTGGCGATCGCGATCAGTCAGTCAGAAGCTGAGGCGAAGGAGAAGGAAAAGGAGAAGTTTAAGATGGTGAATACGTACAAAGGTAAAGGGGAACAATGGAACAGAAGTTGTGTTTTATTTTGATTTTTACAGCTCCCATAGAGCGCAGTCCGTCACCAGTCGAGGAGCAAACGAATCCAGAACTGGCAAGATATCTGAATCGTTCCTATTGGGAGTCAATCCAACAGAACGAATCGAGCGAAGTACGAGCGACGAGTCCCTCGGCCCCGGCCACAGCTCCCACGACCGAAGTCAAGCCAAAACACAAAGAAAACGGCGTGGTCGACAACGACCTCGAGGAATTCATAACGACTCTAAAGTCTCAAGTTGAGATCTTCATCAATCGGATGAAGAGCAACTCGAGTCGAGGCCGTTCGATAGCCAACGACACCAGCGTCCAGACCCTTTTCTTGAACATCACCGCCATGCACTCGAAACTTTTGCGCTACATCCAGCAACATGACGACAGCCGCCTGCATTACGAGCGACTTCAGGACAAGTTGACCCAAGTGAAGGACGCCAGGGCGGCGCTTGACGATCTGCGAGAAGAGCATCGCGAAAAACTGAGGCGAGAAGCTGAAGAAGCCGAACGTCAGCGCCAACTGCAGATGGCGCACAAATTGGAAATCATGAGGAAGAAGAAGCAGGAGTACTTGCAATATCAAAGGCAGTTGGCATTGCAACGCATCCAGGAACAGGAGAGGGAAATGCAGATGAGACAAGAACATCAAAAGCAGCAGTACCTCATGGGTTACATGGGAAGCAATCAGTTCACTCCGCAGCCTCCTCCGAATAGCGCTCCGCCCCCGACGCCGTCTTATCACGGTTATCAGTACGGACCCATGCTACAACAGAATCCGCCGCAAATGGGACATCCGGGGGTGCCGCCTCAGATCGCCCATCAGATGCCACCAGGACCACCGCCCCAGTCTCACTTCCAACAAATGCCAAACTATGGTGTACACCAAATCAACAGTCAACCCATGATGAGTCCCATGCCGGGACCTGGACCGATTCCGATGCAAGCTCCACCCCCGAATCAACCCCCGCAAGGGCAGTTCCCGCAACCGCCCCAACAAGGCGAGAAAACTGAAGCTCGAACTGCCGAACTGATCAGTTTCGACGACTAAACCTGTTACTACTAATCAACGTCAATGTATTAATCATGTAGTGGATTATTTTTTATTCAATAAATGTTAAGATATATCAGTCTAAACCATCCGGGCTTACTGCCAGGTAGCACAACACACCCCCGGCTATCTGCTTGGCGGCGACATAGGCGCGTCCGTCTGGAGAACGATGGTGAATTACTGGCGCTATGGGTCCAGCTTTGGGCAAGTCCGGGATTTGCTTGGACATCAAGTCTCCCAGCCGCTCGGCCAAAGAAATCAGATTGTTGGTCGGAGGTTTGTTGAGAAAAGGACAGTGCAAGAAGCCGTTGCACACTTGGATGCGCAAAAATTGAGCGTATTCGTTGCGGATCTTCGCGGCTTCGAGGTTGTCGTCGGGGAGGCCGGCCAATTTTCGTACCCACTCAGCGCACCTCACCCGATCTGCGACGAAGACACTCAAGACAGTGCGAATGGATGTTAGTACTCACCGAAGGGACTGTCCAGCTTGTGCGCGTGCTGAGCGATGTCTCTCAGCGCATTTTTGAATTCTTGGTGGTCTCTCGTACCCATAATTTTGACGTGTTCGTAAAAATTTGAATTTACCGCGTGATCGCTGCCAACGTGACGCAAACGCAATGAATTACTCACGTTGGCGGAGCGATCTGGAATTTATCATCGAACGGGATGACTTGCATATTTTGGAGTAATTGGTCTTCGTTTAGGACGCATTTACGTGAATTTAGCAGATAGGGACTCACAAATGCCGCAAGAACAGCGCAAATCGGACAGAAAGTCTTTGGTAGGTGTTCTAACCTTAAAATTTGTCGGGTAATTCGAATCGGTGCGTATTTTAGCCTCCCCTTTCTCCTGGGCCAATCTTGGACATTTCCGACGATGAGTTGGTGTCGATATCTGTGCGGGACTTGAACCGCCAATTGAAACTGAGAGGTTTGTCTCGGGAAGACATTGTTCGTATGAAACAGCGTAGACGCACGCTGAAAAATCGTGGTTACGCAGCGTCTTGTCGAATCAAGAGGATCGAACAGAAAGACGAACTGGAGACGGAAAAGACGCAAGAATGGCGTGACATGGAGAACATGCAAGACGACGTCAAACATATGAAAGAGGAGGTGAACAGTATTCGAACGAGATACGAAGCTCTGAAAAAATTCGCTATCAACAATAAAATCCCAATACCGAGTGAACTAGAAACTCTGTAATATCCACAATAAAGATGTATTTAATAGTACAATTTATTCGTTATCGAGGTACAAAAAAAAAATGGCGAAATTTATGCACTACTGTCCATATCTGCTTTTGCTATCCTTTCTAAATCGTCGAGGCTTAGATTGCTAACTTTATTCTGAAAGTCTTTCATGAACTCGTCAACGATCGCGGTGCACTGTTGATCGGAGTAATACTGGCGCAAGAAGCGTGTCAGGGCGGCGTTGAGGGTGTCCGGTTTCTTAACGGCGACGTACAACTTTGTTCCGTCTTTGATTTTTGGATATGAGCCCACTGTTTTGTCGTCTTGGAGCGTCTTCCCGAACAACACCATTGTTTGTTGCGCCACTGGAATGTTAATGTCAGTGGCAACCTTCCGCTTCAGCTCCAGGATCGTCGTGGTTTCTTGCACGTCAACAACGCAACTACCCCCACGAATACCTTTCACTATTATCTTCATTTTAACAGCTTACTACAAATTACAACATAAAAACGGGGCTGCTTTTTGTTGTCACTTGTGGATCTACTGTCAACAGTTGACAGATAATTGACATTTGACAGATGTCAAGTTCACAACGAGTGAGGTTAGGCATTAGGCAAATATTTCAAACAATTCATCAGTAAGTAAAAGCAAAAGTTAAATATTTATTTAATCTTAGATCGCATGTATTTGGTTTTGTTGCTTTTCGTTTTAACTAAGCCGTAAAGACAAAAATATGCAACGGACGGATGTTTGCGGTCAATTGGCGACTTACCATTCTACGAGATTCAGGTCTGTTGTAATGTTTTCCATTTTAATTACGATTTTACAATCGACTTTCTCTTTCAATTTATGCGTGCGCGGTGAAATCCATGATAAAAAAACAATTACCGGAATTTAATTTTGGCGCTTTCACCTCACCAAATGACAGGAAGCGTCTTGTTTAAAAAAAACTTGTTTTTTATGGACTCTGTTACTTGTTAACAAAGTTCAAGTGTAGAGTGAATCGTGTGAGTGTTCTATTCGTTACTGCCTTAAATAGCAATCGAAGTTTTTGTATTTACACTTTTCAGACCGTCACAATGACAAACCCTTCTGAACTTGTGCAAACCTTGCGCAATACTTTCAACAGCGGCAAGACCAAGCCCGTGGAGTTCCGCTTGAAGCAATTGAAGGCTTTGCAGCGTCTCTACGAAGAAAATACGGAGGCAATGATTGAAGTTTTGGGCAAGGATCTACGCAAGAGCAAGCAAGAATCTATCCTGCTGGAAATAGACTATTTGATTAACGATTTGCGACACACCATCGCGAATTTACGCAGTTGGGTCGAGCCTGAGCAGCCCCCGAAAGGTTTCGTCAACATGCTCGATTCCCTGTACATCTATAATGACCCGTACGGAGTTGTCTTGGTTATCGGCTCTTGGAACTATCCCATCCAGCTGACTCTACTTCCCGTGGCCGGCGCCATAGCTGCAGGTAATTGCGTTGTGATCAAACCGTCAGAGGTCTCATCAGCCAGTTCGAAATTTATGGCTGAGACAATACCCAAGTATCTCGACAGCGATTGCTATCGAGTGTTTGAAGGAGGAGTTGCGGAAACTACTGCACTTCTGAAAGAAAAATTTGATTATATTTTTTACACCGGTTCGAGTCAAGTCGGCAAAATCATCCACACCGCCGCCAGTCAACACTTGACTCCGGTGACGTTAGAATTGGGAGGTAAAAGTCCGGTGTATTTGGACAAGAGCGCCGACATTAAAGTCGCAACGAAAAGATTGCTTTGGGGGAAGTGCATCAACGCGGGCCAAACGTGCGTGGCCCCCGACTACTTGATCTGCACCCGAGACGTTCGCGACCGATTCGTGGACTGCGCCAAAGAGACAATTCGTGAGTTCTTTGGTAGCGATCCGAAACAGTCGCCCGATTTGTGCCGCATCATCAACGACCGCCAATTTCAGCGCTTGGTCGCGTTGATCAAACAGCACAAACCCGCAGTCGGTGGCAATTTCGACGCCTCCGACCGGTACGTCGAGCCGACGATCTTAACGGACGTAGACTTGAAGGATCCGGTGATGAAGGACGAAATCTTCGGTCCGATTCTACCGGTGGTGACGGTAGACGACGCATCCGAAGCTATCAAACTGATCAACGCGCGAGAGAAGCCGTTGGTCTTTTATATTTTCTCCAACAACAAGAAAGACGTCAAGTTGCTAATCGACAACACTTCCTCTGGCGGGGTTCTCGTCAACGACACGATCATGCACATGGCGACGGACATGCCCTTCGGAGGAGTCGGGACCAGCGGGATGGGGAGCTACCACGGCAAATACACGTTCGACACGTTCTCTCATAAGAAGAGTTGTCTCTATAAGGATTTGGGGATTTTGGGGGAAACTCTGGCTTCGTCGAGGTATCCGCCGTATTCAGATCGCAAGTTGAAATTTCTTCAGCTGCTGCTGAAAAAGCGCCAAGGCGTCTCTTTCAAGTGTTTGTCATACCTGGTCGTGTTTGGTATCGGTTTTGCCTCGGCCGTCGGTTGTAAACACTTGTTAGAAACTAAGAATTTTCTCAAGTGATTTTTGTGTTGTATCAGATACCAAACACATTTAAACATAACGTAATGTAACCTGCGGTGCTTTTTCTAGTTCTTATAGTTTTCTTTTAGAAATTTAAGATGGTAAGAGGTTTTCGAGATAATATTTAATAACGTACAGGTCGTTGGTGTTTATTTTGTTTTCCGCAAAACTTACTTTCACCTGTATATTATGTCAACCTAGTAATAATCGTACGATTAACAGGAACGAATTTGATACTACTTTTATACTTATCCACTTTGTCGTGTTGGCAATTCCAATAATGTTCATAATAGTGATTTTTTTCAGTATTAGCGTAAGTTTGTAATTATCTGTTAACATTTTGTATGAGAGTTTAAAAAAAAAATAATACAGTATTTTCGATTAGGAATGTTTTTATTGATCCTGTGGTTTCAATTTTTCTTTGCGACAGTGGCTGTTACGACTATGAGTAAGAGTGCTACTTGAGGTGTCCTCGTACTTTTTCTCCACATACGATAAACAAAGTTCCATACTCCGAGCATATCATCCATATAAACACCTGTACTCGACAATAAGAGTCGTTTTACAGACAGAACTCTGAGATATGTATTTTGGGTTGGATCCAGAGCTTTGTAGGCTCGTACTCTATGTGAATCACCCTGTATATTTGGGAACTCGTTATAAAATAAGCCTCCTACAATGGTTTATCGCTTGTCCGTAAATAATACTTGATTTTGGTCGATTAGGCACGCTCCGAACTTTTGCAACTTAATGGTCCGTACTTGAGACCGCCTTGTCCGTACTCGAAATTTTGTAATGTGTAAATAATTTTAACTTCTGGCAGCAAGCAGCAAGTAGATAAACAGAAAAAGCATATTATTCAAAAATATTCGTCAGTGCAGGACTCTTAACGTTTGCTGTATTAACATTGTGTTTTCTGAATGAAATAGTGCAAATGAAAAAAAATCTGCATGTGGAGACCATGGGAAAATGATTTTGAGAGCATAAGGGATCCTGACGACAACAGTAACAGAAATATTGCAGCAGAAGTTGCACTAGATCAACTGTCAGAGCTTGTTGTAATAACCCAATATCACTAGTCCGCGAAACAGAACAAATTGGCCAAGTCGTGATCGTCATCGAAATGGAAAAAAAAACCCTACGTTGTGTGTTTTTATACAAAATGGCGTAAGACTAACTCGAGATGCAAATGGTGGACCTGCAAGGTGGACAAACTTCGAAATAAAAAAATATAAGTCGATGGGAGGACGCCTGTATTTAATTGGTAGGTACATACTTGAATAAATATTTGGATTCTCGTTTTCAATTACAGTATCGATCGGTTTGGAATGGGAAAACGGGAGTCCATTTAGGGAACGGCCATCCCTGTGCCACAAGGAAAATCGGGGCAAGTGTTTAGCCGAAGTTAGGTTGTCGTGTCGGGGGCAGGTGTACCTACCAAGTGGCACAAAAAAGGGGCCGACGTGGGATTGCCGGCGTGGTCCTCGCGAGACTTTTCCATGACGTGTGACCCTGGCTGTGTAGCTTCTCGACCGCCCACGGTGGACGGCGTCTGTTTCATCAGCTGTAGTGTCTACGATTCGGAGGACACAAGCCGGGGCACTGCACCCATGACGAGTTAGGTGTCGCAGGGGCTTAAAGGACCACGTCGCTAGTATAGAAATTAGGAGACAGGGGGGCGAGAGCTAGGTTAGCTTCGCGATCAGAAACCGCTTGTTATCAGGAAGAGCTGAGGTGCTGAGGGTAGAGGAGCGTAATATTCCGTTAGGTCGTTAGTTATTGTTATCTTGAGTCTTGTTGCACAATGTTATGTAACATGTTGTGTAACTTTGGCAATTGAAAAGATTATGGTGCGCCATCGTTTGTGGATGATTTTTGAGGGTTTTACTCATCCCTTTTACAGTGTCTATACAGGGTGATTCATCTTTTACCGCCGGTGGCAAAATTGACCTTAAAAATTATGATTTCACTTTCATATTTTGCATACACGTTGCAAGATTACATTTTTCGTATTTTTTGGCGACAGTTTTGGAATACCTGTATCAAATTTTCAAAAAAGAATCTGGTGTTTTAAAAATTGATAACTTTGACAAAGCAACCATTTTTAACCACCAAATTTTATTTAATTCAAACAAAATCCGCAGTAGTATTGTACCGTTTTTTTAAATTACTACTTTCTATTTGCGGACTAAAAGGAGCAAATATGTTGACATATTTACTTCGTTACACTACGAAATGTTTTGAAACAAAAAACTCTATCAGAACCCATCGGAATAGGCATGAACGTCAAATGTGGATTCTCCAATCGACGATATGATACGCGTACAAATGATTTTTTTCTGCATATCTTCGCCGAACTCACCGTAATTGTTGACCAGTAGAATGAGGTTTTATATTCTATTAATATCTTTTATTTGTATGAACAATTTAGACAGTGATCTAACAACGAACATCATCCTACAAAACCACATGCTGGAAAAACCAAAACAGTTTTTCAGTTATAGTTTATCCAGCGAGAGATTGGTTGATACAAAAAAATCACTAAATTCTACGTAGAGAAAGCAGTACCTAGCGCACGTAAAATTTCAAATATATCCTTCAAGCAGTATCAAATTTTAAAACAGAATCGCACCAATTATATAGTTTGGGAACGAGAAATTGGAACTTTAGCTTTTTGACTTCCAATGGATTATGGATTTAGGGTAGGTTGTAAAGATTGTAATAATGAAGATTTACGATAGTGGTCAGTTTTTGCCCGTCGACGTGCTAGTCTAGTATATCTGCTGGTTATTAAAAAGAGATGCCGAGTATCGGCAAAATGCAGATTGTTTGTGCCTCCTGGAATGAAGTCCTCATCGTCGTAAATCTTATACTACCCCTCCACCACCCGGCGGCACGGCAATTTTGCCGGAGTACATACACTATTACGGATATTACTATCAAGTAATAGTGCAGTGCTTATCAACATAATTACCGGCGTCTCGCCTCCGCATTTTGACTTTGTTGTGTATTATGTTCTGTGTCAATGTTAAGGAATTTCCTCACGATATGACATGAGTACAATAATATACCTTTTTGAATTTCAGTTACCAATGTGTTCCCTAAATCCAGAATTTTTAAATTTTTAAAAAGAGATTGCGGTACTATTCCCGTTGCTGAAATTATAAGTGGTAAAATAGAAATTTTTTCTAAACTCCAAAGATTTCTCATAGCAACGGAGAGCTCTAAATATTTATTAATTTTTGTGTTATACACTCCGTGACAACTGATTAGCCTCACCCACAAAATACAGATTTTTTCAAAATTTTGATTCTAATTGGTATTATTGCTAAACTCATTCAATGCACCAAGGTAACCAACGGTTGGTTTGGAAGACAATTTGTTACTTCTGACAACTTAGAAATAACTGCAGAATTTTTTCTCCAAAAGAAATATTTTAATAGCGACAACTGATTAGCCTCACTAATTATAATACAGTTTAAAGTAAGTAAAATTTTCAAAAAAATAATAAATAGGTTATTTACATTAAACTTTGAAGTTCTTAAAATAAAATGGGTCGTGGAAAAAGACTAACTGCCGAAGAAAATGGCAGTATTAAATGTTTAAGAGAAGAAAGGTACTCCAATCGAGAAATTGCTAGAATCGTAGTGCCAAGGTCGTGAATAATTTTGTTCAAGATATTGAAAATTATGGAAAAAATTATAGAGGTGGCATTCAAACTGCTACAATAGCGAGGGAAAGAAGAACTATTTTACGCGAAGCCACCAATTCCACTATGACTCCCAGAAAAATTAAAGAAGCAGTAGAATCTGCAGCTAGTTTAAGAACCGTACAGAGGCTGATTAAAAAGTGTGCACATTTAAGTCGACGTCGCTTGAAAAAAAAAAAACCGTTTTGACTCAAAGACATTGAGAAAATCGCCTCCATTTTGCAAGAAACCATATGGCGTGACAAGAGCAATGAAACAGTGTAATTTTCACGAAAAAAACAGATTCTTCCTTGACGATCCAGATGGATATTTATACTATTTTCATGACTTAAGAAAAGAAAAAGAATTTGGCACTCGTCACCACAGGCGGGAAGCCGGGGTAATGGTGTGGGGCGCAATTACGTCTAAAGGAGAAATTTTAAATGGAATTCAAAATGCTCAGAAATATAGGGATGTTTTGATACGGGTCAAACCTATAATAGAAAGAACCATGGATGGCTTACCATGGGTTTTCCAACATGATCATGCTGCAGTCCATAGTGCACGCTTGGTCAGTAGTTGGTTAGAGGAAAAAAATATTAATGTGCTCGAGTGGCCTAGTGTGTCACCCGAAACAAACATTTTAGAAAATGTTTGGGGTTGGGTTTTCAGACAGTTGTATGGTAATGGTCAACAATACCACAACGTAGGGCAACTTACCCAATGTCATACAGGCTGCCTGGAATACCATAACCCAAGGATACCTGAATTCTTTATTTAATTCTATTCCGCAAAGGAGGATCTCACACACACTATTAATGTTAACTTTTTAGTAGTTTTTGTTTATTATTTTATTTGTTATTGTTTTTTGTTCCTGTTTTACTATTAAACTGATCTAACTTGACGAATATTTTGATTTTGTACTTAGGTTGTTGTAGTGAGGCTAATCAGATGTCGCGACAAAATTATCATATATAATATACCAAGGGACAGATATATTGCCGTAAATTTTTTCGAGCAGTCCTCACACACGAGTGTTTGTAGCAAGAAAATTACACGAGGGCGTCAGCCCGAGGGTAATTTTGAGCGACAAACACGAGTGTTGGACTGCAAGAAAAAATTTCTGGCGATATATATCTGTCCCGAGGTATATTCGGAAGAGAATCGCCCGAAAATTTTTTTCCCTAGGTCAATTATATCGGAAATTTTCCCTAGGGAAAATTTCCGCTTAATAAATTGTGATTGGTTGCTATTCAAACAATTCGGAGTTGTGATTTGTCAGTATAAATCACGTGACATTTGAGGGCGATTCTCATTTAAATAACGTTTATTCTTTAAAAAAGGACTAAACAAAAATTGAGTTGATTTTTAATAACTAAAATTTCATATAATTTGATAACGTATAACAAAACAAATCGAACACTTCATAACATGCAAACAAGCGTAATTTTGGAGTGAGGCTAATCAGTTGTCGCTAAGTGTATGTCTGTGTTATATTATGGGAATTTGGAACAGCTATATCTAAAAGATATGCTTGCTTTTGTTGTTTATTTAAAATAATAATGTCTGGTCTGTTATGCTGAATGTGAATGTCAGTTAAAACTGTGCGATCAAAATATAATTTGTAATTGTCATTTTCCAAACAACTTTCTGGTTTATAAATGTTATGTGGTTGTGTATCCTTTAATAAATTGAATTTAACAGCTAAATTCATGTGTATAATTTTAGCGAATATATCATGACGTTTCTTATATTCGCTTTGAGCCAAAACGGTGCAAGAAGAAATGATGTGTTCAATGGTTTCCCCTTCAGTTCCGCAAATCCTACATTTATCGATGATCGATTGTAAACCGCATATGTGTTTTTTATAATTTCTTGTATTGATAACACGATCTTGTATTGCAAATATAAAATACTTAGACTCAGGGTGAATATTTGATTTCTTAAGCCATGCATGAGAGGCCTGAATATTAATTTTTGGTTGTTCCAGTTCTTTAAAATATCTCCCATATAAAGACTTCTGTTTTATATTTGCTATAGTGTCAGGTCAGGTCAGGTCAGGTCAGGTCAACAATATCTGAAATTATATTATCACTTAAATTCAAAGGTGTGTAACCTTTATCCGCTGAAACCAAAGCATTAAAAAAAGTGTTATCACGAGCTCTATTGAGAAAATAATTTTTTAGGGAAGCAATTTGATTGTGTTGTAGAATTAGTAGATTTGAAAAATCCCTACCACCATTTTCGCGTGGTAAATTAAATCTTTCAATAGCAGATTTGGGGTGTTGTTTACAAAATTTTGTAAAGAGAACTCTAGTTTGAATGTTTATATTCTTTAAATTAGTTTTGGACCATTTTATAACACCAAAAGAATAGGTCAAGAATGGAACAGCATATGTATTAACTGCTTTAATTAAATTATTACCGTTTAATTTTGATTGTAAAATAGATTTTTTGTTCGACACTGTCAGAATTTGAGAATTGTCGCCTGTGTGAACGGATTTTGATAAATTTGACAACTTGTCAAAACGAAACGTCAAGCTAATTTTAAAGATTTTTAGCGATTTGGAGCCTTTAAGGGGCTCGTCGAACAAAAAAACGTTGTATTCAACTCGTTCTTGTGTAATTTGGGCTTTTTTGGAACTCGTGGACCTTTAAAACTCTCGTTTCACTCGAGTTTTAAACTGGTCCACTCATTCCAAAAAAAGCCAAAATTACACATGAACTCGTTAAATAAATAACTATTAATTCTTAAATAAAATTGTTTTTCTAAATTTTCTTTTATAATTGAATGTTGAATATGATTTGATTGATTAATACCTAAATATTTATCAAATTCTCCTTTATTTAAATTTTTAATGATTTCTCCTTCTTTAGTTATACAGGGTGACTGACGAAAAATCTTTGACGCTGTATCTTACTTATTTTTTATCCGATTTGAATAAATGACACATCAAATGAAATAGTTCGAAAAACACTTCATTATTATCCTATTCGATATTTTTTTCGACATCTATTTTTTGACAGACGATAGCCAACATTTTTTTTTTAAATTACACTATATATTTTTTTATTCGTTCTTATAAAGAATTTTTTAAATTACACTGTATATATTTTTTTATTCGTTCTTATAAAGAATCTTCTTCTGAATATTCTTACATTAAAAGAAAAAACAAAAAATGTATTTTAAATGAAAAAAATTGAAAATCAAAAATGAAGTAATCAAATTTGTAAACAATACAAAATCTATTCTAGTTGCTCAAAATTTCCTCAATGCTGTTGCAGACACTGTCGATACCTTCTAAAAGTGCCCATCTTTGCATTCAGTAAAAAATTTCGGGGTTTTTCCTGACATACTCGCACTATCTTTTTTCTTAACTCTTTTTGGGTGCCTGGTGGGGTCAAATAAACATTGTCTCGAAATTTTCGAATGAATATAAAGAAATCCAATGGATTCAAATCTGGGGATCTAGCGGGCCATCGAATAGCTCCTTGAGCACCCATTCGTCGTTCACCAACATAATTTAAATGATTTGAAAATACAAAATTCATGTGTGCATTATGTGGTATGGCGCCGTCCTGATGAAACACGACTCTATTCAATACTGCTAATAGTATCTCATCCAGAAAATTGCTTATTTCGTTTGATAATAAATAACATGATATTTTGTTTGATCGAGACTGCTATCAATAAAAAAGGGATCCACTAGTCCATTCTATCTCCAAAAATGCCACACCACAGGTTAACACTAAATCGTCTTTGGAAATTTTCTTCCCCAGCAACATTATTATCGAACTGTTTTGACAAATGAATACTCAGAGCTCACTTAGTCATTTCGAGCATTTAGAACAAACTTCTCTCTTGATTATTTTGGTCACTTGATTTTTAAATTTTGTACATTTACTCTTTAATTTCTTGACTTTTGTTTAATGAATGGGTATAGTTCTTTGCATTTTTATATTCAGAAGACAAATCTCTACAATACTGAATAAAAAAAAATGTACAGTGCTATTTGAAAAAAAGAAGCTGATGTTCATCTGTCAAAAACTGGACGCAATGTATTTTTTTATTTAATTGATATTGAAGTGTTTTCAAAATTATTTCATTTGAGGTGTCATTTATTCAAATCGGATAAAAAATAAGCAAGATACAGCATCAAAGGTTTTTCGTCAATCACCCTGTATATTCTAAATTTTTGTAATGACCGCGACATATTGATTGCGTTTTACACTTATCAATACCAAAACTCATGCCAATATCATTTGAGAAATTTTCAGTTATTGTTAGTAAAGATAAAATATGATTCTTTTTAGATGCATAAAGTTTAATGTCATCCATATAAAGAAGGTGATTTAATTTGGATAGTGTGGTATTATTAAGTCTAATATTGAAACCATATCCAGTGCTATTTAATAGATTTGTCAAAGGCTAGACAAAACCATAAAGGACTTAAAGAATCTCCTTGATAAATTCCCCATTTAATTTGAATAGGCTCGGATTTTAATTTAGTATTGTTTATTGATAAATTTAAAGTAGTTCTCCAAAATGTCATTATATGGGATAAAAAGTTAATCAAATCCAAATTAATTTTATAAATTTTAAGAATTTTAATTAACCATTAATGTGGTACTGAATCATAGGCTTTTTTGTAGTCTATGAATGCGGTATAAATATTTCTATTATTTTTTCTAGCTTGTTCCATTATTACTGTATCTATTATAGTTGTTCTTTACAACCAAAACACTCCTTAACACAACCTTTTTGTTCTTCATTAAGTATATTTAATTTTTGACAATGGTCGTAAATTATTACTTTAATGCAAGATGTCATAATTTTATAAATTGTAGACAGACATGTGATTGGCCTATATTTTGATGGATTTTTAGTATCGCAATCTTTTGGTTTCAGATATGTTATACCATGGGCCAAAAACTCTGGAAATGTGTTAGGTTCCCTAATAAATCCGTTAAAGTGATCAAGTAAGCATTTATGAATACAAGTACATTTTTTTAACCAAAAGTTATGAATTTGGTCACCTCCAGGGGATTTCCAATTATGTGAACTATTAATATTTTAACTAAAATTTCAAGGCTAATTTGAATATTATGTCGAGAATTCAACGCACGTGTCGAAGAACCAATGAACGTTAAGAATTGGACTGAATAACAGCCAATTACGAGCGAGCTTTTTTGATTATTCTGTAGGTACAAAATAAATAGGCGATTATTCTGCATCTAACTCTTCAATTGTCACCAAATCAACAAATTCGCTTTTGACAGTTTAAATATCTAATATATAAAATTCTCGTGTCACAGTTTTAGTTATCATACTCCTCCGAAACGGCTTGACCGATTTTGATGAAATTTTATATGTACATTCACTAGGTCTGAGAATAGGTTGTTATCTATTTTTTATACCCCTAAGTGATAAGGGTGGTCCACCCCAAATTTTTATTTTTTATTTTTTGGACAAAATTGTTTATTTTTATTTTTTTATGATGTGGCATTAAAAAATACATACAACCCTAAATTTTCACCCTTCTACCATCAACCCCTATTTTTTAATAGCGATATTAGTAATTCAATAATTTTAAACCCCGGTCGATAATCTGATCGTTCAGTTAATTCAGTGATTTCATATAACCTAAAAAGTACTCGACATGTGTCACGAGCTCACACCAATGATTTTTATTGTGTTACACATTGTTAGATTTGTCTCCGCCCCGATACCACCAATGCGCTAAAACCTCTGGCAGATACCATGGTATAATTCCTGAGCACCGGATGTCCGGGTGAGGCATCTTTGGCTCATGACACGGCTCGGCCGTTGACTGGGCGCGTCTTGTCGAGACGGCCGGTGGTGACAACCAAATGTAACAGATCATACGTGCTTGATAAACGGTTGGGAGGTAACCCCGGCTCTCCTGTACTGAGGGAGCACAGTATCGTATGGAAGTGGGTTGTAGGCTCACACGCTGATGGCCGTGGCGGTCTTCTTCTGTGGAGACCGCGGGCGGACCGTGCATCCCAAACTGCACACGGGGCTGTTACAGGTACTACCAGACCATCCAACGCAAACCCGGAACGTAGCGCTCTGAAGACGACGCCTGTGATTGGAGCCCCTCGTCATGATCGGGCTAGGGGGAGGAATCCCCCGGGTGAGTCACTGTATGACCTTGATTTGTGACAGATGTGTCAGGTGTTTATCGTTTACATGTTTGTACCGTCCCATTGAGTAAACCCGAGTCCAGACCTGTGCTTTACCGTTTGAATGACTGAATGAGGTGGAGGTGAGTCCGATTCTAGATTATCGTACGACTGTAGCTGATATTGTCTAATTTAACGTGTACCGATGAGTCTGACCGAGTAATTATCAAATATTGAAGGGATAACGCCCTTGGGCAAAAACCAAGTCTTACACTTCTTTATTTGATAGGTACAGTTGGCTTAAAAAAAACGGGAAATGAAATTTGACCTAATGTGAACTGAAAATTTAATTTGTCAATTTATGTCAATTTGTGTCTGTTTGACAGTAGTATTTCTGACACATAAGTGCAGTTTTTTAACCTAAATTCTAAAAGGCCGTTTCAAACTATAAAAATTTAATAAAATCTGACAGAACTTTTTCTGACAGTTCCCGTTTTTTTTTGAAGCCAACCGTATTGTCAAATTTTCGTTTCCCGTTTTTTTTTTGCAACCAACTTTATTAAATTTGTGTATGCATTAAATCATTAAATTTCAATTCATTTTAATTATTCATTTTATCTTAATAAAAAAACTTAATTTGATTCACCTAATAAGTTCACACAACATTGATTGATTCTGAGGCGGTACGAAGTTCGCCGGGTCAGCTAGTGTCATTATAAAAATTGCAGAAATGGAAACAAATGGATTGTACTATTGGGGACAAATGTCAGAGTCAGTTGACTGACATAAAGTTGTAAAGCAAGCATTAGGACGGTTAACCTTATTTTTTACTACTGTCAACCACTGTCACTGTCAAACTCATCATTGCAAAATGTTAAATACCGAAAAATGGACAACTGAAGGAGATATTCCTAGGAGGAAAAATTGAAAAGGTTTCCACAAGGCAATTTGGCCCATGGACAATCCCCCAGAAACAAGGGAAATGATTCTAAATTTTTGAATGGTGGAAAGTGCCATATTTTTGACAAGAGAAAAGTCAATAATTTGAAATTGTCATCACTATTGACTTGACGTTAATGCTTGGTTTACATTAATTTGTTTTGAAGTGACAGAAGAATGACGATCAAAGTATTTTGTCCCCAATAGTACTGCTAAGACGTAAGTGCTTATTCACAATGGACATAAGCTTGACATAAGGCATAAGAAATTCATGATACATGCAGTGGATATATTATTAATTTTTACGTAACTTATGAGAAGTGACCTCAGTGAACAACGTTGTGTACAAAAAGGCATGGAGAATCATATTCGAGTTATATGGACACATAAATTATTTTCCAATTGCCCAAATTTATAAATTATTTTTAGGTATCTCTTATGTATTTCTTATGTCTTATGTCCATTGTGAATAAGCACTTATGTTATAAATGCCTATGTTAATGTTAATAAATACCGTTTCCTAAATATCTGTGGTTCTGGTTTGTTAAATTCTCATGTAAAATACAACTCTTGACATGGACATGTGCTGATTATATTTCTCCTGAATAACTCGTTGCTATGATATTTGGAAATAAAACTCGTGCTACGCTTCGCTTCGCACTCGTTATATTTCCAAGATCATAGCAACTCGTAAAATTCAGTCGAAATAGCAATGTCCATGTCACTCGTTATATTACTACTGATTATTACTATCTGTTATCTCATTTTCTAAATTAAGAATCCATTCTGGCTGATTATTAAATTGAACTTCATTTGACCATATGTTTGACCAGAATTCTTTAATTTCATTTATATTTGGTATACCATTATTATTTTGAGTTTTATTATCTGCTAAATTTTTGTAAAACAACTTCTCATTATTTCTAAATAGTTTGTTTTCAAATTTCCGTTGTTTATTATTTTTATATCTTTTTAATCGTTTAGAATAAATATTCAATTTTTGTAATAAAGTGTGTTTAATTTCTATTAATGTTTCATTATATTCGTTATATTTTAAACAATGTATTCTGTTTTTATTTAAAATCGATTGAATACAGTTATTTAGATGATTAGAATTTATACCCTTTAAATATTGAGTTATTCTACCTAAATCTCGTTTATTTAGTCTTTATTTATCTTCATTATTGTAATCTTTACAATCGTTCTCAAACTTATATTCTAGTGCATTTTGTAGTGTTGGGTTACAAGCCTACAATTTAAAATCGCCCAATCTCTCGCTGGACGAAGTATAACAGTTGAATCGCTGATTGCAGAAAGGATACACGTCATGTTCTCTAGCATTTTGTGATTATTACTTGAAAAATCACTAAGAGTATATTCCGTTACAATCCGTAAGTAACCGGTATTTAAATGACAGCTGACAGTTTGGTTACTGAAAATCTGCAAAATCTGGTACTAAAGGAATGGTCTGGTTATGCTTTTCGTACGAAATTTAAATTTGTTGTAAAATACTTACGGATTCTTGTTTCATTTTGAATCAAGTTACTCGATAAAAGGTACTAAACTATTACAAAGAATCTTTAGTTCTGAATAGTAGTAATCAGCTAACGTTGACGTCAAAAAAATTTTTAACCGAAATGACCGAACTAAATTCGCCGGTCGTTTTGGTGACAGATAAGTTACCATTTTCAGTTGACAGCCATTCCGTAACTATCCATATTATATTTCAGGAATCTGTTAGTATCGGAACACTTAACCAAAAATTCGGTTGCTAATGTCCAGTAACGGAACATATTCTTAGAATATGTCTTAACCGAGTAAAGCAAATATTTTGAAATACTGCTGAAAAGGATAGTGTTTCAATATGTATTTGATTTTTGATTGAAGTTCCATCAATAATCATACGCAAGTCCCAAAAAAAGCAATGTTTTTGCGTGTCTCAAAATTTCTGTTCACTGACTTGTACCCTTTCTGCAATCAGCGATTCAGTTACAATGATATAAAAAGTGTTGATATGCTGGATAAAGCGGCTGGAAAATATTGTATGAAACTTGGTTCTCAAAGATGTCCAGTTCAAAAGCATGTTTTATAATTTATACTTACGAGAAATGTGCACGTCCTACACTCCGAATTGTTGATTGCAAAAAATGTAAAATAAGTTAATTACATATTGTGTATTTCAATAAAACCATACAAGAAAGCGTTGCTGACTGAATTTTTTTAATGCTTAGTATGACGTGCGTGGATACTCCTACATATTTTTGCACTTTTGCAGTTACATATTATACAGGGTTATTCACGTAAGATGACGAGCCTAACCAGGTAAAAATGCAACCCAAAATATCGAGCGATCCATTGAATTTGTTATTAAAGTTGGCGCTGGAACTGAAGCAGGCACTTTACGTGGATAATTAAAAATCCTTGGATATTGGCTCCTCTTATTATTTTAGAACAAACCTTAAATACAAAACTTGTAAAGTTTTAAAAATGGTTCCCAATTCTATTTTATTTTTGTTTTTTAACCTCTTCCGGAAGTACACAATAATGGAAAAAGGAATTTGTCAAAATAGCAATAGCTGTGAAGTGTAACCGAGGTGACAACACAGCAACCAAAGATGACAATGTATGATATTTGACATGGTCAAACTTGGAATTAGTCGCTCAGGATAGAATGCAAGAAATGTTTACGAAGTTAACTTTTTCTTCTTTGTTAAAAGAGTTCATTCTCTGAGGAATCAGCAAACTCGTTACGTTTGTCAAAAAATGAACTTTATTATTGTCGGGAGTCATGGCTATTACTATTTTATCCATAGATTTTTAATATGTATTTAAT
The DNA here is from genome assembly GCF_963966145.1 of Tenebrio molitor. Taxonomy (NCBI): domain Eukaryota; kingdom Metazoa; phylum Arthropoda; class Insecta; order Coleoptera; family Tenebrionidae; genus Tenebrio; species Tenebrio molitor. The sequence goes on from NC_091054.1 coordinate 19,658,603, forward strand.
TTTTCTTCTCTAACAGAACCAGGTGTTAGAAAATAATTAGAAAAAAATTTAGGTACAATTTTTTTTTTACCAAAATCCATTCTACACCCGGTATGTTGTAACATTGTTTAATAAAATAAACATTACGATTGTAATTGCACGATACCTACATCTTACAAAGCATACATTGTGTTTTGCTATTTAAAAATTAAATCAGGAATCCAAGTATTATAGGTACTATTCCGGACATGGAATCTTGGCCACAACTGACATTTAACTGACAAATATGTGTGAACTGCCCTTTATTAAATATTACCCAACTTTTGACTCGATAATGCCATTTCCCTGCTTTTTTGATGTCACAAGAAAAACTTCAAAGTAATTTTTAATAATTGTCACTTATTAATGGCACTAATGGTTGGTTTACATCATTTTTTTTTAGAAATGCAAAAAAATGTTGGCCAAGATTCCGTGTCCTGAATAGTACCTATTCTATTAGTTTGAAAGCTATTCCTGTCATTGCATTTTTCGTTCATATTTTGTATTTGACAATGTTTTGGAACGATGACAGAACCGACATGATCCTACTTACCCATACTAATCCTCCACCACCCAGCGGTACGCCAATGCGAAGTAACCTATAGGAAATATGCTTTAAAACAAGGAAACCGCATTGGTACGCATGTACGCCAATGCGAAGTAACCTATAGGAAATATGCTTTAAAACAAGGAAACCGCATTGGTGTACGTTTTATAAAATATGATATACAGGGTGTATCTTTAAAATGTGCCGAAATTTTACCTACGAGGTTGTTTGACAACGTAGAAGACTAAAAGCAATTAAAAAAAATTGTAGCTCAAAAAATAAATGTCATTTTATTTTTTGACATAGAATTTTTTAGATATTTTTTCCGAGTTCTACATGAAGCCCATAGCTCGTGGTTAAAATTTGTGCACGCATCTCAAAAACACCCTGTATTTGGTCCGAATGACAATTGTTATTCGTTGTTTGTCGTTTGTAAATTGTATTTGTCAATTGTAGATTTATGAAACGAAACTTTTGACAAATCCAACAAATTTGTCGATTTGTAATTGTCATTTGTGAATTGTAACTTTTATGAAACGGGCCCCTGGTTTATAACTACAGGTGATTCTGAAATAAGTTTGGAAAAAAAAACCGGTAATTGGTGATGATGAGAAGAAGTCAGACAAAAAAAAATTCTTATAATAATATATTATGTTTCATAACATGGAGCAAAAATGAAGTTTTATGTGCTGCGGCTGGTAGATTGGCTGCCGAACGCAGTGAGGCAGACAAACCAGCCAAAGCACATAAAACCATTTTTGCTCCGAATAACATTATACTATTTTTTCTTCAAACCTTCATAACAAATTATTTAAGATATGTTAAAAAACCAGGTAGGACTTTAAAATGATTTAGCTAGTTTACTTTACAGCCGCGCATCAGCGGAGATAATAACTTCACGGATGCCCTCAGCGGAGATAATAACTTCACGGACGCTCCTCAGCGGAGATAATAACTTCACGGACGCTGGTCAACTCGTTAGATGTCATGACAATGAAGTGACACTTTAGCATTATCAATGCAGCAGTGCAATGTCATATTTTACGGACGTTTGAAGAAAAAAGTGTTTTCGTTTTCGAGATACAAATGATTGAAAATTTGGTCAAAATTGCTAGTACGCTGCTGAGTTAAAGGTGATTACCTGATTATCTTGGTAGTTTAGCAACAATAATAATCAAAGGTAAAATGTGCCTGTCAGTCACAAACGTAACATTATTCCTCTCGATCATTTCCATAGAAACATTTACAAAGCAGTGTGCTTGCACCTACAACTTTATTGTGGAGTTGATGTAACAATGGTTGCTAATGAAGTGAACAAATTCGGACAAATTTTCCCTATTCATAGGCGTTGAAAATACAGAATGTCTATAAAAGAACATATATCAAGAGTCCTGTGGAACTCGAATATACATATTTGATTTTTGCCGCTTTGTCGCATATTGTGGTACCAAATAGAAAAATAGAGGTTATGTAACTTCATTAATGACAGGTTCTTTGATTTTTATAATAAAAGCAATTAAATTCCTTCGTGAGGCAGCAATCCATACTTCAACCTTTATAGGATGCCATCGGGTTTTTTTTCTAACAATTTTCTGACAAGTGGAGAGTGGTACAGTCGATGGACAAATAAAACTGGGACAAAAATGACAATCATAGAAGTCAAAATTTACAAATTTGCATCGTCTAATTACGGCTTTATCACAAATAGGTTAACTTTGGTATGACATATTATACATATAGACATTGACAAATATATTGACAAATCAATGGTCTGATTTAGGTACATAGATTAAATTTTAAGTGTCTCAGTTTTATTTGTCCACCGACCGTACATCAGTCTAAAGTGATAACTTCCTAAGGGATTTTTTTTTGAGTTTTGTTCCATTCGTTGGCGTAAATCTTCAACAATTTCGTCATTCACTGGCGGTCTTCCTACAGTTTTACCTTTTTCGATACTTCTAGTTGCCACAAATCTATCCACAATCCTTCCAACATGTGGAATTAAATTTGCTTCCGCATGTTATCATTTGGAAATTTTCCGAAAAATTCTTCCTTGTAAGCGTTTATTAGAATAAACCCACTCTCCATTCTGCAGGGTACCATTTCGGTAATACGACATCACAATGAAGTTGTTTTGCTCTAGCGATAAAATCATTGCGGTTTACTGAAAAGATTGCTTATTACTTACTGTAAACGTACGAAAATAAATGTCGTACCTTCCTACTTCGTAACTTGTTTTTGGTATTCACAGTTCACACTTATGCGGAAAAACGTTTTACTTTTGATAAAGACTGTTGAAGAAAATCACAAGCAAAACAACTAAGACGCCAAACTCACAATTGACGCTAACATTTAATTAATAATTTGACATTTGTCATTTGACATCTAATTTGCCGGCGTCAACGGCTTGACATAGTTCGGCCAAAAAAAAAAATATAGAGCCGCACAGTTCCACAGGACTCTTGATATATGTTCTTTTATAGATACTTTGTACAAGGATATAGGGTAATTTCCATCCTTTTGATTTCACCTCCAAAAGTCATTTACGCAGAATTAATTTGTGTCAAGGATACTCCACATTTTTTTTCCAAACTTATTTGAGAATCACCTGTATAATGTGGTTGTGTATTCTTTAATAAATTGAATTTAACATGTGTATAATATTAGCGAATATATCATGACGTTTCTTATATTCGCTTTGAGCCAAAACGGTACAAGAAGAAATGATATGTGTTCAATTGTTTCCCCTTCAGTTCCGCAAATCCTATATTTATCAATGATCGATTGCAAACCGCATTATGTGTTTTTTTATAATTTCTTGTATTTATAACACGATCTTGTATTGCAAATATAAAAAAAATAAACTACGCAAAAATGAATAGGGAATTTTTCTTTTTTTGAATTTTTAATAAATACAGTTTAAAATGTGTAATGAAATGTGTTAGAAATATATCAATATACACATTAAATGTAATGTTTCAAGTACCTGTAGCATTTTAAATTTATCTTGTGTTTAAGAATACGTGGGAGGATTGGGGCAATTATTTTGCTTTTCAAGAAAAATTGTGGAATTCCCTATTCATTTTTGCCTAGTTTATTTGATTTCTTAAGCCATGCATGAGAAGCCTGAATATGTATTATGTAATTTCTGGTTGTTCCAGTTCTTTAAAGTATCTCCATGTAAAGACTTCTGTTTTATATTTGCTATAGTGTCAAGTAGGTATATTTGGCTCAACAATATCTGAAATTATATTATCATATACAGGCTGATTCACGTAGCCCGTTCATTAGAAACTTTCTGATTTCCCCAAATCATATTAATGTGAAAATTGGTAGTTGACTATAATCGATTACTCCAAGTTCAAATGAAATATTTTCAAAATGGTGGCACTTCCGAAAATACCGGAAATCGACGCCATCTTTATTTTTTTAAATGGAAAGGCCTCATTTTGACTTCACATTTCGATTCTACGTTAAATTTTGAGTTTAGAGCGTCTTTTTGTCAACAATTATCTGTGATCGTTTTTGACCTATGTCATCTTTTTTGCAAAAAAGCGAGGTTGCAGGGCTTCATTAACAAATTTATAACTCTTGAACCATCTGAAATAAATAATAGATTTTTTTTAGTTGAATTCCTAAAGACCTGGCCGATCTTTTCCGCTATTAGTGAAATTTTTTTAGTGTTTCATACGCCTACTGAAATTTTTCAAAGTTGCTAATCAAAAAATGTCAAAAACTTCATTTTTTTAAATGGCAACCACCATTTGTGACACTAGATATAAATGTAAAATTTAATTCTAAGCCTACTTTTATTAATATTGTGTATGCCTATTCCCAGCCGTTTTGGCGTAATTTCGATTTTTCGAGTAAAATATTGTTTTTTTTTTTATCAAACAATTGTTTTATTTGAATTTTTATTCAAAAATCACATGCAATAAACAGTAAATAACAACGAAATAATAAAAAATAAGCAAATTAACAAAAAAAATATTTTCACTGAATTCATTTACATTAAAATATTTTTTTTTTAATTTGCTTATTTTTTATTGTTTTGTTGTTATCTAATATTTTTTGCAATGCTATTTTTGAATAAAAATTCAAATAAAACAATTGATTATAAAAAATAATATTTTATTCAAAAAATTGAAATTACGCCTAAACGCCTGCAAATAGGCATACATAATGTTAATAAAAGTGGCCTTAAAATTTAATTTTACATTTATATCTAGTATCAGAAATGGTAGTTGCTATTTAAAAAAATGAAGTTTTCGACATTTTTTGATTATCAATTTTAAAAAATTGCAGTAGGCGTATGAAACATTAAAAAAATGTCGTTGATAGCGCAAAAAAGCAGCCAAATATTTGGCAAGTCAGTAAAATAAAAATAAATTATTTATTTCTGATGGTTCACGAATTTTAAATTTTTTAATGAAGCCCTGCAACCTCACTTTTTTGCAAAAAAGATGACAGTTCAAAAACGATGACAGATAAGTATTGACAAAAAGGCGTACTAAACTCAAAAGTTAACGTAGAATCGAAATGTGAAGTTAAAATGGGGCCTTTCTATTTAAAAAAACAAAGATGGCATCGATTTCCGGTATTTCCGGAAGTGCCGCCATTTTGAAAATATTTCATTTGAACTTGGAGTAGTCGGTTATAGTCAACTACCAATTTTCATATTAATATCATTTTGGGAAATCAAAAAGTTTCTAATGAACGGGCTACGTGAATCAGCCTGTATAATATACCAAGGGACAGATATATTGCCGGAAATTTTTTCGAGCAGTCCTCACACACGAGTGTTTGTAGCAAGAAAATTACACGAGGGCGCCAGCCCGAGGGTAATTTTGAGCGACAAACACGAATGTTGGACTGCAAGAAAAAATTTCTGGCGATATACAGGGTGTCCCAGAACTGGCTCCCCAGAGAAAACAGGCATGTGCCGACAACAAAAAAGACTCTAAATTGACTAAAATTAATTTTCTGCTAGCTCAAATTACCGAGTTACAAAGTTTTTAATTTCACCAATCCCGGAAGCTCGTCCTCAGGTATTACTAAAAAATCCGATCGGTTGCTAAACAACAACAAAAAATCTCTGATATCGCACAAATCAATAAAATGTTTGGGCAACTGGAATTTTGACGTTTTCCGATATAAAAATTCGTTGACGTTTATCTGTCATCAACATCAAGACTTGACAATTGCAAAATTCGAAATAAAACAATAAAAATGGCGATTCTAAAAAGAACCATTTATTTAAATAGGTAACAATGTTAAAGCAGATGTTCGAAATGACCACCATTCATTTATATGCACAATTGTGCTCTACGTAACAAACTTCGTGTAGTAGCGTTAGTTATCATTTCTTCAGTAACTGAAACAAAGCCTCCTGAATTTAAACTCTCAGATCAGCCTCTGAATTTATGGGCCGCCGATAAATGATTCAGATCTGGAGACCTGGCAGGCCAATGATGCGGTCCTCCTCGACCGATCCAGCGCTGTGGATATTGGTTATCCAAAATTTCCCGAACGTTTCTGCTAAAATGTTGGAACCAGTCATTTATGCGATAAGCAAGAGGTACAATTTCAAGTAAATCAGGTAGCTCCGTTCCAATGAACTGAGCATATCTTGCCCCCGTTAATCTTGCGGGGAATTCAAACGGTCCAATCTAGAGCCGGGGATTCGGAATTTTAACAAATGGAAGGATCCACCACGCTTATACTTGCCAAACGATCGCCCAATAGCCCAGTCCACAAATTAACAGAAAACCTATGTTGAAAACCTCTGAGAAATTATTCTCTTGGATTTTCCTCTGCCCAGATATGAAGGTTGTGATAATTGGAACAACCTTACCGGCAAAATAGCGACTCATCAGAAAACAGTATCCGTGACAAGAAGTGTGAAGCATCGTTTTGGTTTATTAACCATAGATAAAAGTCTCGCCTAATTGGATAATCCTCTGGCAGAAGATGTTGTACTCGTGTATAGTGGTATGGATGCCTCCTATTATCAGCTAGAACTCTGCACCGAACTCTTGGATAAACCCATTTCACGAGAAACTGTTCGAATACTCGTGCCGTCTTCCTCAAAGACATTCAGTACGGCTTCCTCGTGTTCGACAGTCCTTGCATTTCTTGGAGCACCCCTAACTTCTTCTTCGAATTGGCTGCATCTGACCCGTTTCTCGACCCCGAGCGATTAATTTCAGGATTGTTTTGTCTTTGTGGAAATTGTCACGGTACAACCTTACTGCTTCACGTGCATTGTTCCCACATCGCGCAAAAGTAAGAATCATATCTACGTACTCAGAGGAAGAATACATGTTAAATGATACACTTGAATTAAATATCGCAGCGAAATTCTATAACAAATGTCAAACTGACGTAAACAATCATTCTAATAAATGTAGTGGACCAAATCAAATGGACAGAATTATAGAGGTTTACGGATAAAAAGGAAACCTAGGCAACGCAAAATTGCGATTATTCCACCTTAATGATGCTCAACTCTAATTGGTCAACTTCAGGATGTCTTTTCTCGGTTATCATTTGAGATAGGACTTTTTTTCTTCAAAATACACGTTAATATATTCGCCCTAAGGCTCCCTTTTTTCTCTGGGGAGCCAGTTCTGGGACACCCTGTATATCTGTCCTGAGGTATATTCGGAAGAGAATCGCCCGAATTTTTTTTTCCCTAGGTCAGTTATATCGGAAATTTTCCCTAGGGAAAATTTCCGATATAATTGCCCTAGGGAAAATTTTTTTCGGGCGATTCTCTTCCGAATATACCTCGGGACAGATATATATCGCCAGAAATTTTTTCTTGCAGTCCAACACTCGTGTTTGTCGCTCAAAATTACCCTCGGGCTGAAGCCCTCGTGTAATTTTCTTGCGGCAAACACTCGTCTGTCAGGACTGCTCGAAAAAATTTCCGGCAATATATCTGTCCCTTGGTATATTATATATGAAAATTGGTAGTTGACTATAACCGACTACTCCAAGTTCAAATGAAATATTTTAAAAATGGCGGCACTTCCGGAAATACCGGAAATCGATGCCATCTTTGTTTTTTTAAATAGAAAGGTCCCATTTTGACTTCACATTTCGATTCTACGTTAACTTTTGAGTTTAGTACGTCTTTTTGTCAATACTCATCTGTCATCGTTTTTGACGTATGTCATCTTTTTTGCAAAAGAGTGAGGTTGCAGGGCTTCATTAAAAAATGTATAATTCCTGAACCATCAGAAATAAATAATTTATTTTTACTTTACTGACTTGCCAAAGATTTGGCCGCTTTTTTACGCTATCAACGACATCTTTTCAATGTTTCATACGCCTACTGCAATTTTTTAAAGTTGATAATCAAAAAATGTCGAAAACTTCATTTTTTTAAATGGCAACTATCATTTCTGATACTAGATGTAAATGTAAAATTAAATTTTAAGGCCACTTTTATTAACATTATGTATGCTTATTTGAAGCCGTTTAGGCGTAATTTCAATTTTTTGAATAAAATATTATTTTTTATAATCAATTGTTTTATTTGAATTTTTATTCAAAAATAGCATTGCAATAAATATTAGATAACAACAAAACAATAAAAAATATGCAAATTAACAAAAAAATATTTTAATGTAAATGAATTTATTGAAAATATTTTTTTGTTAATTTGCTTATTTTTTATTATTTCGTTGTTATTTACTGTTTATTGCATGTGATTTTTGAATAAAAATTCAAATAAAACAATTGTTTGATAAAAAAAAAACAATATTTTACTCAAAAAATCGAAATTACGCCAAAACGGCTGGGAATAGGCATACACAATGTTAATAAAAGTAGGCTTAGAATTAAATTTTACATTTATATCTAGTGTCACAAATGGTGGTTGCCATTTAAAAAAGTGAAGTTTTTGACATTTTTTGATTAGCAATTTTGAAAAATTTCAGTAGGCGTATGAAACATTAAAAAAATTTCATTAATGGCGGAAAAGATCGGCCAGGTCTTTAGGAATTCAACTAAAAAAAATCTATTATTTATTTCAGATGGTTCAAGAGTTATTAATTTGTTAATGAAGCCCTGCAACTTCGCTTTTTTGCAAAAAAGATGACATAGGTCAAAAACGATGACAGATAAGTGTTGACAAAAAGACGCTCTAAACTCAAAATTTAACGTAGAATCGAAATGTGAAGTCAAAATGAGGCCTTTCCATTAAAAAAAATTAAGATGGCGTCGATTTCCGGTATTTTCGGAAGTGCCACCATTTTGAAAATATTTCATTTGAACTTGGAGTAATCGATTATAGTCAACTACCAATTTTCATATTAATATGATTTGGGGAAATCAGAAAGTTTCTAATGAACGGGCTACGTGAATCAGCCTGTATAATATACCAAGGGACAGATATATTGCCGGAAATTTTTTCGAGCAGTCCTGACATACGAGTGTTTGTAGCGAGAAAATTACACAAGGACGCCAGCCCGAAGGTAATTTTGAGCGACAAACACGAGTTTTGGACTGCAAGAAAAAATTTCTGGCGATATACAGTGTCCCCAAAAAAAAAAAGACGAGTCCATAGCTCCCTTATTTATCGGACGATTTTAATTATCTATACACCAGATTAAATGTTTGTTAATAGACTACAAAACGGCTTAATAAATTCACGTATAGCTCCAAGGGCTTCAAGACTAAACTGTCAAAATATTTTTTTTCAAATGGGATTACTAAAAAATCCGATCGGTTGCTAAACAACAACAAAAAATCTCTGATATCGCACAAATCAATAAAATGTTTGGGCAACTGGAATTTTGACGTTTTCCGATATAAAAATTCGTTGACGTTTATCTGTCATCAACATCAAGACTTGACAATTGCAAAATTCGAAATAAAACAATAAAAATGGCGATTCTAAAAAGAACCATTTATTTAAATAGGTAACAATGTTAAAGCAGATGTTCGAAATGACCACCATTCATTTATATGCACAATTGTGCTCTACGTAACAAACTTCGTGTAGTAGCGTTAGTTATCATTTCTTCAGTAACTGAAACAAAGCCTCCTGAATTTAAACTCTCAGATCAGCCTCTGAATTTATGGGCCGCCGATAAATGATTCAGATCTGGAGACCTGGCAGGCCAATGATGCGGTCCTCCTCGACCGATCCAGCGCTGTGGATATTGGTTATCCAAAATTTCCCGAACGTTTCTGCTAAAATGTTGGAACCAGTCATTTATGCGATAAGCAAGAGGTACAATTTCAAGTAAATCAGGTAGCTCCGTTCCAATGAACTGAGCATATCTTGCCCCCGTTAATCTTGCGGGGAATTCAAACGGTCCAATCTAGAGCCGGGGATTCGGAATTTTAACAAATGGAAGGATCCACCACGCTTATACTTGCCAAACGATCGCCCAATAGCCCAGTCCACAAATTAACAGAAAACCTATGTTGAAAACCTCTGAGAAATTATTCTCTTGGATTTTCCTCTGCCCAGATATGAAGGTTGTGATAATTGGAACAACCTTACCGGCAAAATAGCGACTCATCAGAAAACAGTATCCGTGACAAGAAGTGTGAAGCATCGTTTTGGTTTATTAACCATAGATAAAAGTCTCGCCTAATTGGATAATCCTCTGGCAGAAGATGTTGTACTCGTGTATAGTGGTATGGATGCCTCCTATTATCAGCTAGAACTCTGCACCGAACTCTTGGATAAACCCATTTCACGAGAAACTGTTCGAATACTCGTGCCGTCTTCCTCAAAGACATTCAGTACGGCTTCCTCGTGTTCGACAGTCCTTGCATTTCTTGGAGCACCCCTAACTTCTTCTTCGAATTGGCTGCATCTGACCCGTTTCTCGACCCCGAGCGATTAATTTCAGGATTGTTTTGTCTTTGTGGAAATTGTCACGGTACAACCTTACTGCTTCACGTGCATTGTTCCCACATCGCGCAAAAGTAAGAATCATATCTACGTACTCAGAGGAAGAATACATGTTAAATGATACACTTGAATTAAATATCGCAGCGAAATTCTATAACAAATGTCAAACTGACGTAAACAATCATTCTAATAAATGTAGTGGACCAAATCAAATGGACAGAATTATAGAGGTTTACGGATAAAAAGGAAACCTAGGCAACGCAAAATTGCGATTATTCCACCTTAATGATGCTCAACTCTAATTGGTCAACTTCAGGATGTCTTTTCTCGGTTATCATTTGAGATAGGACTTTTTTTCTTCAAAATACACGTTAATATATTCGCCCTAAGGCTCCCTTTTTTCTCTGGGGAGCCAGTTCTGGGACACCCTGTATATCTGTCCTGAGGTATATTCGGAAGAGAATCGCCCGAATTTTTTTTTCCCTAGGTCAGTTATATCGGAAATTTTCCCTAGGGAAAATTTCCGCTTAATTAAATTGTGATTGGTTGCTATTGAAATAATTCGGAGTTGTGATTTGTCAATATAAATCATGTGACATTTGAGGGCGATTCTCATATACAGGCTGATTCACGTAGCCCGTTCATTAGAAACTTTTTGATTTCCCAATATGAGAATCGCCCTCAAATGTCACATGATTTATATTGACAAATCACAACTCCGAATTGTTTGAATAGCAACCAATCACAATTTAATTAAGCGGAAATTTTCCCTAGGGAAAATTTCCGATATAATTGCCCTAGGGAAAATTTTTTTCGGGCGATTCTCTTCCGAATATACCTCGGGACAGATATATATCGCCAGAAATTTTTTCTTGCAGTCCAACACTCGTGTTTGTCGCTCAAAATTACCCTCGGGCTGAAGCCCTCGTGTAATTTTCTTGCGGCAAACACTCGTCTGTCAGGACTGCTCGAAAAAATTTCCGGCAATATATCTGTCCCTTGGTATATTATATATGAAAATTGGTAGTTGACTATAACCGACTACTCCAAGTTCAAATGAAATATTTTAAAAATGGCGGCACTTCCGGAAATACCGGAAATCGATGCCATCTTTGTTTTTTTAAATAGAAAGGTCCCATTTTGACTTCACATTTCGATTCTACGTTAACTTTTGAGTTTAGTACGTCTTTTTGTCAATACTCATCTGTCATCGTTTTTGACGTATGTCATCTTTTTTGCAAAAGAGTGAGGTTGCAGGGCTTCATTAAAAAATGTATAATTCCTGAACCATCAGAAATAAATAATTTATTTTTACTTTACTGACTTGCCAAAGATTTGGCCGCTTTTTTACGCTATCAACGACATCTTTTCAATGTTTCATACGCCTACTGCAATTTTTTAAAGTTGATAATCAAAAAATGTCGAAAACTTCATTTTTTTAAATGGCAACTATCATTTCTGATACTAGATGTAAATGTAAAATTAAATTTTAAGGCCACTTTTATTAACATTATGTATGCTTATTTGAAGCCGTTTAGGCGTAATTTCAATTTTTTGAATAAAATATTATTTTTTATAATCAATTGTTTTATTTGAATTTTTATTCAAAAATAGCATTGCAATAAATATTAGATAACAACAAAACAATAAAAAATATGCAAATTAACAAAAAAATATTTTAATGTAAATGAATTTATTGAAAATATTTTTTTGTTAATTTGCTTATTTTTTATTATTTCGTTGTTATTTACTGTTTATTGCATGTGATTTTTGAATAAAAATTCAAATAAAACAATTGTTTGATAAAAAAAAAACAATATTTTACTCAAAAAATCGAAATTACGCCAAAACGGCTGGGAATAGGCATACACAATGTTAATAAAAGTAGGCTTAGAATTAAATTTTACATTTATATCTAGTGTCACAAATGGTGGTTGCCATTTAAAAAAGTGAAGTTTTTGACATTTTTTGATTAGCAATTTTGAAAAATTTCAGTAGGCGTATGAAACATTAAAAAAATTTCATTAATGGCGGAAAAGATCGGCCAGGTCTTTAGGAATTCAACTAAAAAAAATCTATTATTTATTTCAGATGGTTCAAGAGTTATTAATTTGTTAATGAAGCCCTGCAACTTCGCTTTTTTGCAAAAAAGATGACATAGGTCAAAAACGATGATAGATAAGTGTTGACAAAAAGACGCTCTAAACTCAAAATTTAACGTAGAATCGAAATGTGAAGTCAAAATGAGGCCTTTCCATTAAAAAAAATTAAGATGGCGTCGATTTCCGGTATTTTCGGAAGTGCCACCATTTTGAAAATATTTCATTTGAACTTGGAGTAATCGATTATAGTCAACTACCAATTTTCATATTAATATGATTTGGGGAAATCAGAAAGTTTCTAATGAACGGGCTACGTGAATCAGCCTGTATAATATACCAAGGGACAGATATATTGCCGGAAATTTTTTCGAGCAGTCCTGACATACGAGTGTTTGTAGCGAGAAAATTACACAAGGACGCCAGCCCGAAGGTAATTTTGAGCGACAAACACGAGTTTTGGACTGCAAGAAAAAATTTCTGGCGATATACAGTGTCCCCAAAAAAAAAAAGACGAGTCCATAGCTCCCTTATTTATCGGACGATTTTAATTATCTATACACCAGATTAAATGTTTGTTAATAGACTACAAAACGGCTTAATAAATTCACGTATAGCTCCAAGGGCTTCAAGACTAAACTGTCAAAATATTTTTTTTCAAATGGGATTACATACTTTTTTTTAGTAATTCTGATAGAGATTTTAATTCTGACAACAACAATGTATCACAAGTATAACTTCACATAAAAAAAATAACACCAACTTTTGAAACAAATGACGAGCACCAAGCGAAAAGCTGTCAAAATGCATTGCATCGCAATGTAATAACCAAATTAAGGTAGCTGAAAAAACAAATGACAAATAATAACATGTGGGATTGCGCAGATACGCCGCCAATGTTTAGCGCAAAATGGAACATAGACGATAGTAGCGTTTTTTTACTTTTTTTTTGTAAATTTTTGGTATTTAAGTGTATACTTGTGATACATTGTTGTTTTCAGAATAAAAATCTCTATCAGAATTACGAAAAAATATATGTAATCTCATTTGAAAAAAAATATTTTGACAGTTTACCCTTGAAGCCCATGGGGCTATACGTGAATTTATTAAGCCGCTTTGTAGCCTATTAACAACCATTTAATTTGGTGTACAGATAATTAAAATCTTCCGATAAATAACGGAGTTATGGACTCGTCTTCTTTTTTTGGGGACACCTTGTATACCTGTCCCGAGGCATATTCGGAAGAGAATCGCCCGAAAAAACTTTTCCCTAGGTAAATTATATCGGAAATTTTCCCTAGGGAAAATTTCCGCTTAATTAAATTGTGATTGGTTGCTATTCAAACAATTCGGAGTTGTGATTTGTCAATATAAATCATGTGACATTTGAGGACGATTCTCACTTAAATTTAAAGGTGTAACCTTTATCGGTTGAAACCAAAGCATTAAAAAAGGTATTATCACGAGCTCTATTGAGGAAATTATTTAAATTATTTTTATCAAAAATGACTAATGACAATCCTTGCTTTCTGACTTGACTCAAGTTCGAAAAATCACTCTAGCTTAGTTGCAATGTATACAGTATGTGCTAAAAAAATTCTCATCAAAATCGTCTTTGGATTTATAACGCGTGCCTTACAAGAACGGTTACCTAATTTCCCTCCGAAACCTAGATAGATTTTTTTTTAAATTTAGTTGTCCATACCAAAGTACGGTGTGATCAAGAATGACTGAATCTGTTGGTAACAATGAAATGGCATTACATATTTGTTTGAATTCTTCTAGAATAAAAAATGACATTACATGACATTTCTTTTAGGTAGTTACTCGTGCCTAAAAGTATTTCATTTCGAAACTATAGTGACAATCTAAATATTTCGCTGAACATGCGTTTCCATGTTTATCATCAGAGGTTGCTTGGATATGTTGTAACTGTTTGTAATGCATTGACATGATTTTTTTTAAATTGAACATAGGGTTAACAGTGTTGATGTTCAGTGAAATAAAATCCTCACTGTGTATCGATTGTAGAAATTCAAGGTTATTATAAATGATTGTAGTCCAAGTAGGCGTAAAAACTGAATGTAAAACGTATGGTTGCCGCTCCATATAAAAAACATTAAAATGATGTGAATAAGTGAGTAGGTAGGTACCTACACACCGTTCACACACAGGAGTTAAATTGGGTGCAAAACAACTCAATGTTTTTAGAATTGGTTGCAAAACAACTCAATATTTTTGGATTCAATCGTTAATTTAAAAAAATAAAATAAATAAAATTCACATCACCGCACTTTTCACCTAAAAAATGACAGTGACAGTTCTACTCATCATCACCTATTACTGGATTTCTTCTGGCAGGTTATATCGGGACCACTCTGTATAATTGCTTTCAAAACTAAATTTTAAAATTCAAATTTTTAAAAGAAATCTGAAGTGACCATGTTGCTAGGTAACTAATAGAGAACAGTGTGTGAAGTGAAAAACAGAAAAGCTTGTGTGTGAAATCGCATTTCACACACTGTTATGTATGGTTTCTACTGGGTTTCGCGGGACAACTTAGCAGTACGTTTTTAAGTAGTCATTAAAAAATCAGGTAAAAAAAATGTTTAAAAAATCAATCTTCTTTTTTGTAGAAGATATGGACCTATTCGTTACACTAAATGTGGCAACATTTAAAAACATTCTATCTATCCCAATAGTTGCAAATAGTTCATTTTTGTTGTATCCATGGAAATGAGAGAGAAAAATCAAAGCCATGTTGCCGTACCTACGTTATTTGAGGTAAAACGGACATAAAATTACCACTTGGAAATGCTGGAAATAATAAAGAAAATAATTGCAAACCTGATCGCATCAGTGATCACAATCGTTCAGAATTATTATGCCACTGGCTAGTAAAAGACAAGTAGTCAAACGCGATCAAAGTTGCACCTTTTGAGCCCCCATATCTTCAAATCTAAGAGGTATAGAATTTTTTAATTATTTTTCTCATTATCTTCTAACATGAGTTGACATTGCCCCATTGAGTTGTTCCGCGAATTTTGGGGCACCCAGTATAGTTTTAATCTTACAACAGGGTAAAAAAAAATTGTATGTAAGAAAATGACCCACTTCACGCATAGATAAAGAGCGATCAAATTAATTTGTAATCGAGTTATCCATGAATCCGAAATCGTATGTCGTTACTTGAACTCCACGCTCCAATAAACACAGCGCGAAACACAGGTTAGATCTCGACATAGCAATCGGATTCAAATCCATGGATGACTCGATTACAAATTAATTTGATCGCTCGATACTTAACTGTGCGTGAATACCAATTTTTTGAATCAATTATAGAAAATAGTAGTTTATTTGACCAGTTTGTGTGTAAATTGGGCCTTTTTTCGTTTCACTCGCGTTTTAAAATGGCCCACATGTGCCAAAAAAGGCCCAATTTACACACGAACGGGTTGAATACAACGTTTTTTGGTTCGACGAGCCCCTTAAAAGCTCCAAATCGTTTAAAATATTTAAAATTAGCTTGACGTTTTGTTTTGACAAGTTGTGATATTTACCAAAATCCGTTCACATAGGAGAAAATTCTCAAATTCTGACAGTGTCGAACCAAAAAAGATATTTATTTTCAGAAATAAATGTGAAGATTTTTTTTTTTTTTTCGTAAGTACATACACGTCCATTATACGGTGCGATCAATTAAAAAATAAATCGAGTCGGCGTGTTACCTATGGCAACCCATGCTATAGCATAGGCTCCAAAGCAAACTCGATTTATTTTTTAAATGATCGCTCGGTAGAAGGTGAAGCAGCGAAAATGTTTGCTGTAAAAACTTTTTCGCTGTTTCTTTTAATTTGAAGTATGTATGTACTATTGGGAGCATGGAATTTCGGGCAGCAATTTAAATGTCATTTAAAAAAACCCAATGTAGTCTAAGCTTTATTGTCATAAATGTCATAATTAATTTTGACTGGACTTCAAAATAAACTGTCACAAATATTATGCACAATTATTTTACATTTTGGCTATTGATTTCCAAAATTTAATAAAACACTCTTCAGTTTTTGGAAAATCACATCTAAGCACCTGCAACTTTTCAGGATTGATGAATGCAATTTGTGAAAATGATATGTGACAATAGTGGATATTAAAATGAGGTTATTAATACGTCTAGCACCTAAAGCCTATTTCACATTTTATATCAGTCAAATTTCAAGTCTGCCCGAAATTCCGTGCTCGCAATAGTACATACATATTAGTAAAATAATCAGTTTGAAACAAGCTAGATGAATTTTTGTATCATGTAATAAATATGTACCTACACCGTACACCAAGTAAGCTGACAGTCGTAATGTAAATATTGTAAATGCACCAGGCATAAATGAATATACCTGTCAGGTCGTTACCCCTACCACTGGTGGGGGTTACCACCCCCCCTAACGCAAACCCTTCTTCGTTCTGTATCGCACTTGCAACTAAAAAATAAAACCAAAAACATCATTCAATAAGTCTTTTTTTGCTTCACCAATTTTAAAAGCGCCAAACGATACCGCAAATCTGGTCCTTCGAGAAAACGCGAACAATACCTACTACATTGTATTTCCCAGTCCAAGTCAAGGTGTCGGTTATCCTTGCACACAATCAAATTAAAAATAATAACAGAATGTATATTCAATGACAAATAATGAAACTATTAACTTTTTTGAACAATTTTCGTAATCAGTTATTACTCGGTGGTATAAAATACAGTAACGATCACATGCGGAGGTTAAGCATAATTAAAATAATTTGTTGTTTTCTAATTTAATGTCTAATGAACGTTAGCAAAATTAAGTGATTAAGTATTAACGATCAGAATAATTTTTCTTTAGGTCGTTAGGCGCAAAATTATAAAAATCAACAATTAACAATTGACGGTCGTAATAATGCAGTTAATTCAACGACTTAACCAAGTTCAAGGTGTAAGGACAGCGGCTATTTATAGCAGGTAGAATATAAAAATTAGTGGGACAAGTTAAACAAGAAATGTAAACCTTGACTTAATTCAATTACATGGCAGATGTAGAGAAATGGTATTAAATGTAACGTATGCTAAAAAAATATACGGTGGTCTAGTATTCGCTTTTGTGGCGTAGCTTCGTCAGCTGTCAAACCGTAGATATCAAACATCACTTATTTGGCGAACAATCAACGGCGCGAATTGTTTCTTTTGCAAAAAAGTTTTTTTCGAATTTGCGTCTCTAATAGGTCTATTATTGTATTCAAGTTGGAGTCGTTTATGGCGATCTATTAAAGCACTCGTGGTTTAATACATCTCTAAATTTTTTTTATCAATATTTCAGTGTTTTATTGTCATTTACACCAAAAAACTTCCAATATTAACGTTCAAACTCTACTTTTTAACATCTGTTGTAGATGTACAGCGTGATCAACAATGACTGAGTCTGTTAGCAATGAAACAATTGAAAAGTACTGGTGTTTTTTGTCTCGTAATTCGCACTGACTGAATTTTTTAACTTGAGACATTAAATAGTATATTAAAAGACAAGTTTCATAAGACCAGTCTTGAAGCACAAATTCAAGATTAAAAAACGAGTGGCGTGGCCACGAGTTATTTTAAAGAATGAGTGCTTCAAGGTCTTATGAAACGAGTTTTTTATACTATAAGGTCTTATGAAACGAGTTTTTTATACTATTTTTTGTAATTTGCCCTTTTCAAGTCGTTTTTAAACAAAAATGTTTACTTTCCTCGATTTAGGGATTTTTGTGGCGGTTGGTAATGTCTTAATTTTAAAAGTGAAAATTTCATCAAGTCTTCAAAGTCGCCTTTTGTTTTATCCAAATTCTGTCACAAAACACGAATATGGAAGATAATCTTTCATGTACGTCCGCTGAAATACGTGAAATTGCCAAAAATACGGTCGCGAATTTGTTGCCTGATAAATCCTGATAAATAATTCTTTGCACATTTTGTAATTTAAACTGACACGCATGACGGATCAAGCTTTGCCAACCTAAAAATTTTCGTAAAATGTTCCGTGAAATAATGGCTATAAGGACATCCCAGATGATGACGTCGCGTTTGTTAATATGTCTATTAGAGAATCAAAATGGAGGCAAATTACAAAAAACATTTTTGGTTATGCCGGTTATGTTTATGCTATTACAAAAATGAACCTTTGATGGTAAATTTCAAATTTGCTAAATTTTATTGTTACCAATAGAGAACAGATTCTTGATCACACCGTAGTTGCATCCGTTATCTTGAATTACCCAATACAAAATTCCCCAGAATTTGAAAATTTAATTTTTTGTTTTAAAGATTTAAAAAATGATGCAAATTCGAAAAAATAACAAAAAACTCGTTTTATAAGGGCATTGGCGCACTCGTCCCATAGAAAACTCCCCTACGGCTCATTTTCTACACCTGGGACTCGTGCGCCTAATCAACCCTCATAATAGTATATTCTGTAACGAGGTTAGGCCAGGTCAGGTTTGTGCCTGGTTGACCACAATTTTTTGAACGCTCGTTATAAGTCCCCAACGCAATAATTAGGTACTAACTACAGGATTATTCACGTAAGATGACGAGCCTGACTAGGTAAAAGTACAACCCAAAATACGATTTATAAAGCTATCTCGATCCCTATTACATTATCATAATGCACATAAAACATAGATAGCGTTTAACGTCAGCCTAATGAATGTCAAGTTCTGACAGAAAAATACGTATCTATCTCAATGATTTAATAATGTATTTGCGTGTTATAAATCATACAATTTTACACATTGTCTACAAATACCAAAAAAAACAACAATAAAATAAAGAGATACAAGTAATATTTAAAAAAAAATGTATAAGGACTTCATGAATGAAAAAAACTTTTCGAAAGAATAGAATACATTTTCTGTTAACAATTGCTTAAAATGTTGTTTGAAGGATTTAAAGCCCATATTTTTAAGATGCAAAGGAAGAGCATTGTAAAATTTTACGCAATAATAGCGTAATAATAACAATAATAAGCAATTAAAATCGCAAAGGTAATGGGTCAGTAGGATCATGTCGGTTCTAAAACATTTTCACATACTAAATATGAACGAAAAATGCAATGACAGATATGCTTTGTAAAATGTAGTTTGGGTTGCATTTTTACCTGGCCAAGCTCGTCATCTTACGAGAATAACCCTGTACCAATAATATGTACCTACATGATTTTTTTTTCACTACCATAAGGCCGTGAAATACAAAAAAATATGCGACACAGAAGATTTTTGTTTATGGAAATTTCGTTGCATCTACATATTTGAATCAGTATAAAAAAACTTTTATTAAAAGTGACAGATCTCATCTCTTTATCGTTAAATATTTTTGAGTTTCATCATGAATCTTTGATAAAATGTGTAAAGTGATGATAAAATAGTGCCTGCAACTTATTCAGAAAACGACAAAGGCTTAAACAACGCAGTAATACCTACTGTAATTGTAAATAAAAGCATAAAATGAAACATCAAAGAAATTGCTCAAAATGCCTGCCATCGTTTACAATGCAAGCTTCAGTATATACAGGGTGTTTTCGAAGTTGAGGGGTTCCTTGTAACACGAGATACTATACATTATTCTTAAGAATTTTAGCCTAAATCTTCTTAGTAAAATGTTTGTATTAAGGGAGATAATTGATTGTATATTTTTATTGTTTTCTAAAATTTTGAGTCCGGTCCTGTCTATTTCTCCGCTGTCCTAGATTAATAACTGACGTGGCCCAGGATGGTGTCTTTCTGGAAATCGCTCTGCGTACTCTCTGGACGCCGCAGCTGCATTCTCATAACGTGATAACATTGCCCATACATTAGCAACATATCTGTGAGCTCATTATTTTCGTAATGATAAAGCCATTCCGACTAATTAGATGACAACTCTGACAGTATTTTTGATTAACGTCCATGCTCATTTGATTTTTTTTTGTCAATTCTAATTTCTAACAAATCAGCGCAAATTTGAGCAGGACCGGTTTCAAAAATTTAAAAAAAAATCAACTTATTGTATCTTCATTGCCGTACACATTTTACTAAGGTGACTTTGGCTAAAACTCTTTAGAACAACGCATACTATCACAGGTTAAAAGGAACACCTCAACTCAGAATTCCTGTTTTGACGAATTTCCTGTGCGGTGTTTTGAACTCGTAGCCAAACTACAAACTTAGAAACTCCCAGGTGATTTGCAAGAAGCCGAGTACTTGTTCGTGGCTCGTTTTCAGTTTCGTGAAGAATTTCTTCTTCTGCAACTAAAATGCGATCTTCTCGTTGGCGGCCAAGATGGTGCTTATTCATTTCGAAACGCCCGAAATCGCGAAGATGCTGTACAACGTTTACAAAGGTTCGAGTATTAGGAAGTATGAAGTATCCTTTGAGGAAACCTTTCACCGTAGATTTGCCGTGCTAACTCTGAATGTCCACGGGCTTCGCCATAGATCAAACACAATATCGGTTTTCTCCATTTGTGATTTGTGATTGAAATTGAGATTAAGATTGAGGTTCTTGTCGAAGTGACTTAATTTTGAATTAAATGATAACAAACAAAATCTACCATGATGTTAGCTTTAAGAAACATTAGGCTAGGTAACTGTGTCAAGTAGACGTAGTGCGGGTGGTAGGTATGTGTCTGCGACACAGGGTGAACTACCCCTACTCTTTGTAGAAGAGAGAACCGCGGCTGAACGGTGCAAGACCGAACTGCGGCCTCGTCCACAGGCCTCTGCTCTTCCTGCAGCAGCGATCAGCAGGTCCAGACCAACTTTTATGACCAAAGTACGACACTCATTTTGAAATATATTTACTCAAACAGTTCAAGTATTTCCTTAGAGACAACCCCCATTCCTATCATAACTGGAGCTGCCTGACACCAGAACAAAGAGAAACGAGCCCAACAATGATTTTTTTTTTGACCCGTGTTCCATAAAATTCAGTGGCTCCCAAACTTTTTTTGAAAAACTTTTAGACCCTTTAGCTAGAAAAATATCAACATTTGTATAAGGCATTATTGGCTGAATTGTGGAATTCTACCACTGGTTAAAATATCTGCATAACTTTCAAAGTCACCCTGTATATATTTTTTTTACTTGAAAATGCCATTTTGTTCGCTACTGTTTATTTGTAAAAATATGGAACAAGTGTGCGCTTTAATGGCTTTAATGAAAAATAATTTCAACCCATTTTACAAAAACTCACGCACTTGTTATTACAATTCAATTTTTCTACTTTGAAATCGGAATGTAAACAGAGTACAAAGTTTCCAAGATATCAGATGACACAGCAACAAGACCCCACTCTTATTATTATACAATTTAAGATTGTTGCGTTCAGTGTGAATCCGCGTGAGGAAGGTCATCTATAAAACAGCTTCTCCAGTGCCAACATAAATAGAACCACCGCGTTTTCATATTTATCCAAGTAATAACCATTTTTATGTGTGTGTAATCAAAATGGTATCAACATTAAACTATTTCGGTTTCAAGGTGAGGAATAACATGCAAAGACAACATTCAAGTTGGAAGCGTCGAACTGATCACTAAAACGTAGTCATTGTCGTAAGGTCAACAGGTCTGACGGTCAGTCAGTTTTGACGATAATAATTTAAATTTTTTCGAACCGAGTGGACTCCAGTTCTTCACCTCATTCAAGAAGCACCTAAACGGTGAGTGTCATCGATCCGCTTTTTATGGCTTTAGTCTTGTAGTACTTGTCGCGGCTTCATCGTGCGGGTGGAGTCGAGTGATTAGCAAATATTTTTTGTTTATTTTCACTCAAGTCTTTTGTTATCTT
Source organism: Tenebrio molitor (assembly GCF_963966145.1). Lineage (NCBI taxonomy): Eukaryota > Metazoa > Arthropoda > Insecta > Coleoptera > Tenebrionidae > Tenebrio > Tenebrio molitor. Next base: position 19,680,964 of record NC_091054.1, read on the forward strand.
GCAGTGATAAGCCGCAGTTTATCGTTTGAACTTTAACTGGAACGAGCAAAGTAAGGCACACTTTACACGAATTCACGTCCATTTTCAGGCGAAGATGTCCAACCCGTCGGAAATTTTGGCGACTCTCCGCAACTCCTTTTCTAGCGGAGTCACCAAAAGCACGCCTTTCCGTCTCAACCAACTGAAGGCGCTACTGCGCTTGTACGAAGAAAACTGCGACGCTATCCAAGCAGCGCTAGCCGAAGACTTGCACAAGCCCAAGAACGAAGCCCTGCTGGCCGAAATCGACTATCTGAAGAACGACGCTCGCACCGCGATCTACAATTTGGCGTCGTGGGTCGAGCCGGAGAAGCCAGAAAAGACTCTGGTCAACGTGATGGACCAGGTGCTCATCCACAGCGAGCCCTACGGTGTGGTCCTTATCATCGGCGCCTGGAACTACCCTTTCCAGTTGATTTTGGCTCCGCTGTCCGGCGCCATAGCCGCCGGAAACTGCGCCATCGTCAAACCCTCAGAAATGTCACCCGCCAGTTCCAAACTGATCACCGAACTGCTTCCCAAATATCTGGATAACGACTGTTACAGGGTGGTCGAAGGAGGAATTCCCGAAACCAACGCTCTTTTGGCCCTCCGTTTCGACTACATCTTCTTCACGGGGTCCACCCACATCGGGAGAATCGTCAACGAAGCGGCTGCTAAGTTTCTCACTCCCACCACGTTAGAACTCGGGGGCAAGAGTCCCGTTTACGTCGACAGCAGCGTCGACATCGACGTGGCGGTGAACCGGATCATGTGGGGCAAGTGCATCAACGCCGGACAAAGCTGCATAGCTCCAGACTACCTCCTCTGCTCCAAACAAGTGCAGGAGAAGTTTATCGAAAGTGCGAAGAAAGTCATGGTGCAATGGTACGGCGACAAAATCAAACAATCGCCAGATTACGCCCGCATCATCAACAGCAATCACTTTAAACGCATCGTTAAGTTGCTCGACGGGACGAAAATCGTTTACGGGGGTGACTGCGACGCGGAGGAACGTTACATCCAACCCACGATCGTCGTGGACGTCAAATCCACCGACCCTATAATGCAGGAAGAGATTTTCGGTCCGATCTTGCCCATTATCAACGTTGACAATGCCGTCGACGCCATCAACTTCATCAATCAAAGAGAGAAGCCTCTGGCGCTCTACGTCTTCTCGAACAAGAACACCGACGTTGATCTGTTCATAAAGAACACGTCGAGTGGCGGCGTCTGCGTCAACGACACCTTGATGCACTTTTCCTGCGAAAGCTTGCCGTTCGGAGGCGTCGGCAACAGCGGCCTGGGGGCCTACCACGGAAAGTACACCTTCGACACTTTCTCTCACAAGAAGGGAACTCTCATCAAAAATACCGGAAAGTTGGGGGAAAAACTGCAGAATGCGAGATACCCGCCCTACACTGACAGTAAGATCAATTTTATTTGCACCATGACCAAAAAGAGGCCAACGATTCCCATGACGTATCTGTGGCACGTCATCACTTTCGGCTTGGGGGTGGTTGTCACACTTGCGGCCAAGTGCGCCTGCCACTATCTCGATTATAAACAGAAGAAGTAAAGGACGTGAAGGCATACACTCCCGCTTGCATTAATTTTGTTAATTTGTTCATGTTTGTAATAATAATATTAATTAAAAACTGGTTGTGAATGTTTCTGTTCTTTTTTTATAATGAGTTTTGTTTGCCTAGTTACAGAAAATGTAACTGTTGAGGTGTTGGATTCTCTCATGGGCTGTGACCTTGAAAATATCTGCGCAAAGACGCAGATATTTTAAACTAGTGAAAACTCTGTAAATGAAAACGTCGACTACTTTACATGCAAATAGACGTGAGAGAGACGACACTAACGTAACGAATTTCGTTTTCCGGTTGGTTTATAGCGCCTACTTGAGACTGTATGAGACAGTATGACTCATAGCCCATGAGAAAATCCAAGACCTCTACAACCCTTTTCCGTCATGTCACGTTGACTGACCATAATAGTTGTTGCAGGGTGTCAAGAAAAGAAGAATTCAGCAATAAAATCTTTATTCACTCAGTGATGTTTCTGTCATGTGAATCATTCATAAATATAATCTTCAATAAAATGTGAATAAAATACCATAATATAAAATATTATAACGAAATGTTAAGGCCATAAAACAAACCTTTTTTTTCTGGTTGGCAGTGACAAACTGTTGCCAACATGTCTAATAAAAAAGGTTGCACTCTCACACTCATTCGTTAACCTCCACCACTTTGTTTGTATAAAAAGCTGCTTTGTAGAAACTGTTGACACCGCTGCTACTACGTGTAAAAAATGATTAATTTGGAAAAAACGATGTCAACAGTTTTTCCTAGTTTTGGTAGAAACGGCTTAAATTTTAGGATCCCTCTTTTAATAAATTATTGACTTAAAATGATAATCCATTAGAGTGTACAAAAGAGCTAAGCAGTGACAAATACTGTTTCGATAATATAAAAAATCACGCTTTTATCTTTCAAAATACTTTACAAATTTCACGGCAACATCGAAGTTTATTATTGTTAAAATTCATTGTAAATATTTCAAAATTAACTTTTGATTTAACATCTAAATAATTATTAACGATATGAACATACATACTATATATAAAAAAACAAGTACAGTATTCCGAGATTTTGTGACAATTTTGAAACGATAATGGTCCCAATAGAGCGTCTACGCTAGATAAGTACTGGATTTACACGAGAATAAACTTAAGTCAATTTTTTAACTTTGTACTAATCAAAACGTTCACAAATTATTAGACTCCACGAGAACTGTTCAGGCACGTTGACCCCAAATGAATCCCGAAAATCATACGAAATACTGGACATGTTGATATGGCAATTGTTACTTAGTTTCACCGATTATGCGTCTCCGTTCAACTGACCATCGGAGTCCAATTCTTCAGCTGATGCCAGCGGGGCGCGGAGCAAAATGTCACTAACTTGAATTTTTTTAATCTGCAAAGTAAGGACTCATGTAGCAAGAACAAGAGCAAGAACGGTATCGACCAAAAAAAAGTTTCCAAAAATTTGACTTTTTCCGAACAGGAAACTGTTTTTTGTTCACCGCTGTACCTGCACACGGAAACGTCAAATTTATATCGATTGAAATTCTATTTTGCAATGAAAAAGCGGAGACTCTTAAATCATGCTTTTAGAGACTCTTGGAACGAGTCCGACCAGAAGCCCTAGTACCACCACCTAAACGCACTCCCATTTCTTTGCATTTATCTTGTGCAGGAGTCACTATTATATTAAACTTGACGCTACCGTGTTAATCCCTAAGTGTAAACCTCATCCTAGACTAGTTTTGGAACACTACCCCGATCTGAAGGAGATTATACCACTTGATCAAGTCAATTTGGTAGTTTAGTTGGCCAAGAAAAATAAAAATCGAATTTTGGATCGATTCGAATGGACTTCAACCCGAGATCGGTTGAACATCAAGTATTTTTGAGGGCTTGACAGCAAAATTCTAACCTTAACTTTTTTACGTGGAAAATGTGATGAAAACTAATACAGATTGAATCTGGCTTTGATTCTCACTGGTCAATTTATGTGGGCGGAGCAGATAAAAAGTTATAACGGCAATACTATAGTCTATAGTAAGCATAATTTTACATAATGGTAGATTATTATTTAACGAGTTCCACGAGTTCCAAAAAGAGCCCAATTTACACACGAGCGAGTTGAATACAACGTTATTTTGTTCGACGAGCCCCTTAAAGGCACCAAATGGCTTAAAATCTTTAAAATTAGCTTGACGTTTCGTTTTGACATTTATCAAAATCCGTTCACACAGGAGAAAATTCTCAAATTCTGACAGTGTCGAACAAAAATTTTTATTTATAAACAAAATGATTTTTTTAAATAAAAACTCAATTTTCTTCATCTGACGAAAGAAATTCTACTCCGACGTCATCTACTTTTGTTGTAGAACCTCGAATAGAATAATGAAAACTATCTTCATGTTTAGAACATTCCACTATATAGCGTAAATAGATTTTTTTTACTCCGCCACTGTCATATACTATGGCGGACAATAAATTTAGCCCGGCAAATTTCTGACATTTCAAAAAAGTCAATGCAAGCGACCATTTATTGTCATTATGACTGATGTGTCAGTTTGTCAAACTGAAGGTTTAGCTGTTTAGCTGTTTAGCGTTTCCTTCGCCGTTTTCGCAACTTACGGATCATGACCCACTAGCATAACTAATTTGTAGTAGCACTTCTCTCTCGTCTCCGACAAATTCCTCGAATGCAGTTGCTCGAAATCAAATGTTCGAAATCAATTGCTCGATTGTAACTTTTCTCGAAATACAAGTTCCTCGAACTGCAATTTCTCGAAAATGTTTTGCTCGAATTTATATGGTCGAAAATGTGTAATTGGAGTGTAATTAGTAATTATTAGTAATTACGGACTAGTCGTAACAATGACATTAATGCCTTCAAAATATTCCTGTAAAAAAATTTCTCGATTCTGTTATAATGCACTTACTAACCTTATATCCCAATTGTATATTGCATAAACTTATTGTTTTATAAAAAAAAAAAAAAACTGTTGCGGCCTTGGAGAAAATAATGGAATCTCAAATGCCTGCACCCGAAGATCTGTAACGGCCTTACCGCCTTACCGCAATTACAAATCCCTCATCATAAATAAAACCAGTCTTCACATTTTTAATATCGTTTGATTTAAAATCTAATTCATATTTTTCTTCGGTAATTTCGTTTATAAATTTTAGAAATGAATTCTCTTATCAGTGTAAAAATCAGAAGTTAAAATTTTTGTGTAAAACAGTTTTATTTTAAATTTATTAAATGCAATACGGATGTGGCCTTTGTAATAACAATCACCGCATTATCCTGTGTATGATAATTACTTTCGAGCAAAACATTTTCGAGAAACTGCCGTTCGAGGAACTTGCAATTCGAGCAATTGACTTTCGAGCAATTCGTCTTCGAGCAATTTACCTAGATTCCTTCTCTCTAGTGCACGCTTCTTTTCCCAATTTTAATTTTGATTATTGCTGTCACGATGACAAGAATGACAAAAATCGAAAATGGGGTTAGTTGAACATAATGCCGGCTTCACATATTTATGTCAAGCCAATGACAGGCTGGCCTAAATTTATTGTCCGCCATAGTACGTAAGCGATTCAACAGATCTACAGATCTACAAATCCCACATTCGTCTTCTGCGCAAACCACGTGATGTCATGTTTCGTTTTGACTTTACCTCTATTTCTTTACGGTGTTGGTATTTTTTTGGTTTTTATGCACCGGTGGATTGGCGACACTTGTGTCAAACTCAAATTCATAGCGTAAAATGTATTCACGTTGTTTTGGCATAATGGGAGGCCATGGAAATTTTGCATTTAATTTGGTAAAGTTCATTCACGTTGGATTTTCTTGGTCAAGGTCAAATTACTTAGTTTTTAGGCAGTGCGATTTTTTTATAATAATAGATATTTTAGCTGTGTACAGTTAATTTCAAAATTATCGAGTACACCTCAAAAATCAAGAAGTCGATTTATTACAGTTTTTTCCTTTTTGAAATTTGAGCGTCATATTTTTTATATAGGTTAAGTGAGTTTGACAACATAAAATGTCGCTGATATTTTAGAACACCATAATAGTGTCTGTTTTATCCTCTGCACGATGCTCTTCGCGATGTTATAATACTGAACTACCTCTGGATCGACCATCCTTCTTCTAATTTGGAAAGAATGAGCATTTTCGCTTTTTCGGTTAGATTAGGCATTTTGTTTGTCAAAATTGACATTGATCATTGACAAAAAATGTAAGTGCAATTCACACTGTAGAAAATTAGGTGTACTCTATAATTTTGAAATTAACTGTATGTCGCCAATAAAGAAGCCATGTCATGCGTAGAGGTAAGAGGTTATGTTATTCGCTATCAATAGGTCAACTTGATAGGTATTTTTCAGTTCCAACGTGAATAAACTTTAGTACGCTGTCTCATGCATTGTTGTCAGTTTTACTAGTTTGTAAAAATAGTTTCAAAATACATAGTTGTGGATAAATATGGCAACTATGTATGAAAATGTATGTGGCAACTCTGTAGGTAGGATAGAGTTGACTCTAAAATTAGTATATTGAAGAGAGTTGGCTCCATCCTGGTTCCTAGGGGCGTTTTTCGATGATAATTGGCTGCACTTTTATTGTCAAAATTATCATTGTTGGAACTTCGTCCAACCACTTTTGGGACACCCCCTCTGTCGAAGGGGTGAGGACGTCCAAAAGCAGAGATCAACCCTCAAGGACAGAACAAAAAAAGATTGACTCAAGACAAGAGTCGTCTCAATACAAACACTTTCTTGTTACTTGTTTTATATTATTCAATAAATTGTTAGTTTATCCAATATACGACTATCAATTTTGGTCCTTCGACACAAGAGAACAATCATTATCTGCGTTTAAATAAAATTGCTCATTAACAAAATGTCTCTAGAGTGAAAATAAAATATAAATATGTTAACTATTTAAATTTGCTTGAATTACCTTCACAAATTTTGTGAAAACCAGGTTGCCAACTCAAATCTAACTCTCACTCTCAAACACTCCCCTAGGAACCACGATCGAGCCTACTTTCTCTTATATACCACTCTAGAGTTGACAGTTCATAGTCGCGCAATTTTGAAAATTGTCAAGTCAATGTGCAATGATAGCGTATGTTTCAAAAAATTTGTGGTCAAGTAGGCTATAAAAAACAAAAACATTAAAATCGTAATAAAATGACAATTTCAGAGAGAGCTGAAGAACGGTTCTTTTCCTACGATTCTAAGAGATTTTGCATTGACTCTAACATTTAATACTGCCGCCGCGGACGAATCAGTCTTCAGCCGTTTTATCCCGTCAGAGCGCTAGGAACGGTCGTATACGTAAATCCGTACGCTGATAAGATTGCACATTTTTTGACGGAAGACAGAGACAAGTGTGGCGGGAATTAATCTACAAGGCTACAACGGTTTTCTTCATAACGTGAAACAATTGAGATGGAGAGTTTAGTATTTTTCACTGTGTTTGTCTCCAGGGCACTTAAGTCAGTTTTTGTTGACTTAAGCCTACCTAAGCGAAGAGCTTTGTTCGATTTTCCCCGTGATCCACAATTCGTTAAATCAAAATTGACTTACCTTTTAATGAGGACCGTGAAGAGACCATGGACCGATTGGCATGGGTGGAATTCAACGATAATTTTGGACTTCGGTGCCACTTCAATTAAGTGGGTTTCACGACACGAGACGATGGTTACGAAACTAGGTGTTTTCACAAACACGGTCAAATTCGAAGTCTCTCTTTCTTCCAAAAAATGTCCCTCACCGGTGGGGGAGGTTTCGTCAACCCCGATTTTGCACGGCATTGTGAATCGGTTAACGCGCAATAACCAATGAAAGAGGGTGTAACTATTTTCGAATTGAATTTTTAAAACTAACTTAAACTATGCGCTAAAACTAAACCGAACAAAACCAAACAAAAATGAAACAACTAAAATTAACTATTTACAAAACCCAACACACTGCGTTGTTTTGGAACTAGAATTTAAAAACGTGCAATCTATCAGCGTACGGAGTTTACCCAGATCAACAAAAACAAATAAATCCGCGCAATATGTGTAAACAAGTAATGTAATAACAATAAACAATTAACAATAATGTGTTTTAAATTACTCTAGAGCAAGTGTTGAAAATGGTAGCCTTGAGCTTCGAGCCACATTGCCTCTTCATGTTCTCAAAAACACGCACCAATGTCTAAGGAGTTACTCGCTCGCATTCTTCTTTAATTCTGCTTTTCAAATCATCAATTGTGGGACAGGTTCCTTGAAAATGGTGCTTTTTAAATGAGGAAACAGATAATAATCAAGCAGCGTAAGTGCAGGTCAGAAATCTCGATTGATGCCATAGTCATAGCAGTTCATTTATGCGCGCATTTTGCGTTAAAAAAAGTGCCGTACCGTGTCATTTTTTGACGCAATTATAAAATTTTCCATTCATAATTAGTAGTTTTTTTAATGAGCTCGTATGTAAATTGGGATTTTTTTGGCATGAGTGGGCCAATTTAAAACGCGAGTAAAACGAGGACACAGGAGAAAATTTTTAAATTTTGAGTGTCGAAAAAATTGTTATCTAAACTTACGGGCGCCAAAAATTTTTTTGTATGCAACTCGTTAGTAAAGTATCTTTTTTTACTCGGCGGATTTGCGCACTCGCTGCGCTCGTGCGGCTAATTTTCCTTCTCGTAAAAAAAGTATTACTTTACTCACTTGTTGCATAAATAACTATTAATAGTTTGCATACGTCACTTTAGCAGACATAATAATACCTATTTCAGAACCTGTTAACTGAAATTAAATAACGCCACACCTGCTCTACGCACATGAAACGTCATACAAATGTCAACTGTACCCCACCCACAAAATTGACACATACATTTTCGTACATAGTTGCCATATTTATCCAATACCATTCTGAATCACCCAATATGTTTATTTTGATAAGTCCCGTATGTGAGGCACTTTAGTGACGGAAATCAAACAGTGTCCAACGTTAAAAACATAAATCATGGCCTCCCATTATGCCAAAACAACATGAACGGTGTTTAACATGTTGATTTCGTTTTACATGAAGGCGTAATTTACACAATCAACAAAATATTTATCGTGTTAATGAAATTAATTTTTGGTATTCACATCACCAACCACTCAAGAACTCAAAAGATTACCCTAAATTTCTCATAGATAATTCAAATAAAAGCGAACATTATTGGACCAAAAGACGTGACGTATTGTCATTTTTCATTGTCAATTGAACCACCAAATTATTTCGATAGCACTTCAACTCCTCTCAAGTTTGAAGAAAATTTCTTTGAGAAATTCTCGCTTCAGATCGGTCCATTTGCAAAACTGTTGTTAGTTCTTCGCAATTGGTAAGTAAGTAGATTATTTCTGGCGAAACGGTACCATCAGCCGACTGAAATGTTAGATCGGTTAATGTGTTATGTGTTGTCATTCGTCTCGTGCTAGAACGTTCGATCAGAAAAAAAGTGTGTAACAGGGCTAACCTCTAATATCGGTGCAGGTCCGTCCGTGTCACTCTCTATGACTACAAAAGCAACAAAAAAAGAACACATTTAAAGCAGATAATAACAACGAACAAGCTATTTATAAACTGCACAACTCGTACAGATTTGGCAACAAGAAGAGCACATATTTTTTTCTTTTGAGTCGAAAATGACAAAAGCATCACTTACTATTTTCTTGGGCGCCAGCAGCGGTCGTCGTCGTGGTGGTCGTACTGGAAGACGTGACGGCACCGTCTTGACTACTACTTATCACTGTCGTGACCGTTTTCGTCACGCACATGCCCGAAATGCGTCTGTTAAGCTCCTCACCTGAGCCGAGGTAATCCTTGACACTGTCTATGGTGATGTCGCCGACGCTGCTCGACACCGTCACGTTGTGGAGGGCCTCCTCCCCGTTCTCTCTCACTTCTTCCGTCTGCAAACGCGTCGGTTACTGCAGAAGGTCGAACAGGTGGACGCTTACCTTTTCGCCGCCGACGCTCCCTTCTTTACTGTCGGCGTTTCCGTTAACTAAAGGGGTCTCGTTCTGGGCCTCTTCTCCTTCGGAATTGGCGTCGTCGGACGCGGCGTCTTCCCTCTCGCCCGACGGCTGTGGAAGATAACACCTCGCGGTAGTCGCACACGTCGCCGACAACGATAATCTCTGCAGTTCGGACGAGGAATGGAGATAAAGGGCTTCGGCGTTTTTCGTAAACACGAGCGAAGAAATCCCGCTACGAGACAAAATAAAGAAAAACAAAAAGTAAACAAACACTCTTCTGAACCGAACGAGATCCTGAACTCACTTGATGTCTTCGCGTTTGATCGCCGCCGCATTCAACTGTCTCTTTAAATCTGGAATGCTAAAAACGAGACAGTCTCCGATGTTTGTCAAACATAACAAGTCGATTTCGGAATGTGTCGCCTCCGTGTCGGGATTCTTGCAGGAGAAAGTTCCGAATGCCATCCTTCTGACCCTGGCACCATCTTGCGCCGTCAGTTTGAACTTGCAGAACGCCTTGACCGCCGGCAACGTGAATATTTTGAACTGTTCCTCTGACGCTATTATCACCCGATGAGGTTGGGTGGTGTCCGGTAGGGGTGCCACGCCCTTCTCCACCTCCAGAGGTTCGGGCAGAGGCCTGTTCGAACCGTCCAAGACGGCGATGGCTATCACGGGCGCCCTGTGCTTCAGCTGGATCTCCTTAGCGATATAACAGGCGACGTCGTCGGTATCTCTTTTCGACGACGAAGGCACGGTTATCGTGAAGGTATAGACGGTGCCGTTGTTGATGCCTGCCCACAGGGTCGGATTTGTGTTTTGTACTACAATTCAACTCATGAAAAAACTAATCCAACTCCGGCCGCTGTTATTTTGTGTCATTACCATTGATCAGAAAAGTTCTTGCAAAATATAGGCATCTCACGAATGAACTCATCGAATCGTCGACGGGACGCGCCTCGATCTGTCTCTCGACCGGTTTGGCCTCCAACGGACTGAACTGACCGTCTTCGGACTGTGGAGGCTTCCGATTTGGAGGGGAGTTCGTCGTCGGTGTGGTCTCGATGTTGGCTCGGCGCTGCGACCGTCCTTTCCTCAAACGTCTGAACGACTCCCTAAGCGACTTCTTGAACGATTTCCGGCGCGAGATGGGAGTGTCGCCGGCGCCGGTGAGATCTGACGACGGTCGACGTTAACTCGGAGGTTCTGGCAACTGCAGTCGCGATCACTTACCGTTGGGGTTGAGGGTGCACTTGACCATGACCGGCTTGTTTTTCAAGTAGTCGAAAAGGGCGAGTCCGTGCGCCGTTCCCGCGGCGACCAGACCCCAATCGGCTTGCAACGCGCACGCCGTCACTGCCGCCGGCGGATGCAACTGAAGGATGGAAGTGGCCTGGAAGCCCCTGGGTTGGTGCGTCTCTCCTGCGAAAGCAAATCCGTCAGATCCGTCGCGTTTCTTGTAGTTCGTTCCGACAAACCTAGTTTGGGGGGCAGCTGGTTGTGTCCCTTCCAGACGAATCCGTCCCGATCGCTCACGATGTTCATCGTCGTCACTTTCACCTCTGCGTCTAGCACTTCCGTATCGAACTTGGCAACGACGACGTGTCCGGCAGTCCCCGCCACTATCAGCGATCCCGACAGCGGACACAGCACGACCTTCTTGACGGCGAGACGGGGATCGTCGGAGTACGGATCGAAGACGCCAGTCTTGCGGAAAGGCGGCCAGTCGTCGTCGACGTCTTCCGGATCAGGAACGGCCTCTTCCAAGTCGTCGCCGGCGAAGAACTGGGAGGTGCTGAATTTGTACATGGGGGTGAGGGTGACCCCTCCGGCGTCCCAAAAGCGGACGGTGCCGTCTTCGTGGCCAGTCAGCAATAATTCCTTGCGCGGGGTGCTCCCTTTCGAACACAGAAGTTTGCCGCCGTCGATGGGCCACGGTCTGGCTGAGTAGATGTTGTTCGTTTGGGCTTTTCCGGCATCTTTCAGTTGCTCCCAGAACTCGTCGGGCACCCCTAAGCATTTCGAAATTGGAATCTCTTCGTGCACGTCTGCCACAATACATACCGGAAACGTGTTGGCTACAAGTGACAGCGGATGCGTGCAGCGACACCAAATAAGGCAAATTTATCATCTTCCAATCCTTGGATTGGAGATCGATCACGACCAACTCTTCTTCGGCCAAAACGACGAGAGCGTCCGGTTCCCCTTTGTTTAGGCCGTTTGTCGCATGGTTGTTCTGAACATCTTCGTCTTCGTCGTTTTCGCTTCTCGATTCGATCACTATAAAGTCTATCACCTTAAAAAAAATCAATACATATAAATGAACATCTTGGTAAAAATTGTTAATGATCGTTGCGAATGTTGAAAGTCAATAACAGCAAAACTCGTTTTTTTTTCCAAAAAAAAATAAAATAAAAAGTAGGTAGTCTACAGTCGGTACTAATGACTGATAAACAATCTAAACAGATAATAAATATCTTCATCTTTTATCTTATTTAGAAAAAACAACACATGACAGATGAATGCCTGAAACATATTTACCTGAACAAAAAAATCTACACATCATGTTGATCAATTCGGCGAACTGATCTTGTAAATTCTAATAAAGGTGACAGTTACATCTTCATTATAACTAAATCGATTGTTTCAGCCTTGTAAGTTCTGACAAAGGTGACAATAACACCACTCTGAATAAATTATTAAACATCTTGTCTTAAATTTAAATATTCTTGAAAACAACTACGATTCGAAATGCATGTGAATTCGGTAAATTTTAATTTAGTAAGAAATTCCTATAAAATTTGTCGATGGAAAAAAAACAGTGGCGGCTGACCAGGTCACTGCAGATTTATGTTTTTTTCTTTATCCGTTCTTTATAGGGTTCCTGTATTCAAACTAATTCTACACGTAAATGTTCTTTAGAGAGATTTTCAGAACTTTATTTTATAAACCATCCTTAATTGGAATTTTTAGTAATTTTTTGAAAGTAATGAAACTTTAAATCTTAAACGTTCCTTTGTGCAACAGATTTATATTTATTTGAATCTTGATGTTTGAGACTTCACCTTGTCCATTCGTAGTAGTGCTAAATTTCAGAAGAATTAGTTTTCGTTACAAAAGCGATGTCGTTGATTTGCTACGACAAAACAATTTCGGTTTTCCAAGTTGCAAAATTTTAACAAAATAATCAAGCCACGACGCCACTGCTCAAGAGCAATCAACATCTTACCAAGATAAACAATTGATTCACTTCTAAAATAATAACTTATCTAATTTTAAAATAATGTTCTCTTGCATTATTCATGAACTCCCTAAATTAATAAAAGTACCATTTAAGTGCAAATTTCGTTGGATTAAGCGTGCACCAAATGTCGAACGGAATGTGTAAATGTGCAGATTATTCACAACCGAATAATGGTACATAATAAAAAAAAAAAATTTTCACATTTGGCGCCCGAAATTTAAATCTGTGAATTTTTTACTTGATAAATTTAGATCGTTCTAATTCGTTTTATAACTTGTAATGATGATTAAGAGAAATTAGAATTAAAGTGTGCTACTTTTATAATTTAATCATGACTTAAAATATTTAACGTGTAAACGTTTCGATTCGAAATGCGAAATTTTTGTTAAAAATTGCAAACGCAAATAAGCGAAACGTCGATGACGTAAACATGTAAAGTTTCTATTTTTCACTACATTCGTAGATAGAAAAATAATCTTGAAACCACTCTAGTATCGGTTGCTTTATTTGTCATATTTTACGTTTAAAGTTTTGTAAAATTGAGTGACTCATTTGAGATAATCCATTCCACCGATGACAAATATATTTCGCCATTCAAAACATAGGAAACATATCAGTAATAACGATATTCAAACAAATCAGTTTATAAATTTAACCACAAACGTGTTCTAATAAATTTTATCGCAATAAAAACAGACCCACGACACCGTAAAAATATTGCAGAATGTTTTTTTTTCGCGCAGGTAAGACTGAAATCTTTCGACTCTATTTTTGAAATATTATTTTATTATTTAGGTTCCTTCCAATATTTACGAGCTGGTGTTTACGCAAGCGTAGCGCAAGTACCCATTACTGAAAGAAACAAATATTGGCACGCGATGATTAAGATTAGAAGAAACTGTTACCGAAACAATATTTTCTCTATTCTATGAGAAGCGAATTTAACAATAATTTGACCTGCTGCTGGTGCAGGACGCGATCAGAGTGCCATTCCGGCGTCACTTGTACATGCACACAACCACTAAGAAAAAACCTTACAAAAATCACACTTTCATGAAGGTGAAAGGTCAAACACGCATGCATCGAACTAACGACCAAAAAAAAAATCAACTTCACACACAGATTAGTCACAAATACCTCATTCCCAAACGTTTCTTCCTCTGTATCGGAATTTTGATGTGCCATCTAGCGTGGAAACAAACCAATTTTGCTTAAGAAATGCACCGATTTCGTGCGGGGTTTTTTCTGTTTTTTTTTGTTTTTTGCAAAAACATGTCGACAATCCGATTCTTACCTTGCTGGTGAAATCGAAAGCGACGTGCTGGTCGTCGTGGATGACGGACACTGTGTATTTGTCGCTGCCCGACGATCTCGGTAAACCACCAGAAAATACTATCAAAGACTTGCCCTTCAGTTCCTTTCTGATTATCTTGGGGATGGCTCTACAGGCGAAGGGACCGTAGGTTGTCACCGGGTCCCTGCTGGGTTTCTCGTTCTGGTCCAGATCCCAGACCATGTAACTGCCTAAGTATTAAACAATAATGTCATGATTTGTCACAAAAAAAAAAGAACAAACAAGCAATGTACAAGAGACAGATTGCAATAAAAATTCGTTGTATTAAGTATTCGTTTCTGTTAGGTTATAAATTTTAATTGATCTATGTATCGCCAGTTCGGTAGTATAATATAACAAAAAATACAAAAGCCGTGAGGAATTGAGTGTGGTCTCAAAACTTGTAAAAAATGCAATTCATTGGAAAACCTTTTAAAAACGCAAATGTTATTAACAGACGTAGCGCAATTTCATTCTGGCAATTAACACTTTCAAGGCACCTGTAATAGTACATATACCGCACATTTACTTAATATTGCATTGACCGATAAGTCGATAACAGATTGCGGAATAAAAAGGTTAAGTCCGTACGAATCGATTTAAGAATCGACTTTGAATCAATCACGGACACTTCGAAGGCTGACTCGATTATAAAGAGCGATCAAATTAATTTGTAATCGAGTTATCCATGAATCCGAAATCGTATGTCGTTACTTGAACTACACGCTCCAATAAACACAGCGCGAAACCAAGGCGATCTAAAGTTACAGGCCAGGACACTGGCTGCGTTGCCACATTCTCTGGTAGGCCATTCCATGACCTACGATGTTCCTAAAATTTTGAAACCAATTTGACATTTAAAATAAATTTTGACAAGTCCTTGGTCAAATTCGTCAAACTGAATTAAAAGCGCCTTTTAAGTGTTGCGTACCAAATTGCAACTCAAATTATGCGTCTTCTTCAAATTACGTAGGTACCTGTATTTAAGTTTCCATTAAATGAGGAAACGAACCCAATTTGGAAAGATATTTGCAAAATCGAAAAGTGAAGAAATCGCAAAAGCAGCCATGCTTGTGCTAAACATTTTAGGGGAACAGATATAAATGGGGACAAAATAAAGCGACTTCTACCAAACGCGGTGCCAATAACTTCTAATTACAAAGAAATTACATTTTGGGAAGAAATAATCAAAATTAGTAATGACCCCCACAATCACTTGGGAAAATCTTTTTGGCTTTAAAAAGGAATATTGAGATGAGACTGGGAAGCAAATTACAAGAAATGGGGTGGGATTCAGGCAATGGGGAGAACAAAATTGTTATATTTAAGTTGGAAATGCCCACCTCGCGTTAGTTTATAACCAAACAGTTTCAATAGCCCGGAACACAGCAGGACATCTGAAATATTATCAGTAATGAGCACCGTTATTTTTCTGTCCCCAAGGTGGATTTAAACTGTATATTACAATGCGATAATGCATTTTTAAACTGTCGCAAAATTAGATCACTCATATTTGACAAATGCAAATTCAATGACAGGTTTAGTGGATTTCGAATTTTTTCACCAAATGTTGGTGAAGCAATGTTGCCAGACTGTGGTAGGCCATTCCATAGCACACTGTCTTTGGTCAGTGTCATGGCCTGGTAAATGAAGATCGCCTTGGCGAAACACGGTTAGATTTCGACATATCAATCGCAAAAGACATACGGATTCAAATCAATGGATGAGTCGATTACAAATTAATTTGATTGCTCGATATTTTCAGTTAACCAGATAGAGTTAAATATTTTATTTTTCACTTTAGTATAATTGCATGATAACTCCTAGGATACGAAATACGTAAACATGTCCATAACAACCGGGGAATAATACAGGGCGTAATAAGAATAAGCGGGCGTAATGAATTCATAACGCCCTCATCAATTCAAAATTGCAGAAATGCCAATTTTTTTTTTTTTAAGAACACGTTTAGTGAAAAATAAAATCTTGTATGCACCACGGCGTCACCGAATGATTACGCCCATCGAACGATATCCATCTCTCGGGCTAAAGCCCTCGAGCTGGATTCATCGTTCTCCGGGCGTAATCATCGTTGTAACGCCCTTGGTGCATAAATAGCTATTATTTTTCACTTTAGTATAATTGCATGATAACTCCTAGGATACGAAATACGTAAACATGTCCATAACAACCGGGGAATAAAACAGGGCGTAATACGAATAAGCGGGCGTAATGAATTCATAACGCCCTCATCAATTCATAATTGCAAAGATGCCAATTTTTTTTTTTTTTTAAAGAACACGTATAGTGAAAAATAAAATCTTGTATGCACCACGGCGTCACCGAATGATTACGCCCATCGAACGATATCCATCTCTCGGGCTAAAGCCCTCGAGCTGGATTCATCGTTCTCCGGGCGTAATCATCGTTGTAACGCCCTTGGTGCATAAATAGCTATTGAAAACGGTTTCTCATAATTCCTTGTAATTTGGCATAGTAATTACGTGAACTTAAATTTCACTATTCGTAATTTTTTAATTATACAGAGTATTTCAAAACTGCGGCCAAAACTTTACAGAACATGATAAAATATGCTATACTGAATAATGAATAATTAAAAAATAATTCGTTTTTGTATGTTTACATAAGATAAAGAGTTGCAAAGACTTGAACAAAGAGATTATGTACCTAAACACTCTATGTATGTGTATTCATATTATTTTAAGATGGCCATATGGACATTGGACATAACTGACATGTTCCTTTAAAAAAAGCTTGTTTTCCTTCTTTTACAAGGCTTTCGAAACGCTCGTTTTATTTAATTTTTTTTATTTACATTTGGCAACATCGATTTACCTTACAATTTGCAATGTCAAAATTATTATTTTCATTTCCTGGGTACAGTTGGTTGCAAAAATGCAGGAACTGTGAGAATAAAATTGACACATTTTTACAGTTTTTTCGTAGTGTGAAACCTTCTTACGAGAGATAGGTTAGAATTAGGGTCAAAATTCAATGATATTTAAAAAATATATTTGATAGGTACTGTCAAGTACACTGACCGGCACAAAGAGCGACTCAGTATGATTTTTTTAATCAATAATCTTGAATCTTGAATCTTGACTGGTTTACAAATCTATGAGGGGCATGATGACCAACTCAATAGACCGGGACCAATGGCTTAACGTGACTTCCGAATCACGAGATAGAATATAGCCCTTTTTTTTCGCCCTGGGTCGGAATCGAACCCGCGACCCTCTTGAAATTATATTTGTGCTTATTTTTTTTATAATAGTTAAATTGAGATATTTTCAATGATCGGGAGTGCTGTGGTCACCATGGCAACCGAATTGTTTTATCTAAATTACGTGTTAAAAGATTTAATTTGACAATACGAGATACTAATTTATTAATTTATTCATTAATGTCATCGGAAACCGACTTATCGCGGAATCAGGCGATTCAAAATCAAAGAAATTCCTTTTCGAGAGGATTTCCCTTGCCATTCAACGTGGAAACGCTGCAAGCATTCGGGGCACTTTTCCAGATTCCGCAATATTATCGGAAATTTTTGTATTATAAAACAAAAATGTTTATGTAATTATGTTATAATATAATTTATTTATTTTTTCTACAACTGTCAAAAAAACGTGACATTTATGCATCGTTATCAAGTCGCAAAGTATGTCATTTTTGATAGTGAAAAAATATTTGTCAAAAAGTTTCCTTGGATGCTAAAATAGTTATATTTTAGCACCCAAGGAAACTTTTTGACGAATATTTTAGCATCCAAGGAAAATTTTACAAAAATTAAAAAATTCAAAAATTTTAAATTGCTGTTGTAGAAAAAATAGTGTTTGTATTTCGTGCGCAAGATGATTGTTTTGTTGGCGCATTCGAATGAGTTTGAAGTCTCGACCTGACGGTCTCGACCAAAAACTCATTCTCATGCCCCAACAAAAAACAATCACTTTGCGCACTTAATACAAAAATAACTATTTAGATACTAATTGAAAATACTGTTCAAATTTTGGCAATTCTTCGGCAAAGAATAACTTAAATAACACTTTTCAAGACAATGAATTACTTAAAATTCAAAGTGCCGGTCAGTGTAGATAATTAATTGACAAGTGGACAAAATCAAATTTACCTTAGGAAAATTTCTTTTCCCGTTTTTTTTTTCGCAACCAACTGTATACTAGAGATCGTTAGTATGACTGTACACTATGATAAAATGATTGCTGTGATTATACTACTGCCTATTATTATCACATTCAGAACATCTTCTGTACAATGTTGCCACTTTTTTAGTAATTTAAACCTCAGCTATAAAATCATACAGACGAATAAAAAAAAACGTTTGATTACGATTTCGCGTTAATATTGACATGGGAAGTTGCTGTGTAACATCTTTTGGCGATAATTTTGGAGCACGCTGTATACAGGTGGCCCAGAACTGGCGAATCAGATTTAAAGGGCATATTTCTTTGTCGTAATGGAGGTGAAAAACGTTAAGAAAAATATTCAGAGTGCGATAACTTTTTCGTTATGAATTTTTCAAATTGAGCAATAGTGTTCGAGCAGTTTTCACCAGAAAACTCAGGAGTTCTTTCCTTCAGTTACTAATTAACGTGTAAATTTCTTTCAGTTTTTCAAATTGTACACTTCAATTTGTTAGAAAATAATATTTTGGCACTAGTGCAAATTATCGATAATTGCACTAGTGCAGTATTATCGCTGTAATTCGATCGATATTGGCTAAAATTCAAATATTCGAGCTTTTTGATTGGATTAAATTTTTCGAAGGAAATACATAGTCACTAGTAATATCCCGAGTGCATGTCAAATTATCGACAATTTGACATGCACGAGGATATTTTGGCAGACCATTTCCTGAGAAAAATTTACATGATAAGTAACTACAAATAAACGTAATTCTTTTTAAAATATAAAATTAATACCAAATGATTTTTTAATTAGGACTACGCGAAAATTTGGCACTAGTGCAAATTATCGATAATTGCACTAGTGCAGTATTATCGCTGTAATTCGATCGCTATTGGCTAAAATTCAAATATTCGAGCTTTTTGATTGGCTTAAATTTTTCAGAGGAAATAGTCATATAAGTCAATTTTCTACTTAAATGGATATGTTAAGTTAACTGCCATAAATGTAGATATCGGTCAAACAGAGCAGGTTCATCATAATGTTTGGTGTGGTGTTATTGGGCAGCATACTATCGGTTCTTTCGTTATTAATGACAATTTGACCTCTAAGAGAGATATCTAGAACTTTTGCAACAACAAGTTGTTCGCAGACTAACAAAACTATTCTCAAACTATGAAAATCGGTAGATCCCAGCTGAACCATATGGTTTCAAGAAGACACAGACCCACCTCATTTTGGACGTTAATTGCGCCAATATTTGGATGAAACATTTCCCGGCAAATGAATGGAGTGGAGGGGAGCAGTTGAATGGCCGGCTAGGTCACCCGATTTGACTCCGCTTGATTTTTATTTGTGCGGTCACGTAAAAAGTTGGGTTTATCTCAATACTCAACATCGAACAATTAGAAGAACGTGGAACAATCAAAATTGCAAATACTAGTTGTAATATGATTCGTTCCAAATCGTTGTCTAACGTATTCATTATTGTCAAGAAGATAATGGAGAACACTTTGGTCATCTGTTTAAAACAAAAAAAATTTTCAATTTTGTTTCATCATTAAAATTTCTAGTTAACTTTCTTTTAAGCACTCCAATTTTACAAGAACCTTAACATTAGTTGGAAGTAGCGCATTTTCTTCTTTATTTTTTTCGATTGTTGATAACGACAAGATCTATGCATAAACACAGTTCACGTTGTTCTGGCATAATGGGAGACCATGATTTATTTTTTGAAAGTTGGAGACACTGATTTCCGTTACCAAAGTGCCTGACATGCGAGCCTATCAAAATGAACATAACATGTTGCTGAATTTCCCGCGATGTCCAAGTATTCTTCTATTGCAAACTAGAAACACTGACAACAATGCACTAGAATTGACGCACCTCGAACTTAGAAAAATACATATAACCTAATTCAACAGGCAGCTTTACTATCAAATTAAATTTAAAATGGCCTCCCATTATGCCAAAACAACGTGAATGAATTTTAGTAATTACTGTATCATTAAAAAAACTAGTTAGTCTTCAATCTCAAAAAAGCATAATGGTATAAAACTGAAAAGATTGCAGATAATAGAATTTAAATACCCCTAACTCTGCACTAAATTCCCATAAACCGCTTTCAAAATATTTAACAGTGTCTGTACTTTTTAACGATCCTCTGGAGTTTAGATGTTACATATCGGGAACTTCGACTGTATTTGTGTTAAAAACAGTTTATTTTAAAACACGCATTTTTACGTGAAAACATAAAATTTGAAGTTCGTTAAAAAATGTTGACAAACATTTTCAAAACTGTATTTGGATTTTTAATCAGTTGTAATTAATCAGTAGAGTCATGTTTCATGTTTCCTCTACAGTCTCGAAAACAGAGAACAGTTTAAAATAGATCAATGATAATAAAGATAAGATAGTTGTTTCTGGAAATTTTTTGCCATTAACCATTCTGTGTACATTCCTATTCAACTACACAGAATAAATTAACGACTCACAAAAGGCACAGCCTCTTCAAGAAATCGATTATTAAACTTCAATCTTAACGAATAAACGAATAAGTAACGTGAGCGTATATTTTTGCACAATTTAAATAATTACGTTGTGGTTAGCTCACGGACATCCTGACGACTTACCGTCGTTGTGGGAACTCGTGAACGTCTTGCCATCTTCGTGCCAGCAAAGTGCTTCCAACTGCTGATTCGAGACAAAAGTTTTTATTGACGAGTTGTCGCTGCGATTCCACAGCACAATTAGGCCTCTGTTGTATCCTATGAGAATGTGGTTCGGCTGTTCTGGTTGCTCGAATATCGCCTCGACCGCTCCCGGATTCAGTTTATAATCTTGAGGAACACTGCAACGACATCACCGAAATCAAATGGATCGTCGGTCACTGCTCGACGTCGGGAAAAAAAACACAACTTACTTGATCCTCGCCACTTTTACTTTAAACGTGCGACAAATGCTCAACAATTGCCTCTGATCGAAAATATTCCCGCTACTAGAATTCGCAGATTTAGCAAAACTGGCGACAATCTTTTCCCTCCGTTGGGGACAACTTACTTTTGCATCACCACGTCTTGATAGATGATGTCCGGAGTCATGGTGAAGGTCGCCAGGTCGAGGAGGTATATGTTGCCGCCTTCCGTACCCAAGAGTAGGTATTTGCCGGCGCTTTCGACGCACATTGTCGAGATTTTCTTCAGTTTGCCCTCGAGAGCTTGCGATTTCATCTCGACCAGACTGCTCTTGTTCACCTCCCACAGGTGCAGCGAGTTGTCGTCGCAGAGGGTGACGACGCGACCTTGGTTCGGGAGGAACACGGCTTGGGTTACGGCGATGGGGTTCTGGTGTTGGCCGTAGAACTCCACTCCCGGGCGGCCGAACACCTTCACAGCCCCGGTGGCCGTTCCGATGCACAGGAGGCGCAACGATGGGTCCCAGGCCAGCGCCGTTGGTTTGTGCGGAAATCCATGCTGCAGGGTCTGGAATCAGAGAAAACTTATCACATTTTGCAAAAACGATCGCCTTCGGAATTCTTCACGATTCATTTCAACTATTGTTGACAAACATAACATGTCAGATGGCGCCATCACCAATTCGAATATCAAAGATGTTGACGTTTTTGTGAGAAAAAATATTTTTCACTGGACGCTACCAGTTCCAGATGGGACACGTGTTTGGGGCCTCCGATTTATATAAATTTAACCTTTGGAAACGTTGTGTGGGACGTTGATTTAATAAATGCAATGACATCTCAATAACGAATTCAGGAAAGCGGGACGAAAACGTGACCGGTCGATTCTTATCAACCTTTTAATACAGTTAAAGAATCAATCAGTGCACAAATTGATGGCCGTACGATTGGATTTAATTGTTCTTTTTGGTTTGCATGGAAAGACTAGCTTTCCTACTGTAAATTCATCTCTCTGGACCGACCAAGTAGAATAACTCCACCTTATGGAATTCTAAAACGAATTAAAAACATAATCTTTGAAACCTGGATCGTCATTTTTTATTTTTAAGATGTGATTATCGGTGAAAACTGCTCGAGTAGAACCATCTAATCGTGTAATTACCTCGCACAGTAACAAAATGATTACGGGATCTAAGACACGTGACTCGACAAAAATGATTCCCGTTCCTTTCACCAACATACAGTTCATAATGTATAAGCTGTTTAATCCGGTAATACGATAAGAGTAAAATTCAGTTTACAAAAAAATATATACAGATTGTATCGAGTGTTCAAAGGAAATCCTGGGCTGGGAAGGCGTTGGAAACCGTCAATTGTTGTGCTTTTTTAAAGCGTAGATTAATTGGAGCATGTTGACAGCTAACCTAAAATTTAGAGCCAAAAATTTTTTCATTTTTTTCTTTCTTTGACATGTTTTACACCAAAAATAGAATAACGTAACGATTTCTATCCTCGAAGCAAATATCTAAGGGCACCCTTTGCTGAAAACAAACATGTTTAATTATGTTGCGATTAAATATAAACAAATGTCATTCCTGTCAAACGGCGGGAAATTCAAACTTTACACTGTTCTAGACGGTTTAATTTTTCCAACGCCTACTCAGCCCAGGATTTCATTTGAACGCGCGATATCTAAAATGCGTGTGTTAAATTTAATATGTAGCAGAACTTATTAAATAAAACATTTTCCTATTTTAAGTTTTTACGGAAAAGCCTTACAAATTGATTTAAAATTTGGAATAAATTGGCTATCAAAATGTGTACCCGCCTATGGGTAAGGGCGAAAATTTTCTGTTGTGATAGAAACGGAGTCTTGTCACAAAAGCTACATTGTTATAGTACATATAAAGATTAAAATTCTCATTCAAAAAATAGAGACTGGTTAATCAGTTAATCACACAAAACGACTCGTTTGGTAAAAAAGAGCAAAAAATCTTGGACACTTACAGGAGCTAAATTAGGTGCAAAACAACTCAATATTTTTGAATCGTTAATTTAAAAAAATAAATTAAAGCCTCATCACCGCACTTTTCACCTAAAAATTGACAGTTCACATAAAAGCGGCAAAAATTTCTGTATATGGGCATGGCCTGTAGGTGTACGCGATTTTTTTTGAATATAATACAACAGTATATCGTCGATTAATCGCTCAATTTTTTCATAAAATGAAACTATCCACGTGAATTCATTAATATGAACGGAAATTCTTGTCCAGTAGTCATCAATTTTAGAGAGATGAGACAGATGTGATGGTTATTTTGCGGAAAAGATGATATATGTATTATATTGTGAACGCACCACACGTTAGTTTGCAGAGTAAAAACACAAACAACGCAAAAAGTTAAGTTAGATTTAAACAGCTGATCCATAATCTGTAATCCGTGGTGTGTGTTCACAATCGACTCTTCAACGCCTACTTTGAGGATAAATTTAAATGAACGCCCGATACAACAATAGAAGGAAGATCTAACGTCAAGCTGTCAGGAATATTAATTTCTTGCCAAGATACTTAATCATTTATCTGAAACAACGCTTGATTCTGTTGAATCCGAAGGACGAGCAGGCGGAATAAGAACAAGATAAATAAAAAAAGAAATACTCAAATTAAACCGCATTAATTGATGACTTAACGAGTGTAAGTGTTGTAGTTGTAGTTCGTTTGCTCAATTCCGGTATTTCGGCAATCTACAAAGATAAAAATGCCAAAAAGCTATTCAAACTAAATGAAGAGTTCGAGCTAATAAAAACTTGGTAATAAATTGCAGAATAATGGTTGATCGTATCTTATATTTTAAAAAACCGCTAAATCTTTCCAACTTCATATCCCATGTAGGATTGTTTTGAATCTAGATTTTCTTCAGAATTAAAATAATATTTTTCATGGAAATCAGAACTGATTTAGAGTACGTAAATCTCAATGTGATATGCCATTTCGAAATGTACTCTGATGTATTTTATGTAGGTACACGTATTTATTTGAATTTAACTAGCACTGACTGCCATTTATTATGGAACAACCTAACGTTTGTTCAGAATAATAAATGACAAAAGATATTTCACCTAATAATGTAACGAATGACGCGGCCCGGAACAATACATACATAATTACAAAACTAACATCAGTACACTCTTGAAACGTGATCTACGTCGTACGTGTGTTGAAATTACTGTTGTTACTACTTACTAGAACTTTTCTTATCTTAATGATGTGAACAGTAAATAGAGTCATCTTTACATAGAAAATACTTGAGCAGAAATAAAATATTTAGAACGTTGCAAACAATGTCAAATTTTAATTAGGTCCTGATTTGGCCGAACAATTTTTAGCTTTTACTACGTGGAAGAAGTTGGCAGTAATTCAAATAAAAAGACAAATGTGAAATATCTTGAAAAACGTGAGTGTCGTAACTATTTAAAAGCAACGTAAAGATGGTCGCACAAATAATATAACGTCTACTGCTCCCGATGACAAGTTGGGTCGTTTTTATGACCACTCGGACATGAAATTTCTCGAACACGCTCATAAAATAACTACTTCTTGTAGAAAACTATTTGAACATCCTTCTTTGTGATATAACAGCGATCTGGGGCGTACCAACAATGATGACATTTTTTTCTGGCATTTGATTTAAAAAAATTAATCTCTTGAGAAACTCTTCATGACATAATTTGTCGCATTGTAACATATTACATACATAGTTCCTTTTAGAAATAAATGTCCGTCCCTATTCGGAACTAGAAAATATCCAGTATTGCTAAATAAACTCTTCTTTTTCTATTGGGAACAAAAAAGATCATCTCATGTGAAAGTTGCTTGGCTTGGCAGGTATTTAATCAACGTACATATGTTTTCGATAATTTTCAGTTTTCCGTCCGTTTTCGTTTTATTTGAAGTAAACCTTGCTTCAGACATAACCTCGTAGCTCGTAACATATTCAATAGGGTGAGATTGGGAGACCGCACAGGTCATTCAATAAATCCTCTTCAGAATTCTAAATTGAGCACCGCGTTATAAGTTCCTTAATTTTCAAAAATGTACCTACATTTATTCTTTTGGTTTGTTGATTCCAACATTACTTTGCTGATATTGAAATATCGAAATTAAACCATGTATCGTTTTCTTATTGATTTTTTTTTGTTTTCGATTTTAAAAATCGATATCTCAAGAACCATCAGTCCAAATGTCATACATGATGTATGGGCACAGATTACTCATATAACCAGATAGTGCACTTGACCAGCAATGCATTGATTGTAGCGGTTCAAGATTCTTGCCGCGGTAGCTTTCGTTTGGTTCGCGCGAATTTAAAATGTGATCCGATCGACGCGTAATTCTAAAATTGTAAATTCAGCAAATAAGAATTCTAATCAATTCTATGGATGTTATGTCCATAAAAATGATACAGAAAATAAAAGCAGAATAAAATATTAACGCAATATATTTTTCAGAAAGAAAAAATAATAAAAAAAGGAATACAATTCAAACAAATCAAATATTCTAAATAAAACAATCAAAATGGAAACGGGCTAACCCATACAGACTTAATTGTGGCATGAAGTAAGTTTAAATTTTGTTGTAGTGAATTTAAACCACAGTTTTATTTATACCAATTAATTGTAAGTTATTATTAGGCTTTGGTTCTAAAGATATTATGTTATAGTCAATTATAACTATTATATTAAGAGTACATTTCTATATTTTCTGGGTTAGGCCGTTTTATCTTTTACACTACCTCAAATAAACGCTTCACAAAGTCACAAATGCGATACATTCAATAACTTTCTGTTTTTAAGTGTTGGGCAATTTGTTGCGGTTGTAATATTTTAATGCATAATAAATTCTCATGTGGACATACAGTTTTAGAGAATAATCTAAGGGAAAATTCTTCTTTATCGTATTTATTTACAAAACCAACTAAACAGGTTTTTAAATTCGTGCGAACCAAAACAGAGACTTGCGCACTGAAACTGGAAACAATTCCAGGTCCGAGTGCACTATCTGTTTATATGAGTAATCTGTGGTATGGGTACGAATCAAAATCGGTAATTGTTCACTTTAACTACTTCTGGAATTTTCGCGTTTTTTTCTGGCTAGACAGCCTCAGAACGTCCTCCTAGATCGTTTCCCACCATTCAAACCTTGTGCAAATGCCTGTTTTTCTCTCCTGTTGTGTTTCAAGGTAGCGCCAGTATCTTAGTATAACTAAAGGGTAAGGAAAATTCATTTGCACAAGGTTTGAGTGGTGGAAAACGATGTAGGAGGACGCCCTGAGGCTGTCTAGCCAGAAAAAAAGTGAAAATTCCAGAAGTAGTTAAAGTGAACAATGACCTCAAAATCTAAATCTATCCAAATCTGCAACAAAAATTTAGGGTTGCCATTTAAACAAATTGACAGTAACGTCATTATCGGGAAACGGAAAAGGACGAAAAAGGAAAATTATTTCTTGAAAAAAAATTAAATTGATCTGCACGAGTTATTTTCGTAAAATTCAACCGAAAGAAAATATTTCCACTATTCCAAACTTTTGGCGCTCATTGCATAATACTACTTGAGCAACAATTACTGTTTGAGTTGGCAATAAAATTATGGTGACTTTTTTGCGTCCCTGTTGGCTAATTTGTCACATAACCGGAAGTCACGCGAATTTGATCGATCGCCGAAAATTAGGTTATGTGTGATGCGAGCGAAGCAACGGTTTATTGAAAAATGAGTTTTTAACACGTTAAGCGCCATGTGCATCCATATGGATGCAAAGTAAAAAAAAAATCGAGACGTTTACATTTGAAATTTGTCAGCTGTTAATAATGACAATGAAACAAACGGAAATAGGTAGAATTCACAGTCTTGCCAATTTCAAGTACATTTTTTTATTGCCAACTCAAACAGTAATTGTTGCTCACGCGGTATATAGGTATTTGAGACAGAAACATAAACACCAATATTTAACGCTGCTTATTTTACTATTTTCATTTACTTCACGATTAACACATTCTGTACATTTTTCCGTTTTGTCACTCCTTTCATGGAATTGACAAATTCTAAAAACCTTTCGTTCATTTCTCAAGACAATAAAGATATTCATAACTCTTTCTGTTCTTACAAAGTACAATAAAGCGACACTTCATATAAATTTTCCGATGTGTAATACTACGATAACCGAACAAATTAATCCGCAGAATATCAATGAGATATGAAAAAGAAACGAGACGTGACGATCATTACAAAATCATAGTCGCATCACGAAGCGATTTTCGGAAAATATCGTTAACCAATTGATCATCATTATCAACAGGATGTGTCTGATGGAATGAATCATTCACGAGCACCAGGCACTATCTGTATGCACCATCAGATCGACTCCGCAACATCCAAAAACCAAATCGGGGTTAGGCAAAAATGAACGGAAACAGTTATGCGTTAGTCGTCCGACAGAAGTTCTCGTATTTACCGTATTCGAGCAAGTTTTGATCGAACTTACTTAATACATTATGTACGTTATCTCTGTCGAGACAAGTTTCGTTTGCGAAATACACAAAACGTGTTCAGGTAGTTGACAGGTAAACCCGTCTGCACACAAATATTTGATCATAATTTGGGAAACGGACGACAGGTATTTACTTATTTGTACCTAGAAGAGGGTACAAATAAACGGAACAAGATAAGAAAAGGGTTTGTCAACCTAGATCTTAGTGGAAAAACTATTGGCCAAATCAAGATAATTATAACAATTTAGTACCACCGAACCAATTCTAGGAAATGATAAAGATAAAAGTGTTTACACAATGACGAACCGATAGCGATCACAAACCGAGACGATGAAATTTCTAAACAACCACCGCACGAGTTGAGACCTTCCGCTAGTCAATTGTTATTGTTCTTCTGAATAAATAAAAATTGAAAAATGTGTGTCAGCACAACAAGAAATTGTTTAAGAACAAACAGAAGAATGATAACAATTGTATTATTGACGAGAATGGCTTATTAAAACCTATCTTGAAACCATGCTCTGACCGTTCCCGGTGAAATAGCAATGTCGGCAATGGTGCAGAAATAATACATAATTTGATCTGATCAACCTTGACCTTGTTGGTTGAGAGAAAAAAACCATGCAGCACCAAGAATTTGGAGTTTTCTTATTCCAAAACGAGAGATTTTTCCAATTCTACGCACTTTTGAACAATAAATCATCAAAAAATTTAGACCGAGACGTTACATAAACCTTAACCAAATAAAGATTAGGTAAGTTTCGGTGTATTTAACATTAATAATAAAGATAATTAGAACACCTGTAGCCCAACCCTAGGCAGTGTTTGTTTTGATAAGATAATAATAAAGCGACAGAACAATACGATTTTTACGAAAATGGAGACAAAGTGCCCTTTAAACTCTGCGAAATTACACAACAATTAAGGTTTCGTGAAAATTGACTTGTTGCAAACGCTGTTTTCGGGGTTTATACTCACCCTTCTGTAGCAGAACAAATCCTTTTGCAGTTTCTGGCGTTCAGCTGTAGGATGAGGTCCTTTGGCCTTTATAAATTTGAACATCGCTCCTGTGGATTACTCTGTAACAACCGTTTGGTTTGTTAATTGAACACAACATCTTTACTCGTTCGATCGGAACCCGGAATTATTTACAAAACAATTCTGACATATGTCAAATCCCTACTTTGTTTCTTTTTACTGGCCAACGCCTGCTCGACATGCCGATAAATACAAGTATAAACCGTCGAAAGTGAAACACGTACGCGTGGTGTCTTAATTATAAAGAAAAGACCGTTGTTTACCTGTCGATTTATGTCACACTTCCAATTTTATATTCATGAATTGCACGAATAACCACAGTTTCTGTACTAACGCTAACGCACCATTACACGTAGTTGAGTCACTGACCGGCGGAATATGAAAAGTAGGCGGAGAATTCGCTTTGTTGCCAGTTGCCAACCGAAAAACAAAAAAATCACTAAACTATACAGAGAGCGCTCCGCACAAATCAATTTAAAAAATATTTGAAATTAAAATTTATTTGTGTAACATTTTACAACCGAAACAATAATCGTTGCTATTTAAATTGTCGAAAGACGCTGAAACGCTTGCATAACGTTCTTGAGGGGTCAAACATGCATCAGGTGGCCTTGTCGACACCCAATGCGAAAACTGTGTTGACTCTGCTGAGGTTAGCTCCGACCTTTCTTTTCCAATTGGGGCCTACAACAACTTGTTCTGATATAAGTGTGATACTAATTCATTAACTTACACCGCAAAATTCACATTTATTTCGTAATTTATTACTGACTGTCAATTTATCACCTGTTTTTAAAATTGTTGTAACTGTAGCTGGATAGTTAACTTGTAAATCATTAACAAACTTTTTCATCAGTTGTTGCACTGATTTATAAGGATTATCTAGGGGTATTCTGAAGGTAACAGGTTCTAAATTGTTTAAATAGTTGTACAGAGCTAATTCTTTTGCATCAAAAAGGCGCAATGGTCTTAAAATTTTTACAGCATCATCCCTGGAGTCACAAAATCCCTACAAAAACAAGTTAATCTTTATAATAGATACAACACAAAATTTACTGTATTGAGCGAAATGTGGTCTCCTCTGCCCAAAGATACATCTATTAAAAGTTTAGATGCAACATCACTTGACAGTTCTGGTATAAAAATATATTTGCACTCAAGCTGTTTGGCAATCTTGATTAGAAATTTTTGCCTAAAATTAAATGAGTATCATTTCTGAATTTTTTTACTCCAATCACTTACATCACAATATTCCAAAAATCATTCTTATTAGTATTGTTGACTTGCTTTTCCAGGAACTTATGAACAATACTTGAATCATTGTCAGTGAGCTCCAAATCTCTACCCCTACTTTTCAGAGTATCACCTGTATCATCTGTAATTAATTTTGCTGAAGCTGTAAAATGCATTGGAAACTTAAAACTTCCCACTTCTTTTTCTACTTTCTTAATTAAATCTTGTCTTTCTTCTAAAGATAGATGTAAATAGTCTAAAATAACAAGAATCACATACTTACATGACCATTATGTTACAATATACCTATTTACCTTCAATAAATAACACAACAGGATCAAAGTGTAATTTTTTATGGGTTTCCAATTCTATTCCAGTTTTAACAAAATGTAAAAGTGCAGTACTTGGATGCCCACATTTGTGCACAATCATGACTTTCTCATTTGGACGGATTAATTTGTGTTTTCCCAATAAAGCTTTGAATTTGTGAACGGTACCAGCTAAGAAACAGCTTTTGCAATATTTATCTTTAGAACGTAGTACTATACTGGACGTTTGTTCCCTACATTTGTTACACTTTGAAAACCTGTAAAACTTAGGTTAGAATCAGTGTTTTTTAAAATATAAAACGCTTACGGTGACAATTTTTCTTTAACAGGCATATATTTAATATTCTCGAGATCTTCTATATTATCGTCACCCACGTTACACATACTGATTCTTAAAAATATTAATTATGAAGCAGTGCTTAAGCAGTGTGTGTTGTGTGGCAAACTCATTGAGTTTGAGGTTATGTATCATCATTATGTATGATGTGATTAAGGGTGCCCATCACCCAACGAAAATATCTATTTCGTAACTATACAACCAACCATACAACACCTGCTGACCGTTTTACGACAGGCACTACCATGCAGTGCTCAGTGTTGCCAGATTGGGGGTTTTTCCCCCAAAACTGGGGGTTTTTTAGAGAGATGGGGTAAATTTTGGGGGGTATAAATGTTTGGGGGTTTTTGTTGGGGGGAAATTATTTTTGGTGGTGAGGAAGAAACTAGCATATTATCAATATTCAAGATAAAAATACTATTTAAAAAAATGTTTTCAAATTTATTTACATGTGTAGCAGAGCAGAAGATGTAGCAATTTTAGAACTTTTTTCAGGAATACCCTAAATTCATAGGTAGGTGAACAGTCGAATGCAAAACGTTTTGGTCGCCAATGTCACTAAAAAATTATTCGTTTATGTCAGAACTCAGAATTTTATAATTTACACTGTGTAATCAAGCCTTATTGTCATCAAAAAATCAAAAATAATTTAAACGTCAACAGTATCGTGCGTTCATTTAAATTTATCCTCAAAGTTGGCGTTGAAGAGTCGATTGTGAACGCACTATACGTATTACGGATCACGGATTAGCTGTTTAAATCTTACGTTTTTACAAGAGTGGTGCGATCACAATCGACTCTTCAATGCCAACTTTGAGGATAAATTTAAGTGAACGCACGATACCATCATGAGCCTGACATCGCCGCGCCAATGTCACAATTAACGCCAAAGTTTGTCAAAAAATAACATAGACGACCAAAATATTTTGAATTTAACTGTACAACTTTCAGCTGTCTTTAATCTGATGAATTAATTTAATTTGTATACCTATTTGATTTATATTTTTGGGACTTCCTGTGCGTGCCTGAAGGCGTTAAGTGCGTTAAGTATACATATTTGATTTTTTTTTTGTTTTTTTTTTTTAAGTTGAGGGTAATTGTTCACTTTAACTACTTCTGGAATTTTCGCGTTTTTTCTGGCTAGACAGCCTCAGGGCGTCCTCCTAGATCGTGTCCCACCATTCAAACCTTGTGCAAATGCCTTTTTTTTCTCTCTTGTTGTGTTTCAAGGTCGCGTCAAGGTCGCGCCAAGTCTTAGTATAACTAAAGGATAAGGAAAATTTTCATTTGCACAAGGTTTGACTGGTGGGAAACGATGTAGGAGGACGTCCTGAGACTGTCTAGCCAGAAAAAACGCGAAAATTCCAGAAGTAGTTAAAGTGAACAATTACCAAGTTGAGTATAATAAATAAATGTTTTATTTATTGGAAATTTTGGGGGTTTTTCTGCAAAATACCATTATTTTTGGGGGATTTCGTGCTTCCAGTTGGGGGATTTTAAAAATATCATCTGGCAACACTGGCAGTGCTAATAATGAGGGGATTAGTATTTGTTACCTCCTAGTGTGAAGAGGAGCACTTCGCCCAAAGGAGACTACCTGCTACTCTGCCCTGTTTCTAAATCCCGAGCCGCTTTACGAAATTTCCGTCGGATTCCCCAGAATATGATTTAAAGTTATAAGTAAGAAAATAAAAATTTTGAAATTATAAATCAGTTTATTTTCATAATTAAATAAATATACATTATTTTTGGCTCTGTAATTATGTTTTGTAAATAGTGACATGCAGGTAAATACTGTACTTTACATTACGAGTTCCAAAACAACACAGTGCAGATTAATTCCCGCCAGTAGTAATCTTACGCATATGATATTGTTGATTTCAAAAGCACTGTTACGTTTTTTTACTGCTTAAATTAAAGTAATTAACTATAGTATAATTCAGAATAAGTGGCATCGAGGTAGGCGTTGATTCTCAAAAGTGAGCTTTATTTTATGTCAAAAAATTTAGTAAACATGTGAAACCGTCATTACTTTATTCTGAGGTTATGCGTTACATAATTTTGACATGGTTTTCACCCACAGCAGAGATAACCCCCAGACAAATAATACACTTTTCATAAATGAAACAAGGAAATTCCAAATACTTATAACTGTTACCCCCGTAAGGGCGTGGCCTCCATGTACAGTATTAACGCTCAGCGACATCGATGAGTGGGCGGCGCTTAAGTGAGGACCCAACAAACGGTAAAAGCGACCACCGGCGGTCGCACTGGCAGTTGAGTCCAGGCAGTCAAGGTGTAAAAACGTGTTTTCTTCCACTCCTTCCGGCTCTTGTTAGAGCCAACTCCTCACTACAAAAAGGCGCAAATCTGACTCGTCGTCGACGGTCCACCAGGTGCAAGCTTCCTTCGTCACTCCGGAGCATCACGGCCGTCCGGCCCCAAGCCCCGAGGTAACAAATTGGCGCCCAACGTGGGGCCAACTTCGACAAGGCGTCGAAGAGAGCCCTCCAGGAAGCCCCCTGTCGGGGAGCACCGATGATTACGAGATTCCGTTCCCGTCAACTAGTGGGAGTTGGAGAAGAGCCTGCCATGGACGACGCCCAACCGACACAGGTCAACACAGAAGGTGAGTCGAGTCACGGTTCGCCAGTGACCCAGCAGCCAGTAGTCGTCATGAGGCCTGACGAGACCCTCCGGTCGGTACTGCCCACTGGGGGCAGTGCTACTCCCGTCTCGTCGATCACGGCGCCAACGGCTGTGCTCCGAAGCGAAGAGTACCTGCCCACCTTCAGCGGCGACCCAGATGAAGACCCGGAGGACTTCATCAGCGAGGTCCAGGAGTTCTTCACCGCCCCAGCGAACGCGATCTTACCCGAACGGGTCAAAGCGAAGATCGCCCATCGACAGCTGCGTGGACAAGCTGCGCGAGTGAACAAATTTTTCGCCACTCGAGACCGATGCCTCAGCGACCTGGAGACACGTCTGAGGGAGGAGTTCGGCGTAGAGACCAACTTCACCAGTCTCTATCAGCAATTCCAAAGAGGGAACCTTGGTTGGGAAGAGCCAGTGGAAGTGTTCTTCGCTAGGCAAGCAGCCCTCTACCAACGACTCTTCCCGGAGGCACCGGAAACCAGGTTAGTGAAGGAACTCATCGGGCAGTTGCCCACTCAGGCCCGACCCATTTTGGCCGGCCAAGGTCTCCGGAGTTTGGCGGACCTCCGACGCGCTGCCAAAGAGGTCATCGCGCATCTGAAGCCAGCAGCCAAAAAGCAGACCCAGGAAAACTGGCGCAGGACCGACGGGAGAACCCCACCGCGGTCCGAGCCAACCGCTTAAGCACCACCAAACCCTCACTTCCCCGGGTCGAGGTCCGCATTGGCCAGCGGACCTTCCAGGCGATCTTGGACTCGGGGGCCTCAGCAAACTTCGTCTCCGGCCGCATCTTCCAAGCCGAAGAGGTTGCCAGGCAGCAGCTGGAGCTGGCAAGTCGGGAAGCGACCGTCGAAACTTCCGGAAGGATCGTCGCCACACTCCACATCGGAGAAGCGTGCTACGAAGATGTACCATTCCTAGTCGTCAACGAGCTAAGGGATGAGGTCATCCTTGGGCACCAGTGGCTGCGGAACGCGAGAGCAACGATGGACTTCACCCTGGGCTGCGTCCACCATGGTGCCAGGACCAGGAGGACCACCTACTGGAACCAGCGACAGCCAGAAGCAAGTGGAACATGCAGGATAGAAGACGAAGTGCGCCACGAGTTTCCGTCGTCATGTGCCCGCGAATTTTTGGACGTTCTGCGCGAGTTCGCGGGAGTGATGAACGATGAAAGTGTGACCAGGACAGTCAGTGCGGTAAGTCACACTATTAGATTAGTCAAAAACGAACCATTCCGCATTCGGCCGTACCACCTATCGGAGGACAAAAAGCGCGCCCTGTTCGAGTGCGTTCGAGATATGCTCGCGTCGGGCGTAATCGAGCGATCAGACAGTGAATACTGCTCACCGGTAGTGTTGGTGCGAAAGAAGGACGGCACAGTGCGGTTTTGCACCGATTACAGACGGTTGAACCAAAACACCAAGGACGAGGCGGCGCCGTTACCCCGTATTCAAGAGGTGCTTCGCGACTTCGGGACTGCCCAAGTGTATTCGTCAATGGACTTGAAATCTGGCTATTGGCAGATCCCGATGGAACCGGCGTCCAAACACCTCACCGCGTTCGCGACACCCGACGGGGCGACGTATCAGTACCGAGTGATGCCATTCGAGCTAAAAAACGCGCCGGCCACGTTCCAAAAACTGATGACACGAGTGTTGGCAGGACTTCTGGGGAAGTGCGTCCATGTGTACCTGGACGACATCATCGTGTACTCTAGGACACATGAGGAGCATGTCTCACACTTACGCCAAGTGTTCGAGAGACTCCACGAGTACGGACTTCGGTGCGCGGTCGGGAAATGCCGGTTCGGAGTGAGCGAACTTCCATACCTAGGACACGTGATCGGGAGTAGGTGTAACCGGCCTCAGGAAGGACACTTACGACAGATACGTGATGCGCCTACACCCAGAACCAAAAGGCAGTTGCAGAGTTTCCTGGGACTGGCGAACTGGGTGCGGGAGTATGTGCCGCGGTTTGCCGAAATCGCCGCCCCGCTGACAGACCTCCTTCACAAAGGTAAGAGTTTCAAGTGGACCACCGCCGCTGGGGAAGCCTTCCTGAGCTTGAAGGAGGCCATGGATCAGCCACTCGTGTTACACCGCCCAGATCCGGACATGAGTTTCACCCTCCAGACGGACGCAAGTGGCGTGGGTATCGCCGCCGTTCTGTTCCAGGATCACGCAGACCAGCGACGCATCGTGTCCTACGCCAGCGCTCGCCTGAACGAGACCCAGCGACGGTACCATGTCAACGAGCAGGAGTGCCTCGCCATCGTGTGGGCCGTAAAGAGGTATCGGCCATACCTGGAGGAGAAGCCGTTCGTCCTGAAAACAGACAACAAGGCCCTCCTTTGGCTCAATACCACCAAAGAGTCGAACGCCAAGCTCACGCGGTGGGCGCTTCTGCTTCAGGAATTCAGCTTCCGGGTCGAGCACGTCCCCGGAAAAGAAAACGAACTCCCCGACTTGCTATCACGCCAGCCCAGCGACGACAATGTGTGCGAGGAGGCGGAAGAAGACGACCGGATGCTAGTGCCAATGAGGGACTCACAGCATCGAGAGGTCCTCAACGCCATTGACGTCCCCACACTCGCCGACGAGGTAAAGGCAGCACAACACGCTGACCAGGACTTTCCTGGCATCGTCGCCCGACTACAACGAATCCTGGCGGAGGGACCAAGAGAGCCCGGAGAGAGGTCCTTCGCAGAGAACTACCTCCTCGAAGACGGAAACCTTGTCAAACAGGCCGGACAACGGAGGCTCTTGTGGGTACCAGAGGCCGCGAGGCCTCGGATACTGCACGAGTTTCATGACTCTCTGGAAGCCGGACATCCAGGACAAGACGAAACGTATCGAGCCCTCACGAGGTTTTATACGTGGCCTACCGCTCAGCAGGACACACGCAACCACGTCCGCAGCTGTCTAATCTGTGCCACCACAAAGAGAGGCCCCGTGCAAGCTGCGGCCCCGCTGCGGGCACACACCCCACAGCAGCCCTGGCAGACCATCGCCATCGACTTCATGGGGCCATATGAAGTCACTCCCGAAGGAAAAAGGTACCTGTTAGTGGTAACAGATTTGTTCTCCAGATGGGTGGAAGCCTTCCCCGTGGCAGCCGCCACCGCCAGGGTGACCACCACCATCCTGGAAAAGGAAGTCTTCAGCCGATGGGGGTATCCTCGGGACATCATCTCGGACAATGGCAGCCAGTTTAGCAGTAACACCTTCAAGCGAGCCTGCCATCGTTGGCAAGTCCGGCACTGGCCCACTGCCAACTACCACCCCCGGGCTAACCCAACGGAGAGAAGAAACCAGGAGGTAAAGAAGATCCTGAGGATAGCGCACCAGACGTTCCCGAATCAACCTTGGGACCGACACCTAGCCAAGGGGCTCTTCAACCTTCGCCGGCGACAGAACGCTGCCACCGGCCAAACACCCAGCCATCTCCTCCTGGGCTTTGACCTCCGCGCACCTGGGGAGTGGGAATGGGATCGCGGTCCCATCCCGGACACAGCTGAGGAACGACATCAGCGGGCCCGGAGCCACCAACGGCGGTACCAGGAGCGGTACGTACGACCCGGACCACCGACAAAGACGTTCCAAGCCGGCGACCAAGTGCTGGTTCGCCATCATGCGAGACGCGGGTTCGAGCCCAAGTGGATAGGTCCTGTTAGAGTCATCGCCAACGCCCGTGGCAATTGCTACTGGGTCGAACGCGGAGCCTATGCCACCCGCGAGCATATCGATCACCTCCGGCCAGCACCAGTACAGACCCCGGCGGAACCCGAACAAGACGCACCAACCAGAGAACCCCATCCCGACAGGGAGGACACACCGACAGTGGAACCACCACCTGAAGAGGAAGACGTGGCGGCGGGACCCACCATTGTGGGGCAACTTCTACCCGACCAACCAATTCCCACACAAGAAGAACTCCAACGACACCGGCGCCGACATCTCGCGCGCCAACGGGTCCGGGAGAACCGAAGGGAAATGCCCCAAGAATTTCGACCTCCACCTGAGCCGATCTGGATGGCCAACCGGTCGGAATCGGAGGTCGAACACAGCGACTCGGAGCCGCAAGGGGACACGGAGTCCGAGGACGACGGGGGGGCATTTGAACCTCGCTTAGGGTAGTTAGGTTTTAAAATTGTTTCTTGTTTTGTTCATTGTTTGTGATGTATGTTGACAAATAAAGAGGACAGTCAGGACGCCGCCGGCCGTTTGACCGATGTTGGGTTCTCTGGGGGAGGGAGCGTGTTACCCCCGTAAGGGCGTGGCCTCCATGTACAGTATTAACGCTCAGCGACATCGATGAGTGGGCGGCGCTTAAGTGAGGACCCAACAAACGGTAAAAGCGACCACCGGCGGTCGCACTGGCAGTTGAGTCCAGGCAGTCAAGGTGTAAAAACGTGTTTTCTTCCACTCCTTCCGGCTCTTGTTAGAGCCAACTCCTCACTACAAAAAGGCGCAAATCTGACTCGTCGTCGACGGTCCACCAGGTGCAAGCTTCCTTCGTCACTCCGGAGCATCACGGCCGTCCGGCCCCAAGCCCCGAGGTAACATAACAAGAAAATAAACACAAAACGATTCCAATGATAATATCAAGGCCAAATTAAAAGCGAAGGTTACCAACAGCATCGAAACTAGGGTATTATTAGCAAGGGTCTTGCTGCCAACGTAAATTTGAATTTCCAACGCCTACCGCGATGCCACTTATTCTGAATTATAATATAATTCTTATTTGCTTTTGTCTTTGTACAGCGTGATCAACAATGACTGAGTCTGTTGGCAATGAAACAATTGAAAAGTACTGTTTTTTTTTTGTCTCGTAATCCGCACTGGCTGAATTTTTTTAACTTGAGACGACATTAAAAACATTTTTGGTTATGCTGGTTATGTTTATGCTCTTATAAAAATGAACCCTTGATGGTAAATTTCAAATCTGCCAAATTTCATTGTTACCAACAGATTCAGTCATTCTTGATCACACCGTATTTTCATCAAATAAAGATTTATTATTGGCGATAACCTATAATGGATCATGGATCTATCATAAATGTTACTTTTGTAATGTAACTAAATTAAACGTGCTTTTATACATGCACAGCTCACTTGATGAACATTTATATGAAATAAATGCAAGTGTCGTACAGTTGCGAAAAGTAAGACAGAGTAAAATTGAAAAAGAAATTATATTCATTATATTTACCTCTTATTACGTATTGCCTTCATTCTACGTTTTATACTTTTCCGGTAACCGTTTGTAGAAATCTTATTCTTGCCATGGACACCCATTTTTAAAACGTACTCGGATAATAACTCAACTTCTAGTCACTAGGACGCAGTCAAAATAAATAGAAATATGTATAAACAAACTCAGCATATTTATATTCAAGATTGTACCTGAAACGGGGATGAATAACGGTGTCGTCCAATAATGATCCTTTAGCTAGCCGAAACGGGCGATTCGAAACTCCGCACGGATCCAGGTAAAGGGATTAAAGGTGCATGAATCTCCGCACGTTTAAAAAATTTGCCCATTTTGGGTGCACTAAACTCCGCACGAAGGACAGGTAATGTGAAAATTTTCCGGAAGAGAATATTCTTTGACTTCCTTCACCAACAGTAAGTATAAACGCTTTGCAGGTTTTATTTATACACCTCCAGCGCGATTCACTTGAACCAAGCACATGATGGAAACTAAACATGTAATTTTCACACACAATTTGATTTTTACCTCGTTGACTAGTGGTTTCACGTATGGGATACATCTTTTAAAACAAACGGCTCACTTAAAACTAAGGAAGAAGTTTAAAATTGTTCAAAAACGTTTAAGAAACTTAAAATCTTATAATTTTTCCAAAAACCCTTCTAAGAATTACTACCGGGCTCTGCGCCGCCCGTCCAGATTACCTGTGCCCGACTGGTGCGGAGTTTAGTGCACCCAAAATGGGCAAATTTTTTAAACGTGCGGAGATTCATGCACCTTTAATCCCTTTACCTGGATCCGTGCGGAGTTTCGAATCGCCCGAGATATGAACGGTTTTAGGAAAATCTTTCCTATTTTTTTAAGCCATACGCAACGTTTTTCGCCAAAATGACAGAGAGAAAAGTTGTTCCTTTTGATGAGTTCTATTACCAGTTAAAATTAATGTACTTATTTCAGAAACACCCTGTATCTTCATATCAATACGTTCCACTATCTTGTTTTTGGTTGTCACGGCTAAATATGTTATGTTACAACAATGACCGAATTTTTTTTGACTTTTTAACTTTTCACTGTCAGA
The DNA here is from genome assembly GCF_963966145.1 of Tenebrio molitor. NCBI lineage: Eukaryota > Metazoa > Arthropoda > Insecta > Coleoptera > Tenebrionidae > Tenebrio > Tenebrio molitor. Next base: position 19,720,679 of record NC_091054.1, read on the forward strand.
TTTGATTTATAAAAATAAAACAGTCTGGTAAGTATTGCTTCCCTGTTGCAACTCACCTACCGGACTCAAATTGATCATTTCCTAAAAAAAGCCCATTTGGCTTATATAACTGCCAATTTTGACATAAATTTTGTTTTTCATGGAATACATAGCAGCAACGAACTAACTTTATCTACAGTTCATAGAAAATCCCATCCCATTACGGTATCTACATTACCTGACTCGAGTTTTACTATAATCCCCCTTTCTGCTTTTATCTCGTTTTACCTGGAAATTACTTTCTTTCTGTGATATTCGTTCACTTTCAAATTTTTTACAATAAGAATCGTTTCTGTCATAATGTCGAAAGTTACCGACAAATTAAATAAATTTGTGCGGAACTTTAGAAGTCTTATTTTTTCAAGTGATGTTTTCGTGTTGTTTTTTGTAAGATCTGTCAAAAATCAGTGAATTTTGAGAAAATGTATTTGATTGTTGTAAATGATGTTTTTTTTTTTCTATAATGTACAGTGAATCACTGAAACAATAATACTTATAGCAACATTTAATTGTCAATGTTTATCTTCGAATTTTTAATGCCTTTTTCCCTGCCTATTTTACCGATTTTTAATGCTTAATGCTCTATTGATAATGTAATCGAACATCTACCGGACAGTATGAAATTAAATTTTAAAGACGCAGTCGAAGTATTTGTATTGTAATTTCAATTTGGTTGTAGGTCGTAAAATTTTATTGGATATTATGAGCGATTAACGGGCACAAAGGTTGGGTTTGAAAAGGTTGGAAAGCGGCGCGTGCCGTTTGCCGTACAATGCAAAATGATTGTTTTGTTGGCGCATTCGAATGAGTTTGAAGTCTCGACCAAAAACTCATTCTCATGCGCCAAAAAAAAACAATCATTTTGCGCACTTAATACAAAATAGTTATTTACGAACCAAGTGCGGGAAGACGATGTTCCCGCATGGGCGCATTTTTTAAAGCACGAGCGACGAAGGAGCGACTGCCTTTAATTAATGCGTGAATGAGCGGAAGATGACTTTACGCAAGTGGCTCGTACGATATTTTTTGTGCGAACATTAAATTAAAATTTTTTGTTTTAATACATTAAACATAAACGAACATAAAACCAAGTACGCAGTGACCTTTGATTATTAGAAACAACTACTTCACTTGACATTTCAATTTTTGCAATAATTTGTGAGTTTTGTTCGAAGATATTTGTGCAATATCCACCTATGAGTGATATTAGTGATATTTCTTGTACTCCTCCCGAGATTAGGGAAGCCGCAAATGTGGCCATACAAAATTTACTGCCAACAAAATCAAGAAAACATAAGGTCGTTTATGAAAAATTTGTACAGTGGTGTAAAGACAAAAATATCAAAAATTATACTGATTATTTTTTCATGTTTATAACTTCCAATAGTTCATCAGCATTTTTGATCACGTGTTCAAATCTGTCCAATTGTATCATTATTATAGTGAGGATAATCTAAGTACAGTCGCGAGCAATAAATTTTGATCGTCAAGGTCATTCTTTGACACAATCAAAAATGCTCCATTGTAAAACAGTCGTAAATACCTATCATAACCTATCATCATGTTGTATGACATTAATTGACACTGCGCCCGTGACACCTACTGCTCGGTCCTGGCGGTGCAAGGATACATGCAGAAGTTCCAACAGGTACGGGTGGTATGTACCAGTTTTGGTTGTTTCTCACGTGTCACTTGCAGGATTGTAACCACCATCCACAAGCTCGGAGGATACGGGTGCAAGGGGGGTTTGCCGGGGATGTACGGACAAAGGTACCAGCAGTGGAAGTCGCTAGTGAGCGCCACCGGCAATTAAGACTTTATTTTTAACTTCTATTTTCGTCAATAAGTCATATAACCATTCTTTCGTCTTTTTGTGTAGCTGCTTCTCGTTAAGATTTCATTTCTTTTGGTAATTTCCAATGAGGGTTGCACACCTTCGTAAGGGTGCGACAGAGTGAGGAGCAAGATTTACTAGAACACCGAGGATGTGATCTTGAGGCCTGGAGTGACGTACCAGAGGTTAGTAAGATGAGATGTAAATAAACTTGACCTTAGCTGCGAAGTTGGTCATGCCATGAAATAGTATATTATTCAATGAGTGTATAATAATAGCTATTACTCACGAAGATGAAACTTACAGCATGAGCGTCAGCGAGTGATGTATAATCATCTAAGTGGGTAATAGCTATTATACGCGAGTCGAATACTATACTTTATCTACAACTACCAGAGAAGAAACAATAAACAAGATTACCTTTTATTAAACACAAAAGTAATCAATTCTATGTGTTTGAATTTGTACATAGTTGATCTTTTTTCCTTTTTTCTCTCTTTACTTTTTCTTTTGTTGTTCCTTACATTTTAGTTAGTTTAGTTCTTTATCTATTAGATCTTAGCATTTAGTTTAATTGAAAGTGGTTGCACTCTACCATCGTGTATCATTGACGCGTTTTTCGATTCACGATTCGTCTGTTCGAAAACGACCAAAAAACCCTCCCTCTCGGGGAGGCCGGAAAAAAAAAGAAGAAAGTTAGTCAGTCTCAGAGAGTTCGTTTCGTCGGTAACTACAAAACTCTAACATCTCGAACACGAAGTGAGTTCCACCGCGTACAGAGACACGAAAGAAATTCGGACGTCCAGCCCCAACGGTAAGTCGTTTTTGAATTTATTGAATCGCGAATCCCGTAACACAGCTCTTCGCTTAGGTAGGCTTATAATCAACAATCGGTTGATATAAGTGCCCTGGAGACACACATTTTTTGGTCCTTCGAGCCGGATCGCATTCAATTTGTTATTTTGTTTTGTTTTGTTTCGTTGTCAATTACTGAATTCAAAATTTAGTACTAAGTGTCTCTAGCGCAGTGTGACCACTTTCGTCTAGCAAGTAGATTAGCACTATCATTAGTTCGCATTTTAATTCTATTTCTTCTCATTTCATTCGTTTTCATTCAAGTCGCAAATCATCAATTGAAAAATAACGGTACGTACGTACGTACTTCATTGTACTTTTCGGGTTTTTCCAACATCTGTTCGCCAAGTGCCGAAAGAGAGGTAGTAATTTCGTTCCTATCGGTCGTCGAATTGTTGAAAATTTATTACTTGTTTCCCAACCCTTTTGCTTACCTCCCTTGGTACCTGACCACCCATTTCGGATTATCGCATCAAAACAAAGTTGGAACAATGGCCGCAAAAGTAAAAGAAAACCGTGCGTTGAGAAACAGCTTGATAAACCAATTACGCGAAATTCGAGAGGTTGCTCAATCCGCGACGGAACAACCAGCATTGCGAGCTCTGCTAAAAAGACGTTTTGCACGAGCCCAATCAATTTTTGAAAAATTTGAGCCACTACATTCCGCGATTATTGCCTACGTCGCCACTCAACCCGAATCCGATTTGGAAGCCGAAGAACAAATACGGATAGAATTTTTCGAGGCATTTGACGAAATTGACGCGGCATATGTACGGTAGTTTCCGGAAGTAGAACGCCCCACATCCAATCCCAACTCGATCAACTCCTCTTCGTCAACGTGTTCGCACTTACGGTTGCCAAAATTATCATTACGTACCTTCGACGGTAATTTTAGCGAATGGACCTCGTTCATTCAATTCTTCAACAATGCAATTCACTCGCGGCCGGAGTTAGCACGGATTGAGAAATTTCAATATTTGATTAGTAGCCTGACAGGGGAGCCTTTAAATTTGTTAAAAGCGATAACTCTTTCTGAGGAAAATTACCCAATTGCGTACAGTGCTCTAGTAGATCGGTACGAAAACAAGCGGAAACTATCATACCACTATTGGAACACGCTCAAACAGCTTCCCAAATTGACATCCGAATCAGCGTCCGGATTACGCAAGCTTTCGGATAAGTTCAAAGAAAATCGGTCCGCCCTTATGGCTTTAAATCTTGCAGAATCGCTGGAAGATTTTATGTGGTTCCAACTGCTGTTGGAAAAATTAGACCCGGACACTCGGAAATTGTTTGAGTCGGACATACGTACACTGGGACCAGCCGAGATTCCAAAATTCAAACAATTGGCGGACTTTATCGAAGGTCAGTGTCGCGTTTTGGATTCACTAGGAAAACCACGGGAACCTGCGAGTACAAACAATTCGTCTCGTCAGGTAAACACGACGTCGAAAGCGAAATCGGTTTTTATAGTGGACTCGTCACCTCAAAATTGTGCACTGTGCACTGGAGAGCACGTCATTTACAAATGTCCGGAGTTTACGCCAAAAACTTCGCGACAACGGTTTGAAATTGTAAAGTCTCGACGACTTTGCATCAATTGTCTTCGCCCTGCACACAATGCAAATGCTTGCAATTCGAAATCGTCGTGTCGTGTGTGCAAAGAGAGGCATCACACCATGTTGCATTTCGAGAAATCGTCCGCCAGTCCGGCCACTCTCGGTGTACCATCGTCGACGCTACCGTCCGCGTCCAGTACCACCGTCGCCGGTACATCGTCGTCGTCGTCGTCGTCAACTGTTGACTCGTCATTAACAACGCTGACTAGCGCGATTGTGCTTCTCGCAACGGCGGTGATCGAAGTAAAGGATGCTCGAGGTCACTTTCAGCGCGTTCGAGCCGTTTTGGACAATTGCAGCCAAGGCAGCTTTATCGCCCAAAAATGTCTTCGTCGATTAGGTCTGCGATTCACACCGTCGAAAATTCGTGTGAGAGGAATTAACCCTGGCGCGGAGTCAACCTCCCCAGGATTTGTTGAATGCCGTATCCAGCCGCGAAACAAACCAGACCAATCGAAAACCATCAATGTCCATGTGCTACCCCAATTAGCGGGCGATATGCCGGCCGGTCCCGTAGATATCAGCAATTGGAAGCACCTTTGCAATTTAGAACTCGCGGACCCGGATTTCAATACTCCCCACCGCGTTGAGATGCTCCTCGGCGGTGACCTCTACGCCAGCCTTTTAAAACCAGGAGTTTTATTAGGCTCCGGGCCCGGTGAACCCGCTGCAATCAACACCGTATTCGGCTGGGTGATAAACGGACCCGTCGATATTCGCACCCCGTCGGTAGTTCATGCATGTCTCACCACGGTTGATTCGGACTCCTTGGAGTTCACGTTGAAACGATTTTGGCAACTAGAGGAAGTACCGGAAAAAACATTCGCAAATCCTACCGACGCGCAATGCGAGGAATTATTTTCAGCCTGGGTAACTCGGAGTGAAAACGGCAGGTACACGGTCGCGTTACCGTTCAAAACATCGGCAAGAGAATTTCCAAATTCCCGAGAAATTGCAGTGCGACGGTTTTTTCTCCTCGAAAATCGGTTAATTCGGAACCCCGCTCTTCAAAAAGACTATGTCGCGTTCATGCAGGATTATTTGGAAGCGGGTCACATGTCGTTGGCGCCACCCGCGATGGGCACCACAGCGCGAAGCTACTACATACCGCACCACTGTGTGCAAAAGCCGGACAGGGCTTCCACGAAGTTGCGGGTAGTTTTCGACGCCAGCGCCAAGTGCGCCAATGGTCAATCTCTGAATGACACCCTGCACACCGGACCGAAGCTTTTGCAAGACATCGTCAGGGTACTTCTCAATTTTCGCCTCCACCGAGTAGTTTTTACAGCCGACGTTCGCCAAATGTACCGTCAAATATCGATTGCGCCCAACGACCGGGAATTCCAACGGATCATTTGGCGGTCGTCTCCAGACGATACGCTGCAAGATTACTACCTAAACACGGTCACTTACGGAGTTTGTTCAGTCCCCTTTTTAGCTATTCGTACGCTCCTGCAACTTGCGAGCGACGAACAATCGCGTTTTCCTCGAGCGGCAGCCGTAGTTCGCAGCGACATTTACATGGACGACATCGTCACCGGTTGCGATTCGGTCCAAGACGCCCTCGAATTGCAAGAGCAATTAATTAAGCTGCTACAATGTGGCCAGTTTGAACTGAGAAAATGGGCGAGCAACGCGCTCCCGCTAATCGAACATCTGGACTCCTCTTTCCGGCAGGACGTTCGCAACTTTGATTCCGGAGATTCAGTTGCCTCCGTGAAGATTCTCGGTCTGCAGTGGTTACCATCGCAAGATGTCTTTTCTTTCAACGTAAAACCGACCGACCGCACTTGTACAAAGCGAACCATTTTATCGGAAATTTGACCCTCTCGGTTTTTTATCGCCCTTAACGTTTTTCGCAAAGCACCTGATACAACAGCTATGGTGTCTTGGTTTGTCGTGGGACGAAACCCCCCCTACCGAAATAACCCACCGATGGGAGCAATATCGATCTCAATTACCGGGGATGTCCGAATTAAAGCGTCACCTATTAACCGGGCAACACCTCTCGTGCGAGTTACATGGATTCTGCGATGCCTCGGAGATGGGCTACGCCGCCGCCGCCGCGGCCGTGTATTTACGCGTGGTGGACGTTAACGGTGACGTGTCGATCAGCCTGGTGATGGCCAAATCAAAAGTTGCCCCTCTAAAACGTCGGTCCTTGCCCCAATTAGAACTTTGTGGTGCTCACCTGCTGGCAAAACTACTTAGTTATGTCAGTTCATTGTACGTCGAATGTAACATCACCGTCGTGACCGCTTGGACCGACTCGATGATAGTTTTAGGGTGGTTGCGGGCGTCACCTCACCGTTGGAAAACTTTCGTGAGCAATCGAGTTGCGTACATTCAGGACAAGGTACCTTCGGAATGCTGGCGTCATGTTCGGTCTAGTGATAACCCAGCAGATTGCGCATCGCGAGGCCTACTTCCCGACGAAGTGAAAAATCACAATTTGTGGTGGCGCGGCCCGAACTGGCTGCACCAAGACCCTGGTTTTTGGCCTAGCGAACCGTCGACGGCTTCCCTCCGTGAAGAAGCCATGATTAACAGCGAAACGCGTCGCACCATTTTGTTAATCGCCACCGAAGAAGACGCCTTAGATCGCCTAATCAAAAATTGTTCGTCGTTGTCAAGGATCAAAATCATCATAGCGCATCTTCTTCGTTTCGTTCACAATTGCCGTGTTTCAAATTCGAATCGTCGTTTCGGACCAATTTCGCTCGACGAACAAACCACCGCGATGAACGTCTTGATCAAACATACGCAACGTTCGGCCTTTGAAGACACGATCCTCAAACTGGAAAACAATCAACAATGCGCCAAGCCGATTCAGCGACTAGCTCCGTTCCTTGATCAAAACGGAATTATCCGGGTTGGAGGTCGACTCTCTAACTCCCAATTGAGTTTCAACGCGAAACACCCTGCGTCATTCCGCGCTCACATCGGTTCACGCAACTTGTGATTGAACACACCCACAGAGTTCATCTTCACCCGGAGTTAAGAACTCTCCATTTCTTATTGCTGCAAAACTTCTGGATTTTATCCCCGCAAAGGGCTATTCGTTCGGTGTCTGCTTCAGGGTCCGTCCTGTGACCATTACGCAACCCATGGCCCCGTTACCTTCTCATCGAGTGCAACAGCTAAAACCATTCCAATGCGTTGGCGTAGACTTTGCTGGTCCCTTTGCTGTTGCCCAAATCCGTCGTCGCGGGGCAAAGTCCACAAAAGCCTATTTGTGTCTGTTCGTGTGTTTCACAACTAAGGCTGTGCACTTAGAACTAGCTTCTAATTTGTCCACCGAGGTGTTTCTAGCGTCCCTTCGACGATTCATAGCGCGCCGTGGTCGTTGCACCCGAATAGTGAACGATTGCGGAACCAATTTCAAGGGAGCGGCCCGGGAAATCCAAAAGTTAATGCGAGCTGCTGCAGAACAAGAGCAGATAATTTGGGAATTCAATTCACCTTCCGCGCCACACTTTGGCGGATTGTGGGAAGCCGGAGTCAAATCGGTAAAAATTCCTTTGCGTCGTACAATTGGCGAGCAGGTTCTAATTTTTGAAGAACTGTACACGTTCTTGACACAAATCGAAGCTGTACTCAATTCGCGACCCCTTTGTGCAATTAGTTCAGACCCAAACGATTTGACCGCGCTTACACCTGGACATTTTTTAACGCTGGCACCCCTAACCTGTTTGCCGGAGCCCGACCTTCTGTCAATCGAACTTAATCGTCTCTCTCGCTGGCAACTCCTCCAACGGATGCATCAGTCGTTTTGGAATCGCTGGCATTGGGAATATTTACACACGTTACAACAACGATCCAAATGGAGTAGCACTTCGACAAAGGTAACTCCCGGTACTCTCGTGTTAATCAAAACCGATCAAGTTCCACCGTTGCAATGGAGTTTGGGTCGCGTAGAGCAGGTTCATCCCGGTCGGGATGGGGTAGTCCGCGTCGCGACGATGAAGACTACCAACGGCAGCATTCGACGCCCGGTGGTGAAGTTGTGTCCGTTGCCATCGCAATAGGAAAAATGCACCGCATTTTTGGCGGGCAGAATGTTTGAATTTGTACATAGTTGATCTTTTTTCCTTTTTTCTCTCTTTACTTTTTCTTTTGTTGTTCCTTACATTTTAGTTAGTTTAGTTCTTTATCTATTAGATCTTAGCATTTAGTTTCATTGAAAGTGGTTGCACTCTACCATCGTGTATCATTGGCGCGTTTTTCGATTCACGATTCGTCTGTTCGAAAACGACCATAAAACCCTCCCTCTCGGGGAGGCCGAAAAAAAAAGAAGAAAGTTAGTCAGTTTCAGAGAGTTCGTTTCGTCGGTAACTACAAAACTCTAACATCTCGAACACGAAGTGAGTTCCACCGCGTACAGAGACACGAACGAAATTCAGACGTCCAGCCCCAACGGTAAGTCGTTTTTGAATTTATTGAATCGCGAATCCCGTAACACAGCTCTTCGCTTAGGTAGGCTTATAATCAACAATCGGTTGATATAAGTGCCCTGGAGACACACACTATGATAAATTTTTGTTACCATGGTAATCTATCCCTACGCCACCCGGTGGCACGGCAATTTTGCCGGAGTACATACACTATTACGGATATTACTATCAAGTAATAGGGCAGTGCTTATCAACATAATTACCGTCGTGTCGCCTCCGCATTTTGACTTTATTGTGTATTATGTTCTGTGTCAATGTTAAGGAATTTCCTCACGATATGACATGAGTACTGTTACGTTATTATTCTCTACCACAACTGGTGAAAATTTAAATTTCCCAACTACTCCGGGGATAATTTAAAATAACGCTTTTCGTGACTGATTGTCTCCAGGTCCGGCACACATACACACTAACGTCTCGAGAGCAAGACTGTAGAAAAGTACAAATGCTGATTTACAAACACGGTGTTATACCAGGTGTTGGATAGAAACACAGATGATAATAATAACTGAGTTTAATCCTCGTTTCTTAGATATACAGTGAGACAAATTAATGAAATAAAGCCAACCTAGATGCCACTGCGGGCGATACACTGTAGTCTAATAAGGAGATATTAGAATTTAACTCAAAATGTTACACTGAAAACTAAGTTAAAGCATTGACTCTTACGACAAAAACAATTAAGATTAACAATTCAAAGGGTTCAAAGTAATGGTAAGATGTGAAATGAAAGGAAATGAAGTCCAGAAGTGATCCAAAATGATACGCTGATGGCGCTTAAACAACTAGTGATATTCACAAAAAGTGCCGGTACTACCAGGCTAAACTTCTAAATTAATAAGTCACAAATTTAAGATCAATAAAAGGATTTTTCAAAACTTCCCTTACACCGGGCCTCGTATTTGGAATCTAAAAGATGAGTCCTGGGAAGAACGGAGCTGGAGGAAGGTCCTCCGAGTCCTTCTTTCGCCGCTGATCAATCACGCCGCCCGTATCCTCGGATAGTCCTCGGGTCCTTCCTCCCCTCGACCCTTCCCAGAGGAAAACGTGAACAGTAAGGCCTTGGGCCCCGGCGAAAAGGTGGAAAAACTACAAGACAAAGTGATAAGATGATACAAAAAAAAACGTTGAGACCCAGCGAGCGCGTCGTCTCTGGCGAGGTCACTCCCGGTCTGATAACATGTATTAATGTAAAAGAAATGAGCCAAGATGGCGGACTACAGAAGGAAAGACGCTGGAAGACCTTGCCAGACACGTGTTGCTCCTGGACTCGGGTTCCTCGGCCAGGGACAGTCCTGAGTGAGGTCCTGCTCTCCGGAGGGGTCCTTGGGGATGACGCCGGTCCAACAGGGTGACGAAATTACTCCGCTTGTGCGTAGGGTCGTTGACCCTCGTGAAGGAAGCCTTTATCCGCCGCGGCGTTTCGGTTGGGATTCTTCTAAGATGCTTTTCCAGCCGATTTGGTCTTCCTCCACGGGTTCGCCAGCTCCTGTTGTACACTAAAACACCCCCTTATCTCCCCCTTCGAACACGACACTCACACACGGATCGGTCTTGACCTCTCCTGCACTAGTCGAGAACCTGTCGAGAACCTCCTTCATGGCGTCGGTTCCACCTTTATATCTTTTTCCCCTCCTCTCGTCGCCTTGACGCGGCCGGTACCGGAAGTCGGGGTCCGAGAGCCCGTTCTGGAATGTTCTAGAACGTTCTCGCCTTTACGATTTACCGCGAAATTTAAATCGTAACAGTACCTATAATAATATACCTTTTTGAATTTCAACTACCAATGTGTTCCATAAATCCAGAATTTTTAAATTTTTAAAAAGAGATTGCGGTACTATTCCCGTTGCTGAAATTATAAGTGGTAAAATAAAAAATTTTTCTAAACTCCAAAGATTTCTCATAGCAACGGAGAGCTCTAAATATTTATTAATTTTTGTGTTATATGTCTGTGTTATATTATGGGAATTTGGAACAGCTATATCTAAAATGGTAATTATAATTAATAGTGATATTAGTACAGTCATTAAAAGTTACAGATAGATTTTCCTTGCTTTTGTAAATTTTTCCCACAGTTTTTCTTCCTCGTTGTAACTTGTTATTTAGGTTGTCGTCGATATAATCTTCGGCAACAGCGGGTGATTTCCATCCCCCTATTTTTTTTACAGCTGTGATGTTTGATAGTTTAAATTTAATTTTGACATAACGATTGAGTAATATTATTCCATCGAAATGTCAGTATTATTCAATTGACATAATAATAATAATAATTCCCAGGGCGAAAAAAAAAGGCTATATTCTATCTCGTGATTCGGAAGTCACATTAAGCCATTGGTCCCGGTCTATTGAGTTGGTCATCATGCCCCTCACTCATAGATTTGTAAAACCAGTCCTAGACTGTGTAACAATTTTTTTTTTTTAATATACAGGTGTTCCCAAAAAAGAATACGAGTCCATAGCTCCGTTATTTATCGGAGGATTTTAATTATCTATACACTAAATTAAATGATTGCGAATAGGCTACAAAACGCCATACTAAATTCACGTATAGCTCCAAGAGCTTCAAGGCTAAATTGTCAAAATATTTTTTTCAAATGGGAATACATATTTTTTTGTAGTAATTCTGATAGAGATTTTTATTCTGAAAACAACAATGTGTCACAAGTATAACGTCACATAAAAAAAATAACACTAACTTTTGAAACAAATGACGAACACCAATTGAGAAGCTATCAAAATGCATTGCATTACAATGTAATAACCAAATTAAGTTAGCTGGAAAAACAAATGACAAATAATAACATATGGGATTGCGCAGATATGCGGCCAACGATTAGCGCAAAATGGAGTATAGACGATAGTAGATTTTTTTACAGGGTGAACTATAACAAAACCGTCATCACCAAAGCCCCTCTCGCCCCCAACTTCGTAAAGATCCTTCAGGTCGCTGCGAACAGCCCAACGATCACCATCGCCCCCATAAATTGGAAAACGCCCGGACCCGCGTCTGCCTCCAAAAAACCCACCTTGTCGGTGGTCATCCGCGACGTCTCCCAAGATATCTCCGCCGAGGAGATCGCCACCCTCTGCCCTTCACTGTCGATAGTGAAGGCCTGGAGAATCGTCTCCAGGAAATCTAATCGCCCCACCTCCTTCATCCGCGTTCTGACGACCGATAAGCCGTAAAGAACGATACCGTTGATTAGCATGTAATCAACGGTATCGTTCTTTACGGCCGCACCTTCGAGTGCGAGACCTCACACCCCCCACCCCCACACCCTTGCAGTACCCCAGGTGTTTCCAGTTCGGCCACGGTCAGGCCGAATGCACTAATAAAGCCACCTGCCCCAAATGCCCCGAAAGCTACCCGCCAAACCGATACCCCGCGAAAGAGCCCTCTTGCTTCTCGTGCAATGGCCCCCACCCTGCATGGTCGCACGCGTGCCCGAGTTTCAAACAGATCCTAGTGATTGATGAAACTCCCGTTCTCCCCGTCAAAATCATCGAGCCCCCGACCGCGATCGCCGAACCGACCGACTCCGATTCGGACCTCGAAAACGACACCACCATCACCTTCATGACCAAGACTCTGTTCGACCTCTTCCCCATGCAGCGGTCGAAAATTCAAACCATTCTCGAAAACACCTCCAAATCGGTTTTCAACGTCGTGACAAAAGTGTCCCACTACGGACACAAAATCCACCTCACTTTCGACCAGTGAAGTGGCCCCCACGTTCCCCCCTTTTTTTCAATTGTCATGCATAAATGGCTCCGATACAAATGGGATGCATAAATATCTGTGGCATAAATCGTAAATACAATCCCCTCAAAAAATTTCTCGCGCAGGATAAAATTTCAATTCTGGCCATTTCGGAAACCCACACGGTAAAATCAATCGTCGTTGCTATCAGCGGAACTCTGAAATTAATCCCACCCGCAGCGGCGGCGTCGCCCTCCTCGTCGCCCAGAACCTCGCCCCCACTCCCCACACACTCCCTAACCACCTCAATCATCTAGAAGCCGTCGCAGTCAACCTCCACCTCCAAAATATGTCCATCCTAATTATCTCCTACTACAACCGCCCCCAAGACAGTCTTTCCGCCGATCTGCTTCGCTACGCGGCCCAACATAACTTTGCAATCGTCCTCGGAGATTTTAACGCCCGTCACACAGACTTCGGTGACACTCTAACGAACCCCAACGGCAGGTTACTGAACTCCCTTTTAACCACTCTCCCGCTGTGCCGTCTGCACAACACCGATCCCACTTTTTTAAGTCACTCAGGTTGTTCCATCACAGATCACATCCTCTCAACAGAAAACTTCGTCCCCTTCTTGTACCCCCATTGCAGCATAGGAACAACCGTCACTTCCGATCATGTCCCATTAAAAACACACTTCCCAGCCAGGGGTCTCCATCAGCGGAGGTCCCAAAGAAGGTTAAAAAGACCAACCCCCAGGCCCCTCGTCAACCCCAATCGATCCGCGCCCGCCAAACAAGTGACGCAAAACAAACCTCCGGCGGAGAACAAAATCCGGCCGATAATCATCCGCGACGCGGCAAAATAGGTGTCCGTCTCGAGCGATGACGACGCTCCAAATCAAATTTTCCAAGGCGAAGACCTGCATCGACGGTATTCGCGTCAACACCGTCACCGTCGACGACTTCCGCGCACTGACTCGCCTACTCGACGAGAGGAAAGTGCCGTATCACTCGTTCGCTCTCCTCGAGCAAAAAACACTCAGAGCCGTCTTGCGGACCGTCCCGTGCGAAATCGACATCGACGATGTCCGAACCGACCTGGAGGAACTGGGCCTGGCACCGATCAAGGTGAGCAGAATGACCTCCTCCAGGTCGAAAAAACCTCTGCCCCTGGGTCCTCGTCGAGGTCCAGAAGGACAAGGGCGCGATTTTTGAATTGAAAGCCGTGTGTCACCTGTCGGTCACGGTCGAACGGCCCCATAAAAAGGGGACCCCAAGTCAATGCCAATGCGGATTAAGTCACGACACCCAGTTGTCCAAAAAAACAAATGATGATGCGGCAAAATGCGCAAATTGCGGCGGTGCTCACACGCGAGCTACCGCAACAACCGGCCGCGGCCCCCGCGAAACAATCCGCTACCCCCGCAGCCCTCATCAGGCCCTCAGCCACAAAAACCGCCCCCGCGACCAAAACCGCGACCAACAACAAACAACGCATCGAAAAGCTTCGCGGACGCAGCCGCGTCTAAAAACACCGCGCCCGCAACCACCCCCCGCAGGCCACCGCCAAGCAACCCCCCGAGATCGGTAAAGCCCTGACCGAAATTCTTCACGCGATTCAGACGTCGAACTCAAAGGAGGAGATCCTCAAAAACGTGTTCGCCATCATCCCCAAAATTCTTCTCGACTGTTAATGACAGTGGTGGCAGAAGGTGTGCATTCACCACCCGAGATCGCGCCGCGACAGGTGGTTTGCCGAGATCGTGAGTGTACACCCCGCCCAGACCTCCCCGTGGTCTACGGTCGGTCGTAGCAGACTTTATGGGCAAATCGGGCGGTTCAGAAGGAGGTTTATCTGCTTCGCTCATCGGATGATGTCCCCGTGTGGTGGACAGGGGTGGGTGGCCTTAGGTCACCCACTTTTGAACTAGGGGAGCAGACAGCTCCCCGAAGAAGTGACAAGGCAAAGTTAAGGGAAATGAAATGGTAACGAGTGGATTTGGCGATGGCCTGTGGCAGAGGCCGAGAGTGGGGCTTTCGGGCCGACGTGAACCGTCCCCGGAAGGTGGACGGGGTGCGGGTCTTCGGGCCCCAGAGATTAGGGGAGCAGACAGCTCCCCGAAGTTGACGGATTCGCGGTGCATGGTTAAGAGAACGGTTTATGAGTGGATGATGAGAGGGTCCCCTTCGGGGGACCAATGTTCGTGACACACTGCAAGGGTCCCCGTCTCGGGGACCGATGCGCGGTGTAAGACCTTTCTTGCCTGCGGGCAAGAAGAGGACGGGGGAGACTGCGGTCTAGTCCCCAGGCGTGGTACGGGTAAACGGCAGACCACAATCTGTTTACCCATAAAGCGTTCCGGCAGACTGCCCAATCCCACCGCTCCGTGGGCAACGGGAGTCGCGGTTCGCAATTTATGTGTGGGACTAAGGGGGGAGGGAAGCCCATCGGCCTAGCCGATGCCCTCCCACGGGAACGGACTCTTAGTGGCAACGTGGACACGCTAGAAGCACATCGGTGCGGTCTAACGCTCCTTGGGCAGAGAGGCTGGGGGTATCCCCAACAGCATAACCAATGTTAATGACAGTACAACAGTCAAGTGTTAGGTCGCTACAGATCGCATTTTACAACGCACGTGGTCTGCGAAGCTCCCGCAACGAGCTGGAAGTCTTCGCAGACGATTACGATCTCGACGCGTTCTTGGTCATCGAGACCAAATTACAACCCGGAACCCCAGACCCCAACATTCGGGACTTCGATCTTTATCGTAGCGACCGCACTCGCGGTCCCGGAGGAGGAACAGCCATTTACGTACGCCGTGAAATTCGACACCACCAGGTTGCGCTTCCCGTTCTCCAGAACCTGGAAGCCACCGCCGTGACAATCGAGACCGCGACCGGTCCATTGACGTTCATTTCGTGTTATCACCCCCCGCGACTCTTGCTCCGGGAAAACGACATCAACGAAGTTTTAGATTCCGGCACCTCGGTCATCGCCGCGGGCGATTTCAACGCCAAGCACGAGGCCTGGGGCAGTCGAAGAGCGAACCGCAACGGTCGAATTTTAATCGAACACGCGGACAACATCGACATCCTAATTGAGGCTCCCCCGGAGCCAACATATTACGACGCTCGCGACTTCCACGCCGATACGCTCGACATCGCACTGTTAAAAAACGTGCCTTTTTCAAACTCGCCTACATGCCTCTCAGGCACTAGACTCCGACCACTTCCCCGTGCTGATTCACATCGGCGACGAAGCAAACGACGCGAACAGAAATTCAACCCTCCAAAACACGAATTGGCCGCGCTTCGCGGAAATCCTCGCGGAAAGCCTACCAAATTGGCAGTGCCGTTGACAGGATGGAAGCAAACCGCCTCGGCAACGAAGTTAAATACGCGCTCATCGATCACCGCAATGATCGGTGGGAAAGAAAACTCGAATCTCTCACCACGGAGGACAACTCGATCTGGAGAATGGCGAAAGCGCTCCGCTCGAACAAAAAGCCATTACCACCGAATCACGGTACGCGCGGACTCGTTTTCTCGAACGATGTAAAAGCAGAGGCGTTCGCTGACAGTTTGGAGCTGCAGTGCAGACCGAACATCGCCGACGCCGA
The DNA here is from genome assembly GCF_963966145.1 of Tenebrio molitor. Taxonomy (NCBI): domain Eukaryota; kingdom Metazoa; phylum Arthropoda; class Insecta; order Coleoptera; family Tenebrionidae; genus Tenebrio; species Tenebrio molitor. Next base: position 19,736,802 of record NC_091054.1, read on the forward strand.
CCTGGATCACATGGAAGTATTCGAGCACGAAATCGAAGAAATCCTTTCGGAACCAAACAACACCCCCATTACGTGATTTTCATCCCCAAGCCCGGGAAAGATCCGAAATTTCCTCAAAATTATCGCCCCATTAGTCTTCTCTCGAACGTAGCAAAAGTCATTGAAAAAGTTATTCTGACCCGGCTGGTCAAAATGGCTAACAACAACGCCGCAATTCCTGACGAACAGTTCGGGTTCCGCCCCAAACACTCCACCGCGGACTAATTAATTCACGTCACCGAATTTATATCACACGGTATGAATCAACAACGATCAACCGGCGCGATTTTTCTCGACGTGGCCAAAGCCTTCGACACCGTCTGGCACGATGAACTTGTTTATAAGCTCCACGCGGCAGGCCTACCGTTGGCGATGGTCAAACTCATCAACTCGTTTCTCGAAAACCGCGTTTTTCACGCGAATATCGGACACGCACTCTAGACGGAACGCGAAATCGAAGCAGGCGTCCCACAGGGTTCGGTGCTCTTGCCGACCCTGTACGCAATTTTCACTGCCGACATCTCCAAACCCGACGGAACAAAGATCCCGTTGTATGCAGACGACACTGCAATTCTCACGCGCTTGTGGTCCCCCGAACTAGCGACGCAGCGGCTCCAAAGCGCTGTTGAAAGTCTGGAAACATGGTTTCGCTTGTGGCGAATCGACGTGAATCCAGAAAAGAATAGTGCGATTCTCCTCACCCGGCGGCTTCACCGACCGTCCGGCCAAATTGTCATATTAAACCGCGCCATCCCGTGGAAAACCGAAGCAAAATACCTCGGAATCAAATTCGATAATCACCTCCGATTCAACGCTCAAGTGGAGCACGTGAAAACTCGCGCCCAGACTGTTCGTGGGAAACTTAATTCGCTGGTTTGCCGGCGAAGCAAGTTGTCCACAAAGAACAAAATAACGATCTATCGAACGATAGTCAGACCGGCAATGATGTACGGCGCCGCGGTCTGGGGTAACGTGTCCAACACGCAACTCCAGAAACTACAAGTCATGCAAAACAAATTCCTCCGGGCCGCCTTCAACGCACCCTGGTTTGTCAGAAACGCTCAACTCCATCGGGAAGCAAATCTTCCAACCATCAGGGAGTACCTGCACGATGTTAACGATGATAATCACCCAAACCCCCTCGTGCGCGAATCCGTCTATGTCTGCTCCTCTGACAGGACTGAAGTGACACCTCCTGTCTTTCGCGAAGTTTTTCGGTGTTTTTATTACAGATCTCGACGGACAAACATTTCCGAGTATGTTTCAGATTTCATTCCAGGGCAGACTCCAGCTCCAGAGGACCAGCTAATGCGCAATCAAACTGGGTTAATTTTTATAGTTTCTTCTATATTTATTCTCTCGAGCCTTTCCTTCATTTCTTCTTCGGCTCCAACATCGTTGTAACGCACAAGCGGGAGCATTCCGTCGACGTCGGCTGCAGCCGCACCCTCCCCACTCGCGCGCGATTTTTGTTTTTACTTTTCCCAAAATCCCTACCATGCTCCCGACCTGCTGGATTCGCAACTGGAGGCCGATCAGCTAGGGGGTAGAGTAACCCGATGCTTGACAAGTCTGTTGATCAGCCCTACCAATCAATGTATAGGCGCCTACTATTCAGATAGGAGAAAGATGAGTCCCGAACTCGCACTCCTAAAGGTCAGACAGTTTATTATTATATTGCGTACTGGCAGTTGAGTCCAAGCTGTCCAGAAGAACGACATGTTTTATTCCACCCTTCCCGGTCATTATCAGAGCTAAATCATACCAAACGGAATGCATCTCCAACTCGTCGGTGACGGTCTACCAGGTCCACCCGGGGTCAGCTTCCTCTGTCACTCCGGAGCGTTACGGTCGCTCGGCCACCGTACGCCAGAGGTAACAAATTGGCGCCCATAGAGCCCCTTTAGGAAGTCCTCTAACTGGAATCGTCGAGGATAACAAGATCCCGTTTCCGTTTGTTCGAAGGAGGTGTAGAAGAGCCCGTCATGGACGACGTTCAACCGCCACAAACCAACACCGAAGGTGAGTCGACCCACAATTTGCAAGCAGCCCCGGAGTCCGTAGTCACCATGAGCCTCGACGGAGCCCTCCAGCCGGTACTGCCCACTGGGGGCAGTGCCACGTCCATTTTGTGGCCTGCAGCACTAGCAGCTGTACTCCGGAGCGAGGAGTACCTGCCCACCTTCAGTGGCGACCCGGATGAAGACTCAGAGGATTTCATCAGCGAAGTCCGGGAGTTTTTCACCACCTCAGCCAACGCGGCTTTGCCCGAACGGGTCAAGGCAAAGATCGCCCACCGACAGCTGCGTGGACAAGCCGCCCGAGAAAACAAATTCTTCGCCACCAGAGACCGATGCCTCAACGATGTGGAAGCACGCCTGAGGGAGGAGTTCGGTGTCGAGGCCAACTTCAGGGGCCTCTACCAGCAATTCCAGAGGGGCAGTCTAGGATGGGAGGAGCCGGTGGAAGTGTTCTTCGCTAGCGGCTGTTCCCGGAAACACCGAAAGTCCGACTGGTAAAGGAACTCATCGGGCAAATGCCGACTCAAGCCCGACCTATCTTGGCTGGCCAAGGTCTCCAGAGGTTGGTAGATCTTCGACTTGCTGCCAAGGAGGTTATCGCGTACTTGAGGCCAGCACCCAGGAAACAGACCCAATAAAACTGGCGCAGGACCGACGGAAGATCCCCACCACGGTCCGAGCCAACCGCTTGAGCGCCACCGAGGCCTCTCTTCCCCGGGTCGAGGTCCGCATTGGCCAACGGACCTTCCAGGCTATCTTAGACTCGGAGGCATCAGCGAACTTCGTCTCCGGTCGCATCTTCCAGGCAGAGGACGTTACCAGGCAGCAGCTGGAGCTGGCCAGCCGGGAAGCGGTAAGTCACACTATTAGGCTAGTTAGGGACGAACAATTCCACATTCGGCCATACCACCCATCGCAGGACAAGAAGGGCACTCTGTTCGAGTGCGTTAGTGACATGCTGGCGTCGGACGCGATCGAACGATCGCCGGTAGTGTTGGTGCGGAAGAAGGACGGCACAGTGCGGTTTTCTACCGATTCAGGAAATGCTTTGCGACTTCGGGACTGCCCAAGTGTATTCGTCGATGGACTTAAAATCCGGCTACTGGCAGATCCCGATGGACCCGATATCCAAACATCTCACCACGTTCGCGACGTCCGACGGGACATTGTATCAGTACCGAGTGATGCCATTCGGGCTAAAAAACGTGCCGGCCACGTTCCAAAAACCAATGACACGTGTATTAGCAGGACTCCTAGGAAAGTGCGTGCATGTGTACCTGAACGACATCATCGTATACTCAAGGACACATGAAGAGCATGTCTCACACTTGCGCCAAGCGTTCGAGAGGCTCCATGAGTACGGGCTTCATTGCGCGGTCGAAAAATGTCGGTTCGGAGTATGCGAACTTCCGTACCTGGGACACGTAATCGGAAGTAAGTGCAATCGGCCCCAGGAAGGACATTTACGGCAGATACGTGATGCGCCCACACCCAGGATCAAGAAACAACTTCAGAGTTTCTTGGGGCTCGCAAACTGGATGCGGGAATATGTACCGCGGTTCTCCGAGATCGCCGCCCCGCTGACAGACCTTCTTCACAAAGGTAAGAGCTTCAAGAGGACCACCGCCGCTAAAGAAGCCCTTCTGAACTTGAAGGAGGCCTTGGATCGACCACTCGTGCTGCACCGTCCAGATCCGGATCTGGGCTTCATCCTTCAGACACACGCGAGCGGCGTGGGTATCACCGCTATCCTGTTCCAGGAGCACGAATCACAACGCCGTATCACATCCTACGTCAGCGCCCGCCTGAATGTCAACGAACAGGAATATCTCTCCATCGTATGCGTCGTGAAAAAGTACCGGCCGTACTTGGAGGAGAGGCCATTTGTCCTGAGGTCAGATAACAAGAGACTCCTTTGGCTCAACACCACCAAGGAATCGAACGCCAAGCTCACGCGATGCGCGCTCCTGCTTCAAGAATTCAACTTGCGGGTCGAGCACGTCCCCGGAAAAGAGAACGAGCTCCCAGACTTGCTGTCACGACAGCCCAGCGACGACCACGTGTGCAAGGAGGCGTAAGAAGACGACCGGATGCTGGTGCCGATGAGGGAAGAGGTAAATTTAGCACAACACGTTGAACCGGAGTTCCCAGGAATGGTTGCCCGGCTACAGCGAATCAAAGCGGAGGGACCCCGAGAGAGCCTTTGCCGAGAATTACCATATCGTGGACGGGAGTCTTGTCAAACAGGACGGACAGCGCCGACTTTTGTGGGTACAGGAGGCCGCGAGACCTCGGGTGCTGCAAGAGTTCCATGACTCCCCGGAGGCCGAACACCCAGGCCAAGACGAAACATACCGGGCCCTCACGAGGTTCTATGCCTGGCCTACAGCCCAGCGGGACGTCCGCAGCTGCCTCATGTGCGCGACCACCAAGAGAGGTCCCGTAAAAGCCGCGGTCCCGCTGCGAGCCCACACTCCACAGCAGCCCTGGCAGACCATTGCCATCGACTTCATGGGGCTGTATGAAGTCACTCCAGAAGGAAAAAGGTACCTGTCATTTAATTTCTGTTCCATTCACTGGTTATTTTTTTCATTTCGTTTTGTGTTATTTGATAATTTCATTCACTGTTTGTTAATCTCGCATCTCATTTTGTGTTATTGTATTGTACCTATTGATAACCTCGTTTCTGTTTCATTTACTGTTAGTTTTAGTTCGTTTTTATTGTATTGATAATAATAAAATGGACGGTCAGGACGCCGCCGGTCGCCTTACCGATGTTGGGTTCTCTGGGGGAGCGAGCGTGTCACCTCGCGGGGACGGGGCTTCCGTGGAGACACGAACGGTTCGTCTCTGACCACCCGCTGCGAGGGCAGGCCTTACGTGGAAACCTAAACGTTTCGTTTCCGAACACCCGCTGAGATGGCGGCGCCTAAATGAGAACAGCAAATAAAAGCGACCACCGGCGGCCGTACTGGCAATTGAGTCCAACCTATCCAGAAGAACGACGTGCTTTATTCTACCCTTCCCGGCCCTTACCTTCCCGGCCCTTATCAGAGCCAAGTCGTACCAAACGGGACGCATCTCCAACTCGTCGGTGACGGTCCATCAGGTCCACCCGGGGTCAGCTTCCTCTGTCACTCCGGAGCGTTACGATCGCCCGTCCACCGTACGCCAGAGGTAACACTACCTGCAACGGTTTGCAAATTTGGAAGATCGGGACGTGGTCTCCCCAAATTTTTTATAAATAATTTGTATTGATAATTCAATAAATTACCAAGCAAGCACACCATCTTGACAATTTTGAATTTCATTTCTATCCATTTTCTAATTAATAATTATGTTAAATTTAAATGTTTGAAATCGTTAATACCACCTACATCACCGAGTTTTTTAATTATCTTGGGGTATTTGATTTTGAAATCTGACACAGGACTAGACGAGGAAAACCTCTGAAAAAAAACCCTATTCAACTATAATACAGTCTGGTCGGGGATTTGAACCTCGAACCTCCCAAATTTAAACCGGACGCGATATCCACGCAGCCACGGTGCTCTGTTCTGACGCAGGCGTATTTATGCCAGAGGTACACCGCCTTTGCCATTTGCTATTTGCAAATTTCAAGGTCAATCTCGTGTGGATAAATCCTATGGATCTTGGTCAGCTGAGGGTCTGCAAAAAATAGTATATGGACCTCGGGAGTGAATGATTTTTACCCTCAGTGCTTTGTAGAATCCTCGGGGTACGCCCTCGGGCTACAAACTGCACCTCGGGTAAAAATCATCCACTTCACTCCCTCGGTGCATAATATACTATCTATATATATAAAACAAAGTCGGGTTAGTTACGCTATTTATAACTCAAAACGGCTGGACAGATTTTTATGATCTTTATATTGTTGGATTTGTCTCCGCCCCGATTAGCAGAATAACTATTAAAACATCGAATAACTAACGAAAAAAAAATTATGAAGAAAATTCATTTTGAAAGGTTATGTCATCTGTCACAATCTGTCATTGTGCGCGCATCGACAATTTGAACTTAATTGAGATTTAACGTCAGCTGAGTTTTAACATCAAGTGTGATCAATGGTGATCAACAACACGTACTTTAGCATTGTACAGGGTGCGACAACATAACTTCCTTTTTTGAAATGCTCGCTATTCAGACTGTAGGGGTCGTAATGGGGCGGGGGTGGTCTCATTCGAAAGCCGTGGTTTTAAAGATTTGTTCCCTATCCCCCTGTCAGCTGCCATCATGCGTTAGAAGAGTGGAAAGCCTGCGTTTGCCGTTGAGGTCCGTCATTAATTTAGTTAATACGAATTTACCCAGAACTGCCCTACAAATATGTATGTTTCATTTCAATTACAATTTTACGATTATTGTTCCTAATGCGTTCAATTATTTAAAAAATGTAACAACTTGGGAGCAGTGTTCGGTTGAATTATAACCTAAAATAGATTTATTAAGACAAATCACAATACTGCCAACTAAAATGTCAGATTTTCATAGATAGTCCGAATTTGAAATAATCGTGAATGGTTTATATGTGTCCTAATTAATGTGCTTTTATTTTTAATTTGCTAAGTTTGCCGCATTCAAGTGCCACAGTTGAACGAATATTTTTCCAAATTAATCTCTATAATGCTTGATTTACAACTTTATGTCACTCAAATGACTTTGACGACCAGAATAATTTGTCACCAATAATACCGAGCGATCATTTAAAAAATAAATCGAATTGGCTTTGGAGCCTATGCTATAGCATGGGTTGCCATAGGTAACACACCGACTCGATTTATTTTTTAATGGATCGCACCGTACTTACAATTATATCGAGCGATCAAATTAATTTGTCATCTAGTCTTCCATGGATTTGAATCCGTATGTCTTTGCGATTAATATGTCGAGATCTAACCTGTGTTTCGCGCTGTGATTATTATAGCATGGAGTTCAAGTAACGACATACGGTTTCAGATTCATGGATAACTCGATTACAAATTAATTTGATTACTCTTTTTATGTAGTTTGTAGTTGAACATCCTTCAATACGTTGTAGTGACCCAGTTTAAAATTTAAAATTTTAAAATTCCCGGTACCGCCACGAGAGCGCGCCAAATGGGAAGGTACTAGCGGCTAGACTAGGAACTAAGGGATGGGGTTGGTAATCTTGGCGAGTTGGCGACGCTGTTGAAAAGCGGAAAGATAGCGGGGATGAAACGGGCTCGCGCGGGCGGTTGAAGGGGGTAGGACACTTTTGTTTGGTTTTTCGAAACGAACAGACCTTGCGAAGAGCGATCCAATATTCCAAAAATCTGTAAGTTACATCTGAACCGATTACACTACCGTTCCGAGTAGATATTTTGTGTCCCCGTGAAGAATTCAACGTTTTTAATTCACCTGGGTAATTTATCCCACTTTCGTTGCCTTTTTTTTGTGTTTTGTTTTGGGACCAGGACCACGTGGTAAGGGTATGTTGTAGATTTCATTTTGTTGCATGCTGTTTCTTTAAGAGGCGTCCATTTGTTAATTTTAAGCGTTATCCCTAAATTTCTCCCGGGAGGTCCATTTTTGACAATCTGTTAATTTCGAAGATTAGTAGCCGTCGTCCGGACCGCGTGCGTCCATTTTGTTTTTCTTTCACTAACATTTTCTAACGGCACCCGACCCGCCATTTTTTTTGTTTAGTATTGCCAGCGAGTATTGTATTCCCTTTTAAAGCGTTTTATTTTATCGTTATTTAGCCTCGCGTTTTGTTCGCTTTTATTTCCTCATTGTTTAATGTGCGTTTAGTTTTGCTTATGTTATCATTGTTTAATGTTGCGTTTTGTTTTGCTTATTTTATCATTGTTTAATGTTGCGCTCTGTTTTGCTGGATTTTCCCATCATTGAATGTTACTCTTCGTTTGTTTGAATTAAACTCGGTTTTTTTGTTTTTCTTTGTCTTGTTGCTAGATTTCGGAAAAGTTAGAGTTCAAATGTTGTAAGTACGATCACATGGGAGCTAGGTGACATTCAGGAGGTCGGAGGAGTTGTTTAGTCAAATTTCCGTGGGGGCGACGGTTATGTAGGACCGTATAACGGAGGTGGTACAAGTTCTGCTGTATGCGACTCTGAGAAGCTGACGTGAAGCCCCCGTCGCAGTTATAGGGATCTTGGGAGTTTGTCGGAAACGGTTGGTTGGGGAAGGTGGAACAAGTTCTGCTCTACGCGACTCTGAGAAGCTCATCGTATAACCCCGAACGCTTATATCACTCGGAATTGGTCGGTACACAGTAGTCCGACACGCGATACCCCGAGTACCTATAAATGTCGCTGCTTTCAAGACGATTCAGATTTTCTGAGTCCCCTCGCGGCCGAAAGTTTGTTACCTCCAGCTCTAAGTTCCCGTTGGCGTACCTTGACCGTGTAGTTCCAAATTAAACATTGTTTTGTCATTAATCGAATTGTAAAATATGAGTAATACCTGGGATACGGTTTTTGAAGAGGGTTTTTCATCCGTCCCTGTCTGTAATAACTGCCTTATAATTTGTTTACTTGTTTTGCAAGCATTAAACTGTCATTTTGTCTGTCATGTGCCCGTTTTTCTGTTATTTTAAATATTATTGCATTCATCTTGTCGTTTATCTTTGTGATGTACTCAACTAGTTAATTTCTTGTACTTCGTTAACCTTAATTTCTGTCTTTTGTATTCGTTTCAATTTCTTTTTCATCAAAGTTATTACAGGCATTTTTAATAAAAGGTATTTTGCGCCCCTCACATGTGTGTAAAAATATCTGGATGTGGAACCTAAAAACTTTATTATTATTGAATTAGTTATATTTGTGCTATATTAATAACATAATTACATAAACATTTTTGTTTTATAATACAAAAATTTCCGATAATATTGCGGAATCTGGAAAAGTGCCCCGAATGCTTGCAGCGTTTCCACGTTGAATGGCAAGGGAAATCCTCTCGAAAAGGAATTTCTTTGATTTTGAATTGCCTGATTCCGCGATAAGTCGGTTTCCGATGACATTAATGAAATCGATGGCTTCTTTGCACCAAGGGCCTAAGGTTTCAAATGCTAAACCTTTAAACACGTAGTTTGACGAAATGATTGAACTATATTTGCTATGTTTGCGTTTGCAAGCCATTTCAGCGGCAAAACCTGAGACTTCAGATGATTTCAATACGTAACTGTCTGCAAGTGTATCTACAACAGTAACGTCCCAAACCAAAGGTTGACCTTTAATCCACGGTACTAAAGTCATCCCATCTGGGCGTTTTCCCTCATCCCGAGACAGTCCGTTTGGTTCTAAAGTTGAATTCACATGAATTGAAGTTAAAGACCGGTTGATAATGGAATTAATTTCAGTGTGTCTTGAAAATCTACCACTGCTTTTGAAACAACTTAGACCGTGGGTGCCAATTTCGTCAACTTTCGCGTTGCATTTGCAAATATGAGGTGTACAAAGATTACAACCCAATCTTAAACCAATACAAACTTGGAAGGAAGTGTTATCTAAAAGAGTACCAATATTAGGAGAAGGTATTGCATGTAACCAAGATCCTGATTCTCTGCATTGCAAAGCCTTAAAACGAGCCAAGTCTCTAGGTGAATTAAAGATTAAGTCATTGGCAATTATTCCTTTGATATTAATATTATCCCAATTCTTCTGAAATTGTGGGATTGTTGGTATTTCGTTCTCATTTGCTACACCCCAGACTGCTAAAGCTTCATCATAATGGTGAATATTAAGCTCATTATCCTTTGAGTTTAGTAATAAAGAAACAAGCTTTTTAACCCCATTAATTGAAGATAGGAAAGCAGGGAGGCAAATATCGGAAATGCGACGAATTCCCAGACCACCAAATCTAATCGGTAAAGTGGACTGACGCCATTGTAAATCAGTTAAACGTAAATTAAGTATTCTCTCTAAACAAGACTTTAAAGAAGAATCAATTGAATTAACATAATTAGAAAATTTCCAAAATGGAGTTGTTCTTAATAAAAAATTAAATTTTGGTATAAAAAGACAGTTTTTGATTAAAGTATAAGCCACGTGTCTGTTAAAGAGTTCAGCGTTGTTTAAAAGATTTTCAACTGTAATTATAGTTTTTTCGACGGTGTTTTTGAAACCTTGGTCAAAGATTGGAGAACCTAAAAGACTTTCTCGGTCACAGATTTTAATGCCTGGTGCTAAATTTTGAAATTCCTTTATGACTTTTAAATCTGTGTCTCCAGAACAGCAAAAGATCTCGCATTTGTTAAAGTTTAATTCAAGGCCAATTTCCTGAGATAAATTTATAACTTTCTTAAAGTCGGATAAAACTACTTCTGGGTAATCAGCTAAGGTTCCATCATCTAAATACCATATATTCATTTGAGAATCCAAAGAAAAATAATTGGTTGAATGGCAAGACTAAAAATCATGGGACCGCAGGGATCTCCTTGCTGGGCTCCAACAGAAGAAGAAATTAAATGATTACCGAAAAATAAAGTTGAAGGATTTCTATAGCATTGATAAAGATAAGGGTACAGAAGTGGGTTATGACATTGGACTTCTTTCAGAATACAATCCCGTTCGACTGAGTTAAAGACGTTTTTGAAATCTAATTTAAGAAGAACTTTGCCACGGTTTTGATCGTTATTAACAAAGGTTCGTGTGGTATGAATTGCTGCTTCGCATCCTAGTTTAGTTGCAACTCCAAGTTGGTGTGGAGATAAATACGAATTTATTGAATTTATCCACCCCCTGAAGATTTTCACAAATTTCAGAATTTCCAGAACTCTATAAAACAACCCGGCTTGATCGGACACATTTTCGAGTTGGAATAAGATCAGAAATGATGCAATTTACAATCACTAAATGTTTTGACAATGGGCAAAAAGTAGACCTACCTGTTTAACGGAATGGGTTGTAATACCCCACTTTGAATTTAAATTATCACCGCCGAAACCAACTAAAACAAACCAAAAGAAACTAGGCAGAAGCGACGACGGACGAAGATCGACGTAAAGTTCCGACCGCTGTGTACTGGGGGATCACTTTTTGGGTTCCATTTTGAAAAAGAAATGGGCTCTCTCGAGTCTCGACTTTTAGCTCTCGAACTGAACGGTTGTGTTTTCTGTTGCTTTATTTAAAAATTGAGTGTTTGTTAGTATAATCCTTGAATCGTCCATTTTTTTACTGTCGAAAGCAAATCAAAGGCGCGACTCGATATCCTAGAGAGGTGCGTGGTTTAATTCAGGTAGGACCATTTAAATTACTACACGTGTTTCCCAGGTATGTTTTGTTTCTTTGTTTATTCCGATGATGTACGGCCGAATTGATCAAATCAGGGGTTTCGAGTAATCCGTGAGGTATGGACGAATAGCGTGGGGTTTTCATATGAGCGGATAAAACTCGGGGCGTCGTGGGGTGGAAATGGTGGAATAAACGATAGTCCATTTCGGGGACGAACATAGGTACATTTGCCACAAGAAAAATCGTGTGCACGTGTTTGGCCGGAGTTAGGTAGTTGACGCGAGGGCAGAGTAAAAAAGAGGAAATGAAAGACGATGGCCGCTAAGGAACCGACGTGGGACCCGCGAGGCTTCCCCATGACGTGTGATCCTGGACTTCTCACCCGCCCTTGGTAGAAGGCCTCTGCTTCACCAAGTGTGGTCTCCGCAGTGGCGTTTCGGAGGACACAAGCCGGGGGCACTGCACCCATAACGTATTAGGTGTCGCAGGGACTTGGACGAGCGCGAGGTAGTGTAGAGAATAATAGATATAGGGGCGACAGCTAGGTTAGGTTCACTCCGCGATCGTAAACGACGTGTTATGCGGGAGAGCTGAGAGTTAGAGGAGTGTAGTTTCGTTAGGGGGTTAGTTATTGTAAATTTAAAGTCTTGTTTGTTCAATCGCAGGTAACGTGTTGTATAAATTTAACAATTATAAAAGATTATGGTGTGCCATCGTTTGTGGATGATTTTTGGAGGTTTTACTCATCCCATTTAGGTACTGTGTCGGTTATCATCATAACCAGTGGACCGGTCCGTGCTTACACACGGAGCAATAAAATATTGAAACATTATTTTTGTCTGAGTATCTGACATCTCTTCGCTTCTTCTTTCCTGTGACAAACGGCTTGATTCAGTATGTGTCTCTTTCGCTATTACTTTGCGTATAATTTAATCTTATACGATCATTTTCGTTATCTATTTCTTCTTGGCTTCCTTGTTCCCTCCTACGTCTTTGTCGCTCTCTATTTGCTGCTATTTGTCGCTCAGATTCGTCTAAATTATCCATTATTGTTTTGTTTAATACATATTTCTTAACATTAATAAATTGTCTATGTGAGTTACGTGACTAAAGTCTTTTAAATGTTACGCCACTGTCACGGGCTCTTGCGTTTCTGTATCCAGCTATGACGACTAGACACGAAACTTCATTCGGTATGCGCCGGAATTTGTCAACTAAAGGCGTCCGGACTATATTCAATGATAGTTCCATAGACTAAAGATATATACGGTGCCTTTTTTTAACGCTGGCCATAGGGATTTACATGCTAAAAAGTTTAGGGTCTGTTAATGAGCTTTTTAGTAGGAATTTTTAAGTAAAATTTGGTAGGATCTTAGATTAGTATTTTATAAATCAATTTCAGTTCGGTCCATCGTACAAAACAAAATAATCACGGAATTATAGCAAAAACAGGTTTATTAAATTTACCACGTAGCTTGCCAAGTAGGCTGACGTAATGTAAACCCAACAAACGTCAAACAGTAATAATTTTCAATGGACACCTTTTCAAATAAAGAAATTATTGAATGGGATAGACTTTGAAAAATGTACAGTTTTATTTCATAAACATAAAACATAGGAAACATAATAACATCAAAATAAATAAAATTCTACTTCAACAATATTAAACTACATATTTTAATTATTTTTATCTAATCCCGTGGGATAAATGACACTTATCCCACTCATTTGACTGGAATAAGGAATTTCATTACCGGACACATTTCTTCACTCAGTGGGATAAGTGAGCTTCATTACCCCACTCAGTGGGATAAGTAAGTTATTATTCCACTGAGTGGTGTAATGAAACTGGCGGAAATAAATAAGATTTACTTTTTTTTTAATTCGGGGCGGTCTTAGATAAAATTTTGTACATAACACGTGGGCTAAAGCATATTACAGGAAACTCGTGTGATTACAGATCAACTCGGGCTAACGCCCGTGTCATCTGCAATCTTCACATTCGAATCCTGTAATATTGCTTTTATCCCACTAATTGTGTAAATAACTATTGAATTTTCATTTCATAAATTGTTCAAACTGTCTTCTATAGGCTGCAAGACACTAACCAAGACGATCATAAAAATTTTGTCGAACATTTTGTAACTGTCTAACGATTATAGAACCTTCTGAGCAAAAAATAATGTAAGAAATTAAAAGTACTTTTTTTAAATTAATTCCGTAATTATTTTATTCTGTAGTATAAAATAAACTAAAATTGATGTATAAAATACTAATCTAATATTCTGCCAAATTTCACTTAAAAATTCCTGCTAAAAAGCTTATTAACACGACCCAAAGTTTTTGTCATGTAAATCCCTATGGCCAGCGTTAAAAAACAGGCACTGTATACTGATAGTTCATAGGTCATAGGTTCGTAGCGTCATCATGAATAGCTGGCTTTCATCAGTCGAAAATAAATTTAAATAAAACACAGAAATACTGAAAAAACTGAAAAAATACAAAAAACACAAGAGCATGGGGCATACAACAAGACAGCAAGGAGACTATGGAAGCTTGAAATTGTCGGCTGTGTGCATTGAGCTGCACCATACTTCGCGCGCCCTTTAACCAATAAGAAACCATCCCCCTCCAGTTTATTACTCCATTTACTCCATTGGGTGATATTAATAAAAATAAGCAAATGCTTCCAAGCATTTGCTACTTAGCATTAGCATTTACTTTAAAGTAAAAGCTTTTGCTTCTAGCAATTATTGCTTGTTTTCGTATTAATAAACAAATCCTTTTGACGAAAGCATATGCTAGTTACTTGACATCTTGACAAGTAATTGCTTGCCGTTCAACGCAGGGCGCCAGGAAAATGTATCCAAAGTCGTGCCTTGTCTATAATTTTTCCCGTGACAAATTTTACAACATTCGATACAATTGGTTGACTTACTTCCATGAGTTCAGCTACCCCAATCTGAAATCCTATAAATAGTTTTTTTTATTTTTTTATTGCCATTCCCGTTTTTAGCCATACGGCTTTTTACGGTACCTTTCGGTCGGCCGCTTTTTCCATTACAATTTCCTTTTGCCTTTCTCAGGTGATGCGACGGGGCTCCGGGGCACTTTCCCCGGCCACCCACGCCCATTCCACCTCACATTCACAGACATACACAACAACATTTATACACCCATGGGCGCCTTTTCCCGACGGGACTCGAACCCGTGCTGACCTCGCGGTGGTGGCCGAAAGAGTGTTGATCTTCCTTCCACCACCCTACCGTCAGCCCCGAGGAGACATACACACACATCCATGGCCCGGCAGAGGTTCCTTCCTTTGAAAAAATCCTCCCCCTTCGGTGGTCATTCACAAGAAAATCAGCAATCCACTGAACACTTTCATTTCGGAAATGAAACAATTTTACATCATCTTCTCTTGTAATGGTATTGTCTTTCCTTTCTTTGTAAAATTTTCTTGGTTTCTTGGCACTTGGAACATACTTTTATGGTGCTTTAACAGCCGATACTACTCGTAGTATGACATGAAGGAGAATGTCATTTATCCTAGCAATTGCTTACTATTTCAAGTAAATGTTAAACTTTATTAATAGTAAAAGAAGCAAATCCTAATATCGTCAAGCAAATGCTTTCTAAAACGAACAAAAGCATTTGCTAGCCAGGTCTCACTAGCATTTACTACACTTTTATTAATATCCCTTAAAGCAATTGCTTATAAAATAGCTAGCAAAAGCATTTGCTACCTTTTATTAATACTGCCCAATATCACTTAAAGCAATTGCTTATAAAATAGCTAGCAAAAGCATTTGCTACCTTTTATTAATACTGCCCATTGACTCGCTGTCTCAACTCAACTATATCTGTGCAGATCTATCACTCCAGGAATGTTAATGCGTGTAAATCTTAATTGAATAAACATATTTCTAAAAACTTGTAATACCCCAGTTTTAATTCAAATTGCCACCGCCGAAACAAACGCAAGAGGAACTCTTTGGTTTTTTTGTTGTGCACTGTTGGTAAATTTTTATTACGTACGGTTGGTACACGAAAAACGCGAGACTGGATTTTCAGCTCTCGAAGTGATCGGTGGTGTTTGTTGAACCGTCGTTTTCATTGTGATTGTTTTAGTTGAAAATGTACCGGGTGATCAAGACGGACTGTTTAAGTTGGCAGTACAATTAAGAAAATTTTTTAATTCGGTTATTTATAATAACACTGCAAATGGATATGTTTTGTTGGTTTATTTTACAAATATCTGATATAGGTATAGCATTACTAACGACAAGCCACCAACAACCGGAAGTTCCTCCTGTTATACGATTTAAAATACGATCCAGTGTTACCAACTTAAACAGTCCTTCTTGAGTACCCCGTAGTTATTGCGGTTACGAATCTCGAGTCGTGCATTTTCTGGTGTATTGTCAATGTAATCACTAATCAGGGCCGTGCTCCGTAAACATTCACCAATCGCGGAGGAGACACGGATTGGTCGATTACAGGTGCGAACCTCGTGTGTCGCCGACAGTTTGCGCGTTGTAATTCAGGTAGTATGATCTTACCGACAACAAGTAGTGTCTAGCAGGTTTGTTGTTTCGTTTTGTTATTCCGATAAGCTCGGGTGAAGTAGGAATTGATAGGGTGGGTAAATTCTTGAGGGAACGTCGCAATAAAGTTATAAGGTAGGTAAAATCCGTGGGACGAGCCCATTTTCAAAGTTAGAGGGAGTAAGGGGTGAACCGTGGGAATCCGGTGGCCGCGTCCAAGCTTTAAAAGCAGAGTTATTTAGAGGCAAACAGTTAAAAATCCTTTGGGCGAGTTCATGTTCAGGGTAGGGCTAGGAAGGTAGAAATGTTTAGCAGACAATATTACGTCAGCGATTTAAATTGGGAAAACGGGAGTCCATTTAGAGAACGCGGCACATGTTTGGCCGAAGTGAGATTGTCGACGTGTGGGGCAGAGTTACCACGTTCCAATGAAAAACGAGAGCCAGCCAAAACAGCCGGACGTGGGGGGGCCTTTGTTGCGCCCGCAGGGCCCCTTCATGACGTGTGATCTTGGCCGCTGAGTTTCTCGAACGCCTTGGAGGAAGGCCTCTGTTTCATCATATGTTGTCTTCGCAGTGGCGATTCGGAGGACACAAGCTGGGGCACTGTACCCATAACGCGTTAAGTGTCGCAGGAACTTGGACGACCCGACGTCAATAGGATAGAAATTAGGAGATTGGGGGGCGAGTACTAGGTTAAATTCGCGATCGGAGACCACGTGCTATCTTGAAGAGCTGAGAGTCCGAGGTCCGTAATATTCATTTAAGGAATTCGATTGTCTGTCATTGTAATCTAGAGTCTTGTCGCGAAATCTTATGTAACATGTTGTGTAACTTTGGCAATTGAAAAGATTATGGTGCGCCATCGTTTGTGGATGATTTTTGGGGGTTTTACTCATCCCATTTACAGTGTAGGTTCTAGATACCTATATCATTTGTTTCACGGTGCCGCTTTGTTCTTGTATTACGGGTTTAGGTTCTGAACAACCGTTGTTGTAATTTTATTTGTTGTATAATTTCGTTCCGACAAAAAAAAAACAAAAAGAAAAGGAACTCTTACTTTCTACCCTCCACAAGAGGTCGGTAGACAAATTTATTGTGTTATGTATTTTTCTTGTTATGTCATGTAAAGTCGCACCGCCAAGTTGTTTAATTTATCATGTAATCGGGTTTGGTATCAATCAGCACCCTAGAGGGATATGGAGGGAGCACTGCCTATGCTGGCAATGGAAAGAAAGCGGCACGTCGCGAGACCTGTGCGGAAACCTTTTATGACGCCTTTTAAAATGACCGCCAGTACTTCGTGAAATTTCGTGACGAGGGTCGTTGGGCATCAGATGCTTCATAGGCGTCGGTGTTCCGTCATTTTACTGGGATGTGGTTTTTTAGACGTGAACCGGTTGGTGAATTGTCTTTGTATTTTTTCAGTTGTATAACTGTGATTTGTTTTTATTTTAAACTAAATATTTACGGTCGTCTTCCTACAATTCCTACAAAAATCGTCCCCTGAAAAAAAGTTAAAGGGACGCCACTGGAAAGATGAAATATCTGCGTTAACTTCGGTTTCGCTCGGCTCATCTGGAGACCTTTTATTAAGTCTACAGAAAAGCGCGGTCGTAGCAACTTTTTTGAAGAGTGCTCCCTCCATATCCCTCTACGATCAGCACTGTAGATGAAAACGAGAATGTATTTATTCATGTATGCGTAAAATAAATACAGGCGTCCCCCCACCGATTTATGCATTTTTATTTCGAAGTTTGTCGACCCTGCAGGTCCGCCATTTGCATCCCGAGCTAGTCTGCCGTCATTTTGTACAAAACACACAACACACAACGTAGGGGCACAGATTACTCATATAAACAGATAGTGCACTCGGACCTGGAATTGTTTCCAGTTTCAGTGCGCAAGTCTCTCTTTTGGTTCGCACGAAAAACCTGTTTAGTTGGTTTTGTAAATAAATACGATAAAGAAGAATTTTCCCTTAGATTATTCTCTAAAACTGTATCTCCACGTGAGAATTTATTATGCATTAAAATATTACCTATAACCGCAACATAAATTGCCCAACACTTAAAAACAGAATGTTATTGAATGTATCGCATTTGTGACTTTGTGAAGCATTTATTTGAGGTAGTGTAAAAGATAAAACGGCCTAACCCAGAAAATATAGAAATATATACTTAATATAATAATTATAATTGACTATAACATAATATCTTTAGAACCAAAGCCTAATAATCCAATGGTGCTACACTAGTTAGAAAACGCAAAAAATGGACTATGGAAATGAATATTTTCATTATACGGGAATATTTTCGGATCACGAAACTACAGGATGTTGTGAGTACTTACAGGCTTGATTTATTTAAAGCATTCCAAAGTAAGTACCCCCAGTTTCCTGTTACTATTCAAAATTTAGCTGACCAGAGGAGAGCCATTATGAAGAAAAACTATATCCCTTCGGCAATTTCCGAAAAGATCAAAAATGATGTAAAGTTAGAATTGTCAATTAATTATTCTGACAATAATGAAGTTTCTAATAATTTAGTTGAAAATTCTGTTGAACCGCAAAGTTTACAAAGTTTACCAAATCATAATGACTCTTTCTGTTATCAAAGTAATTCAACACCAAACAACACGATACAAAACGACATAAATAATTTAGACTTGAGTTATAATGATATACATGTTATTAATCAAAATTTTTACTACCATCAAAATTTTAAAGAACAAATTGAAGATGAATTTAATAGAACTCTGAACGAATTTGAACATATAGAACCATTTAATAGACCACTATTACCTAAACAACAAAGCTCCAAAAAATTCTTTGCAATGATTGAAATTTTAAATCAATTAATTTGACCTAAATTTGTAAATAACACGACAAGTTTTAAAAAATTACACAGTATTATATATAGTGGAGCTTTAACAATTATCAGATTAAATGGTTCAAAAGAAATTGACCAGACAAATAATATAAAAGCTAAAGAATTACCAAAATGGGAACGAAGACTAAATAAACGCATTAACAATATCAGACGAGATTTAGGTAGAATAACTCAATATTTAAAGGGTATAAATTCTAATCATCTAAATAACTGTATTCAATCGATTTTAAATAAAAACAGAATACATTGTTTAAAATATAACGAATATAATGAAACATTAATAGAAATTAAAGACACTTTATTACAAAAATTGAATATTTATTCTAAACGATTAAAAAGATATAAAAATAATAAACAACGGAAATTTGAAAACAAACTATTTAGAAATAATGAGAAGTTGTTTTACAAAAATTTAGCAGATAATAAAACTCAAAATAATAATGGTCTGCCAAATATAAATGAAATTAAAGAATTCTGGTCAAAAATATGGTCAAATGAAGTTCAGTTTAATAATCAGGCAGAATGGATTCCTAATTTAGAAAATGAGATACCAGATAGTAATAATCCACATCATATTCAAATTAGCCTTGAAATTTTAGTTAAAAATATTAATAGTTCACATAATTGGAAATCCCCTGGAGGTGACCAAATTCATAACTTTTGGTTAAAAAAATTTACTTGTATTCATAAATGCTTACTTGATCACTTTAACGGATTTATTAGGGAACCTAACACATTTCCAGAGTTTTTGGCCCATGGTATAACATATCTGAAACCAAAAGATTCCGATACTAAAAATCCATCAAAATATAGGCCAATCACATGTCTGCCTACAATTTATAAAATTATGACATCTTGCATTAAAGTAATAATTTACGACCATTGTCAAAAATTAAATATACTTAATGAAGAACAAAAAGGTTGTGTTAAGGAGTGTTTTGGTTGTAAAGAACAACTCATAATAGATACGGTAATAATGGAACAAGCTAGAAAAAATAATAGAAATATTTGTACCGCATTCATAGACTACAAAAAAGCCTATGATTCAGTACCACATTCATGGTTAATTAAAATTCTTAAAATTTATAAAATTAATTTGGATTTGATTAACTTTTTATCCCATGTTATGACATTTTGGAAAACTACTTTAAATTTATCAATAAACAATACTAAATTAAAATCCGAGCCTATTCAAATTAAACGGGGAATTTATCAAGGAGATTCTTTAAGTCCTTTATGGTTTTGTCTAGCCATCAATCCTTTGACAAATCTATTAAATAGCACTGGATATGGTTTCAATATTAGAGTTAATAATACCACACTATCCAAATTAAATCACCTTCTTTATATGGATGACATAAAACTTTATGCATTTAAAAAGAATCACATTTTATCTTTACTAACAATAACTGAAAATTTCTCAAATGATATTGGCATGAGTTTTGGTATTGATAAGTGTAAAACGCAATCAATATGTCGCGGTCATTACGAAAATTTAGAATATATAACTAAAGAAGGAGAAATCATTAAAAATTTAAATAAAGGAGAATTTTATAAATATTTAGGTATTAATCAATCAAATCATATTCAACATTCAATTATAAAAGAAAATTTAGAAAAACAATTTTATTTAAGAATTAAATCTATTTTAAAATCAAAATTAAACGGTAATAATTTAATTAAAGCAGTTAATACATATGCTGTTCCATTACTGACCTATTCTTTCGGTGTTATAAAATGGTCCAAAACTAATTTACAGAACATAAACATTAAAACTAGAGTTCTTTTTACAAAATTTAGTAAACACCATCCTAAATCTGCTATTGAAAGATTTAATTTACCACGCGAAAACGGTGGTAGGGGTTTTTCAAATCTAGAAATATTGCTAAAAAATCAAATTGCTTCACTAAAAAATTATTTCCTCAATAGAGCTCGTGATAACACCTTTTTCAATGCTTTGGTTTCAGCCGATAAAGACTACACACCTTTAAATTTAAATGATAATATAATTTTAGACATTGTTAAGCCAAATATACCTGACACAATTGCAAATATAAAACAGAAGTCTTTACATGGGAGATACTTTAAAGAACTGGAACAATCAGAAGTTAATATTCAGGCCTCTCATGCATGGCTTAAGAAATCAAATATTCACCCTGAGACGGAGGGTTTCATATTTGCAATCGTGTTATAAATACAAGAAATTATAAAAAACACATATGCGGTTTACAATCGATCATCGATAAATGTAGGATTTGCGGAACTGAAGGGGAAACCATTGAACACATCATTTCTTCTTGCACCGTTTTGGCTCAAAGCGAATATAAAAAACGTCATGATATATTCGCAAAAATTATACACATGAATTTAGCAGTTAAATTCAATTTATTAAAGGATACACAACCACATTACATTTATAAACCAGAAAGTTGTTTAGAAAATGACAATTACAAATTATATTTTGATCGCACAGTTTTAACTGACATTCACATTCAGTATAACAGACCAGACATTATTATTTTAAATAAACAACAAAAGCAAGCATATCTTTTAGATATAGCTGTTCCAAATTCACACAATATAACACAGACATATAATACAAAAATTAATAAATATTTAGAACTATCCGTTGCTATGAGAGATCTTTGGTGTTTAGAAAAAATTTCGATTTTACCATTTATAATTTCAGCAACAGGAATAGTACCGCAATCTCTTTTTAAAAATTTAAAAATTTTGGACTTAGAGAACACATTGGTGGTTGAAATTCAAAAAGGTATATTATTATACTCATGTCACATCGTGAGGAAATTCCTTAACATTGACACAGAACATAAAATACAAAAAAGTCAAAATGTGGAGGCGAGACGCCGGTAATTATGTTGATAAGCACTGCACTATTACTTGATAGTATTATCCGTAATAGTGTATGTACTCCGGCAAAATTGCCGTGCCGCCGGGTGGAGGTGGGATACGAAAACTTACAATTAATTGGTATAAATAAAACTGTAGTTTAAATTCACTACAACAAAATTTAAACTTATTTCTTGCCACAATTAAGTCTGTATGAGTTAGACCGTTTCCATTTTTACTGTTTTATTTAGAATAATTGATTTGTTTGAATTGTATTCCTTTTTTTCATTATTTTTTCTTTCTGAAAAATATATTACGTTAATATTTTATTCTGGTTTTATTTTCTGTATAATTTTCATGGACATAACATCAATAGAATTGATTAGAACTCATATATTCGTTTTATTTGCTTTATTTACAATTTTAGTATTCCGCGTCGATCGGTTCACTTTTTAAATTCGCGCGAACCAAACGAAAGCTACCGCGGCACGAATCTTGGACCGCTACAATCAATGCATTGCTGGTCAAGTGCACTATCTGCTTATATGAGTAATCTGTGGTAGAGGTCCTACCGCTTCGGTGACGATCACGACATGGCCAATTTGTTCAATTTCGCGGGTTTAGTTTGAAATTTTAAATGTTTGAATTTTGGCGGAAGACTGGCGATATCTGGGTTATTACCAGAGACCGGCGGAAAAAGGTTTTCGCCTCCCACCACTCTAGTGCTTGGTAGCTTTGAGTTCGCCAAATTAATTGTTTGCGTGTCAATTGCGAATTCGAAAATTATATTTCGGACGAGTAAAACCAATTTTTGATTTTGTCAACATAGAATTGAACAATGTTTTTTGTTTACATGAGAATGGGGATGACGAAGAAAGCATTTAAAATAGGTAAATTTTAGCAAAAATACAAAGTTCTGGGTTATTTCTGATCGTCGAATAAAAAAATTCTGTTCTCAAAAAGTACACGGGCTATCGACTTAATTCGTTTTTTAAAAACTTTTCCAATATCTTAGTTACATTTGACTCGCTGCATGTGTATCGAAATTTTCAATATTTCACAAAGGTCCCAGCAGAGTGAAGTTTACGATGCGCATTTTTGATTAATCGAAATTCATTAATTATTTTTTTCAAAACTATCGATATTTGCGAAATTTTCAATTCACTCTTGAAAGCGTTGTACTTTTTAGTATAAATATACAGAAAATCAAAATTATAGCTTCAATAGTTGAATTAACATAGCGTTAAATGTTACGAGAAACGTAGTTTTTCGGACTACACCTCAAGTTCGGTCCTATTAAAAAAAGTTGTAGATGACCATTCCTTATGCCCCAAAATGTCCTCTACAAGATAGGGTAGGTCTCATTTAGTTATACCTTTGAGTCGCAATTGCAGTCCGATTTTAATCCACTAATCGAGCGCGCCGACACTGAGGGTCTTGTGGTGGGTGTTATTGGCTAGCGTTTAACCATTTTTCGCCGGTCTCTGGTTATTACAAACTCTTAGGGCCAGTTTATAGAACGAGAATTAAATATTTAATTCGAATTAACTTTTAATGCGCGATTAACCCATGAATCCGAAATTTCGATTGGTTCAATCTGATCACGTGTTCAGTTAATCTCGCATTTGATTACGATTAACTTAATTTCGCTTCTGTAAACTGGCCCTTAGTTTTTTCACAATTTCATTTAACAAAGCGAATGACGTATATGTCAAAATTTACGAAACTGCACAGCTAACCATGTTTTGTTTTTTAAACCAAAAAACAATTTCCACGTTACTTTACAAATGTATTGTGGGTTGCATTTTCAATTCCGTCTGTCTAATTATCACTCGTGAAATACCCTGTATGTACCAAACATATTGCGTCCATGAGAGAGGTAATAACTAATAACAGAACGTACATAATATAAATTTAGGTTTCTCTGTGATTCAGTTATAATACCAAACTACCAGGAATTGACACTGACCGAGCATGTCTACTCAATTCTTGTTTACATTTTTTTTGTTGATCTTTTGAATAGCTTGGTACACATGCGCGGTCAGTATTAATTCTTTGGTATTAAAAATGATAAATCGTAGTGTTGTTGGTTTGATGAAATGTGAAGTGAAATGTCATTTTCTCGCTTAAATAATTTTATTTAAATAATCAATTATTTTGCTTCCTGACATAGTTTTTGTGATTCCGAAACATAGTTTACATTTGGGTATAATTTGTACAAACTGCGCAAAATGTTGTCCTGGAACAAAATAATAAGTGTTAATAATTATCTATATTTAAAAAAATATACACTGGTTTCTTTTATAACTACTACACGTTACACCTAGGATTTACACAATACAAGGTAAAAATACATGACTAGCAATAGAATTTGGTTTAAAAACGACAAAACCGTCGTCACAATTCTGTCGTGATCTCATCCTGGGGTCTGAAACCCAGCTGGCAGAAGTCGTCGTCGAGAAACAACGAACTGTTGAGGTACTCTTTACTGTTCTTCCACACGGCCGGATTGAACTCCGACGTCGGCGGATTAACTAGCGAATACTCGAACTTCCATTGAGGATTGAGAGTCGCGTGCAGCGTCGAATCGTAATTGCAGTTGAAGTTCTTGATAGCGGCGTTCTGCAGACTCAAAGACGACCCGAACACCTGATCAGGCTTGAACGTCGACATCGTCGTGCTGTTTCTGACTTCGGACTCTTGCACGGGCAACACGGATCCCTGAAGGAAGTTGATCAGTTGAGCGACTTGAGGTTGGGATATGTCGCTCATTCGCTTGTACCGCTTGAGAGCCTTTTCGGCCCAGTTGAAGAGGTGCTCCCAGTCGTCGGGGACGGCGATCCTCTCGATCTTCCTATTCAGAAGGAGGAGGATCTTGGCCAAGTCGCGCAACACGGGTTTGTACGCCGCCAGAGCGCTAAAATCAACGAAAATGTGACAGTTGGCGAATAGTTGGTTGCATAATCGTTTTGGTTCTAGTACAAGACATATTATTATGCTTACTGTGTGTCACCGGTCCTATACAGCTCCCGCAGCTGTCGCCGGGTATCGTTCAGCATGTCGAGGTAGGTCTGGGCGTAGGGTCTCAGCGTTTCCAGCTGCTTGAGGAAGTCCCGTCTTTCGGGGGAATCGTCCAGATCCGAACTGGTCTCGACGTTCGGTGTCAAGTTTTTCCGTCGAATTCTGAGGTAGATCACAGCTGAACCGATCAGGATGATGCATAATACTGTTCCGGCTATGACTCCGGTCAGAGCGGTGGCGGTTTCCGATCCTAGACCCAGGAAATTGCCGTTGTGGACGCATATGCGACCCATATAATCAAGACGGGTGCTCCATCTCAACTTGTGGCCGTAGGGACACGTGGTGACACAACGGCGGCTCGGGTGCACTATCAAATTAGGGCATTTGATACATCCTTTGGGGCCGCACTTCAGGCAAGAGGGCTCCGACAGACATCCTGCAACAAGAACATTGTTAGCCACTACTGTTAAACATCACCACTTAAAACTTAAAGCTTTCTTTCTTTTTCTTTGTCCCGTAAAAAACTAATATTTTCAATTGCAGAGAACTCGACGTGTATAACGTGTTATCCTGAAACAACTTTCGCAATACTTTTTCAACATTTTTCCTTTGTTTTCATTCTCATAATAAGTGCAAAAGAACGTGACTTTCTTCCAAAGAAAATAAAACAAGCAATTGTGCGATAATTAGATCAGATTCAACCTTAATGTTAATAATCAATTACTTTTTGCAACTAAGTAGCAGTTTAAGGGTTGGTAAAACCTACCTAGGGTTGAGTTATTAAGAGGACAAAAGTAAATAATATGTTTCCACATAAACGAAGCTCAAATAATAAAGATTCATGTAATTGATTCTTGATTCTTTTTTTTTTTAAGATTTCTTCGTTACAAAATTAATACAATGAAATTATATTATACATGTATTCTCGGTTCTCTGCTTTGTTCTTTTCTTATTTACCCAATCCATTACGATCCCTCTCCAGCGCTTCCTGTTATTTATCGCTTTCGGTATGGTCGTGTTATAATTTTCCACGAAGATTTTCGCACATCAATGTCAGGTGCATGTAGGTAACTTGGGACATTTCATAACAATAACAAATTTCAGTTGTTTAAGTAAATTATTTGGGACACTATGATGTACTGGTTACGAGTTCTTTACATACCAGACCGGCCTAAA
Source organism: Tenebrio molitor (assembly GCF_963966145.1). Classification (NCBI taxonomy): domain Eukaryota; kingdom Metazoa; phylum Arthropoda; class Insecta; order Coleoptera; family Tenebrionidae; genus Tenebrio; species Tenebrio molitor. The sequence continues at coordinate 19,762,577 of NC_091054.1, forward strand.
ATGTTTAGATTGCGCTTAATTGGATCGCTTTAGTGTTCTGGTTATAAGGAATCAGGAACCAGAACACTTTATTTTTGGCTTATCAAAGCCGCCGGTGCTATTGAGGCCCCCATTGATGGACTTCGTCTCTGGAAACGTAAACAATAAGGGATAAACGGCCGGAAACGCCATGTTAACTGTTGCCAGAGGTGAAGCAAAAAATATTTATGTCTTTTGGCACTTATTCCATCTAATTTTAGTTCGACTAATTCGAATGAAATCTCTTCGAACGAGAACGTTTTCGTCGTCAGATACACGAAAAGTATCACAAATCGATGATCTTTCAAGGTCGCAAATCGCGACAGAACTTCTTTCTCATGGTCCACTTTTGAGAATGTCTCTATCTCAAGGAAGTGCCAGTGGAGCGAGTCGTTTCCAATTTAGAAATTCTTTCCTCTCGTTAAAACGTGGAATCGTAATTTCGAAAGAAAACTGAAATTGAAATTATGGCCCGTTTTTTACACTTCGGTGACGTTTCATTTTATAATCGATAAGAAACGCACCGATTGGTGATTTTTTTTGGTGTGGCTTCGAGGAACACCCGGCAGCTCGTATTGCATAACTCCTAGTGGTTCATTCTGATGGTTCTGCTGGACCAGATGACAAACCGCGCGGAATTACCAGGAAGTGCATCACGGAGCGCTGTCTGTGTTAAAAATGAAAAGGCGCTGATTGATTTTTTACGACTCAAACAAACAAACCGTTTTATGTGATTGAATGAATATTTAAGCAAGACTGTACACGATGGCATTACAGAAGGAGAACATGTTCAAAATTGCAACACAAACATAATAGTTATTTATGTATTAAGGGCGTAAGAGGGCTTTTATGGCCTGAGGTGTGATTTTGAGCCCGAGTGATAACGAGGGCTAAAAACACGCTGAAGGCCATAAAAGCAAGTTCACGCCCGCAGTACATACACTATTTTATGCACGATTAAGACCTAAAACCCTAACATTTACCAAAAATTAATAAATAAATGTCTGCCCACACCACGGGATGTTTGCATCGCGTGCTCCCGTCAAATTTTTAGTTTTGCGCGTAACCTTGGGAACAGTGAAAACACCCGTAGCCATTATGCCAATTGCAATTTTCGGTTATAAATTCATTAAAGAAATGATAAACGAGGATGAGAAAGCGGCAGAAATGAGTGTCCAGTATCGAGTAATCCCCATTCGGGATTAGGTCATTTAAGTTAAGTGGCATTTTTTTTCCTAATTTCACCAAAAATGTTTTTGACTTTTATTTGACATATCTTTATGGCCCACGGGCATAAAGTGATCCGTGGGCCATAAAGAGACGTTTTTTCACGATCGGGAGTAGAAATCAACTTTTCGGATGTCAACATCGTGACAGAAGTAGAGCATTTTCTCCCTAGGGAGCAAATATTTGCAAATATTTGCTCCCTAGGGAGTTTTCATTTTTTTGACAGTTGTGACAAAAATCTAATGGGAGTTTTCATTTTTTTTGACTGTTGTGACAAAAATCTAATTGTGTTGTCAAGGCAACTACTAATTCCATTAAATTCATCGAAAGATGACAACTCATTTGTCATCATTTTTTTATTCTTAAAATTTGAGATTTTTGTGCTGTTTCTACTCCCTACCGTGAAAAAAATAGTATATATACTTCTGGAGAGAATGCTCATTTTTCCCTCGGTGCTTTGTAGCCCTCGGGCTTCGCCCTCTGGCTACAAACTGCACCTTAGGAAAAATCATGCATTTCTCTCCCTCAATATATAATATACTATTATGTCAAGAAAATTTGTGCATAATTGTCAAATTATAATATAATCGTGCATAAAATAAATAATGTTCTCACTAATTTACAGTTTCTAAGACTTATTTGTTGCAAAAAAGTGTTTATTAAGTTTTTCTCTACAACTGAGAAAAATGTGAAGTAAAGAAATGTAATTTATTTACTACTTTTAAGCTGATCAAAATATGTTTTATCAAACATTCTAGGAAAATATAGGATCTCTAGTCTTTCAAGCAGATTTAATGAAGTAGTAATTAGAGCGGCTAGGTATTATTGTACGGTTTAATTGTACTTTGCAACTATGTATAATTAAAACATTAATTTAGCACCTGATGTGGATACTTTTTAATTTATACAACGATAACCACACTCTACTTATACTCGGTGTTTAATAAATGTAGAAGCATGAAAACTAAAATGAGAAACATGACACAAATGCTCTCTGACGTATGATGTTAATGGTGTTATTGAAAAATTGAAACGATTTCCAAATTAATTGTTGTAAAGCCTTTGCTACAAATGTTTATTTTGAAATTAAAAGAATTCTTCTTTTCCATTACAAACGTTACCCTGACTAGGCTGAAGAAAATTCAGCCTACTGAGCTAATTTGCATCAAAGAGATTCCTCGAGTGGCCTGCACGGTTTCCAGATCTAAACCTGTGTGACTTTCTATGTAATAAAAACAGAATACATAATACTCAACGTAACTATGACAGTTAGAAAAACTGCAATGTGCGTTAAAATAATGAACCAATAAGACAGAGTAAACATTAATTATTATTTGTTTAAAGTACATAATTAGTTGTTTTTGTATTATTTTTAATTTATTATTTTGCTGTGTACGAATGAGTTAAACTAGTTGGAGCAATACATTTAGGTGAACAAAATACCTATTGAACTTAATTTATTTAAACTTATTTAAAACTAAATTACATTAACAATTTACTTTACATAGAAATTTTGCATTGACAGCGAATTAAAATACATACAGGGTCACTAAGAAGTATGGATACAGCTAAATATTTTCAGAATGGCATATAAATACTCGTACCCCTAGTTAAAAATGTGATTACATATTGCCCGTCTCAATTCTAAATTTCCACCACCTGTTGAATTATGTTAGCAAAATAAAAATATGTATTTCTAAATTGAGGATTGTTATAACTAAAGTTGGCAATTTAATTACATATTTTATAAACATCATTCGAAGACAACATAATTTACGCTAAAATGAAAAATGCTCTAGTAAAATGTTTGGAAGAGATAAAAAGTTTAGCACCTTTTTTTCTTTATTCTAAACTCTTGAATTGTAAAAACGGAAATTGACAGACACAAAGAATGATTACCTCACAAATACAACGCATTTTTCACCAAACTGTGTTGCCGGTTGTATTTCTAACGTAGAGTGCAGTGGAAATTTAGAATTGAGACAGACTATAGGGCCCATACACCATATTTTCCCTCCATGTATAGAGTCGGGTACCGGACAGTTGCCCGCCTGGTAATCAAAATACATACTAAATCAACAACAATAATCTAACATTGAGACCAATACATATTCGCATCTTAAGTCGATTAAACCATCGACTTAGTAAACAATTTGGAAGTGGAACACACAAACTAAAAAAAAAAACGAATTCTAGTTTCATCAAACATATTGCAAAAAAATATACCGTATTCTAGTACAAGAATACGTGAAAGTTGAACGGGAGTATGGCAAAAAAAAATTAATATTTTTCATATAAAATCATCTACATCGTATTAATGATGTTTAGAAGCAACAAGCGTATTTTTATCGACAATTTAGACATTCCAAAAAAGAAATAGGAGAAAAATGTCTGTAAACATTTATATAAAATACAAGATTGATCTTGTACGAGTCTTATCCACTTAAAAATTACTTATAGAAATCTCTGTTGGGAACATTCTTCATCTTACATTACGTGTGTTTAAACTTTTAGGATGGTTGTAGAAATCATTTTGTAAATGTGAGAACTGTCACTATTTCTAGTGTTGTTTTTAATTATGCTTGTTTCAATTATGTCAGAGTCAATTATGATCTTTATCAAACTAGTGGTTAATTAAGTGGTAATATGTACTGCACTTTGTTCAAGGAATAATTTAGATTTATCGCGTGGTAAGATTGATATTTAGTCTCAACTGTTGGTGTTCAAAATTCTTTAAATCGAGTTTATTACTAGATAAAAAGTAAGACTGTCAGATTCTTGTACATACATTCTGTTTTATACGGTAGGTAGGCAGCTGGTAGCTTTGATCTTTGTCTGTCACATTCGACCAATTTTTACATGTTTGAGAGTCACAGCAATTATAGTTACATTTTTAATTAGGTATTGTTACGTATTAATTAAAAAATTGGCGTTTGCAACATCTGACACATGCACAGATTTGTCGTCAAAGCACAACGCACACCATGCAATTTTGGAAAATTTACAATAGGGAGTGGACAGGTAAAACGTAAAATCCTTACGTAAATACTTATTACTATTATGTGTACCGTCGCGGACAGAAAAAAGTAGGACAATGTTTTTTCGTTAATGTAAATCGGTTTATTCTTTTTATGGTTACTATTAAAATATTTATTTATTTACCATAGTAAGCCCGGTTTACTCCACTCAGTTTTAAAAATCTTAAGACTTGTCCCACTTTTTTCTGTCCGCGACTGTACCTACATGCAAAAATTACATACAAAAAGTATGAAGTGTCACTTTATATGTAGTATACATATTCTTCAATGAGCGGGTAATAATGGCTATTACTCATGATTTTATGTCACGAGGTGAAGTCGAGTGACATAATTTATCCGAGTAAGTAATAGCCATTACCCCCGAGTAGAATACTATACTTTTTCTACGACTATGAAGAGAAATTGATAAATAAGTTTCAGTATTGGACAAACTGAAACTGACGTTTTACAATAATTTCAGTTGGCGCAATTCGTTAAGATTTCAATTATCAGTTGTCAGTCTTAAAAGTTAGTTTAGTGATTTTGAGAACGTTGAATTAATTAATAATGACAATTACTATTGTAATGATATGTGAATTAAATTTTTACGTGCTGCCAACTGAAGCGTATTAATCACGATCTTCTCGATTTTTTTAATTTTCAATCGCATGGTACCGGGATATCAAAAATACATTTGAAAGTATTCTTTACATTTTTTACATTCAATAATAAGACGGAGGAGAATGAAGCTTTTATAATTTGAATAAAAGAAAAAGAAAAATCTGAAAGTTTATTTTATTCTCATCACGAGACACCACTGACTCGTATAACCTTTGCACCAAAAATAATTTCTAGGCAGTATTTCACAGCATATGTCACGAAAAGTTCACAAACTCCACCTCTTACGGACGTCCAACTCCGACCAGAGACCTTGCATTTCCCAACAAATATCTTAACGTCTTCCTGGTTATAATATGCAAATCCGAACCAAAATCTCATCTAAATTATCCATTTTTATCTTCGCGCCTTGCGTAACAGAGAAAGTTTGTTAGTTATTATCAATTTTAATTTCTCTTTCAGCCATTGTAATTTTATCGCGACATTTCGACCTCCTCCGTGGCATTATCGCATCGCGTTAGTGTCCACTGTCGCCGCAATTATGAATTCTTGACTATTATTCTTTAAAACAACAGCCTTCTTCACCATTAAGGAAATTGACAAGTCAACAAACATGCCGTTTTTGTGTTGCACCGCCATGCGATGAAGCTCCGTCCTGTTGAAAACGCATTTGTTGATCTTAGGCACTCGGTGCGGATGAAATCATGCTTGCACAATTAATTAGTCGAAAGTGCGGCAAAAAAGGCGTGTTGACATATTCGAACGGCTTCGATTAATAACATTTTTATGCTGCACTTAATTCAGCGACGGTTGAGGTTTACGCAATGACTAGAAAACATCTAAGTAAAAGCAACAGGTGACATTTGATGTGTCGACCTCGTTGGCCGCGAGTCGCTCGTCAAAAGTACAATGGCACAACCTTAACTCCAACCGAGGTTAATTAATTAGTCGCTTGTGAAACGAACGACGAAAAAATGTTTACTCTGAGGATGTGGCTGCACGTCTTCCTGTGGTGTGGTACGTCGTTCCGTCGCCGTACCAAAAAACGGAAATTTTTGCTTCCACTTCCGCTATTCATCGTGGAAGGGAACACGCCCGTGGCGAAGACCCCAAATATGGGCGTTGGGAAATGTGAGAGATGCAGATGATGCCGTCACCATTCAAGGTTGACGAGTGGATAATAATGAGTCACAGTGATGAGGAAAAACTGGATTGGCTGAGTTTCTGCGGAATGAAAGGAAATTCATGCGGAATCTTGTTTTTCTTCGGTGACATAACAGAACAAACACGGTCACTGTCAAGCGCATCCTCCGATGGAAAGTACGTCTGGTGAAATAATTTATTCCGTCGTTACAATGATAGTTAAAGTTAGAAAGAGTTGAGGAAATTGATGGTTTTCCTCAGATGTTGTGAGTTGTGATTCCAGGTTTCACAACCGCACTGTTGAGCTTTCAAAATTTGTCATTTCAGCGTTGATAAAACTACATTCTCCATGAAGTTAGAAGTCAGTTATAAACAATTTGCAATAAACTGACATATAATCTGTTTCAAAATAAAAAATCCACCAGCCGACTTTTGTTTTTAGTGTGTCTGCAACTGTCAGAAAAAAGTGGGGTTATGAAAGAAAACTGTTGGACAATCGTTTTTGTCGTAGTTCATCGTGTTTTTTATTCTCATTTTATTATTTCATTCAAAAAGTATGATATGGTAGCTAAAACCTTTTTGTACATAATAATTATTTTGTGTTTCGTAAATAAACTCAACAGTTCAATGTCAAATTTTGGCGGGAGATTGAGCCAACCCAAAAAAATTAAACTTTTTATAGGGATTTCTTTTTTTCTGCCAACATAATTCAACAGGTGGTGGATTTTTGATTTTGAAACAGATTTATAACTAACAACCACTAACATAATGATAATACACAAAAGCCTACTTTTTTCAGGCTAAGTACATTCACAAATCTAAAAGGCCTGGACCGGTCTATTAGAATATTATTTGAAAAAAAAAGCTGCGCTACAAGATTGGTGAATTGTAAATTTACTGATTTCACTGGTACCAATGATTGTTATGGTACTATCGGATAGCAAAAAAAAAACTGGTACAGTATGTTACTTTAGACACTTCCAAAAGTCATTCAAGCTCATTCAGTTGGGAAGTGTCTACAGTAACATACTGAACCAGGTTTTTTTTTGTGATAGTACCTATAATACATGTTTTTTGAGTAAATCTGGTAACTTTAGTAAGTTTTTGTTGTTATGCAAGCATTCCTTAGTTTAAATGAGATTTGTTAAAAATGTGTATATTTTTTTGTGTATTATTAACTATCGCAAAGTGAAGTTATATTGAAACTGAGAAATTACATACAGGTGTCCCAGAAATGTCTCCCCAGAGAAAAAAGGGAGTATTTGGGTAAATGTGATAATCTGAAAAAAAGTCCATCCTAAAATTGACCAATCAGAGTTGAGCACCATCGAACTAAGATGAAATTTCGGTTGGTAAGGCTGAAAGCTCTGCAGTGGCTTTTATCTGCAAATTTTTTGATATGTGAGGGAATTTCCACTTTTTAAATACGAGTTTGAATTTGAATTTCGAGCACTGACAGATTGACATTTGACATAAATACTCATAAATTGAATACCAACAATTTTGTTTAAGTAATATTTATTATTTTAATGACTAAAACATATTTTTTATTACAAAAGGCAGCCTAAAATATTGTATGGTACTCTTGTGACAATTCAACTCACATTCTCTCGACCAATCACGCTTGTTTTAAAAAAATTGCCGCGGAAATTTTCACTATTTATTGACGAATTGCTATAACAACCTTTTTTAAATTACAAACTACTATTCAAGTATTTCTTTCATAGAATTTTTCAATCTTCGCTCGGTGAATTGTCATGCCGAATACAAACGCGTGAGTACAAAATTGGAGGAAATTTTTGTCTTCAGACCACTCGTATTTGTTTCTGAACTTCGCTCACTCGTGAAAATTGTCGCCGAAACAAATACTCGTACTTGAGATAGAAAATTTCCGGCAATTTCGTACCCACTCGTTGTATTACTTATGAAAACTCCATTGCTCACTCACATACAGCATATTACCTTTCGTAAAGCAATGGATTGTTTTCAACACTTGTAGCGTGATCAACAATGACTGAGTCAATTGGCACTGAACGGATGTTTTAACTTGACACATTAAAAACATTTTTTGATTATGTCGGTTATGGTTATGCTATTACAAAAATGAACCTTTGATAGTAAATTTCAAATTTGCCAAATTTCATTATTACCAACAGATTCAGTCATTCTTGATCACGCCGTAACTATTGCTGTGTAGCAACCTATCCGATTTTTTAGCAATACCTGGGGACGAACTTCTGGGATTGGTGGAATTGAAAACTTTACAACTCGGTTGTGAGCTACAGGAAAATTTATTTTAGTCATCTTAGAGTCTCTTTCGCTGTCGGCACATGCCTGTTTTCTATGGGGAGGTAGTTCTTGGACAGGCTGTATAATTATACAGGGTGTGGCACAACTCACGCTCCACCAATCCCGTTAGTCAAGCGCGGAAAAACTAGGGAAGAACAGAATGAATGAGAGCGTTGTTTGGTTTCCAAAAATATTATCATTCTACTCAAAATATCTGGTCGACTGTATTTTATTGTCAAATTTAGCACATTATTGCACTGTCAAAAAATTTAGGTTAAAAATAATGTCAATAAATTTAATAAAAGTTGTCATCGTATAGCCCGCAACTATTAATACAAATTTATTATTGGGCGGAAGTCGTAAAGCAAACAACAAATGGTGGTTCTAAAAAGAACCGAGTTTAATAGAAGGAAAGCAAATAATAACAAAGCAAAACACAAACAAAACTCAAAGAAAGAATTAAAGGAGATTCTCAAAATGTCCACCATTCATTTCGAGACACAGTTGTGCACGCCGTAGTAAGTTTAATTTAGAGGCTCTGACCATTTCAGGTGTAATTGTTGCAAAAGCTTTTTGTAATCTGTTTCGAAGATCCTCCTCGTTACGAATGGGTCGGTTGTAAACGTTTTTCACGTACCCCCATAAGAAAAAATCCACAGGATTGAGATCCGGAGATCGTGCAGGCCAGTGGCGTGGACCACCTCGTCCGATCCAACGATCAGGATACATTCGATTCAAAATACCTTGCACATTGCGACTGAAATGAGGTGGTGCCCCGTCATGTATCATAATCATTATAATTCATGAATAATTTCACCCCTCTTTTCTTGTATACAGACTGATTCACATTACTTTCCGACCCTGACGAAATTTAAATGCAGCCAATACTTAATAGTTTTTCATTCATAACTTGATCCAAAAAGACGAATAATTTAAAACTTTTGTATGGTTTGGACATCCCTCACAAAAGCCTCAATCATAAAAATTCAAAAATGGCAGTAATCGACAATATTTTTTTATTTAAGAAACTGATATATCAATATCATATCGACCCTTTCGTCATTGGGGCACATTTGAATTAACAAAAAATATTTCAGAATGATACAAAAAAGAATTGTCAAGTGATTGTCAATAATGCCAGGAGTGTCCAGATTTGACAATAAATAAAGGTGTGAAGTGACAACTGAATAACGTACTATTGGGGACAAAATAAAGAGCGATCAAATTAGTTTGTAATCGAGTTATCCATGAATCCGAAATCGTATGTCGTTACTTGAACTCCACGCACCAATAAACACAGCTTGAAACACAGGTTAGATCTCTACATATCAATCGCAAAAGACATACAGATTCAAATCCATGATGACTCGATTACAAATTAATTTGATCGCTCGATACATTGGTCATCATTTCAAAAAAATAATGTAAACAATTAACGTCAAGTCAACATTGATGACAATTTCAAATTATTGACTTTTCTCTTGTCAAAAATGTGGCACCTTCCACCGTTCAAAAATTTAGAATCGTCTGCCTTGCTTTTGAGGGATTGCCCATGGGCCAAATTGCCTTGTGGAAATCTTTTAAATTTTTCCTCCTTGAAATTTCTCATTCGGTGGTCCTTTTTCGGTATTTAATATTTTGCAATGATAAGTCTAACAGTGACAGTCAGTAACAATGGTTGACAGTAGTAAAAAATAAGATTAACCATCCCAATGCTTGCTTTCCAATTTTATCACTCAACTGACTTTGACGACCAAAATAATTTGTCCCCAATAGTATTTCTAGCTGCATTTAAAATTCGTTAGGGTCGGAAAGTTATGTGAATCAGTCTGTATAAATACTTTCTTCAACAATATATTTTTTTTGGAGCCGACATTTGAACATGTCTCATGCATAGACAAAATCCTATACAAAGCATTTTCCTTTTTGTAGCCGCATCTGCTTAAGATGGCTAGATCTTGAGGAAAATGTGGAATGATTTTAAATAAGACTATGGACAATATTTCCTTTAAATATAAGTTTTTCTAAATTTACAACTAACAAGATTTCGTCCAATAATCGGTGAGCTGACTTCTTTTGTATTATTGTAAATTATTATAAATGATATTATAAAAATGTAGGTCCACTCAAGACACGTATAGTCCAATTTTTACCCTTTTGAGGTGACGTCACGATTTCCTTCCTCGCTTTCTCTTTAGTGAAACGACAGAAACAGAAAAAAACAAAAAAAAGGCACGTTTATTTATTGATGGTCACTTTGAGGTTATTTTATGCTCCTGTCAATTTCTTTCACTTATTACATTGATTACAAACATAACCTTTCGAAGCAATTGTCAACAAATTTGACACATTTATAGTTATTTATGATCAATTCAAATTTGTTTCTGATCCTAGCTCAAACATACGTAAAGTTACTAGATAATGACGTCATCGCAAAAGGGTAAAAATTGGACTATAAATAGAAAACATGTCAGAGCTACAATGAACACAACTACACATTAACAACTACACGGCCATTTAGTCATATACATGTGATTGTGTGAATGGCCATAAGATAGTACCTAGGTTGCTGTTATCACGGGGCTATAATTACGTATTAGTTAGCTGGCTGTTACAAATAAAAAATAATTAAGCTACCTGAAACATTGACGAAGTTATTTAATGTAACTTGTATTGGATGTTCATTTAAATTTATCCTCAAAGTTGGCGTTGAAGAGTCGATTGTGAACGCACCATTCTGCACTCTTCAACGCCTACTTTGAAGATAAATTTAAATGAACACCCCATATATGTAACTGCAATTATTGATGAAGACGCAGGCAAGAATTAGTTAATACATACATAATTTCCATTAATGTTTAAATGAACTCGACACACAACTTTTACATATTATAAAAGTTAACAAACGGAAAGTTGCTCTTAATGTTTTTGGGGAATGTCATAAAAAGGTTGTTTGCAAAAATTATCTCCACAAATTTAATTATTTTTTTTACCCTTACCTACAATTTTAGAAAGAAGTATCAATATAAATCAGTATCTTTAGAATAAAAGATGAATTTGTTGTTGTCGGCTTTCTTGCTGAAAAATATGAAACAAATCTGTCTGCTCGCACTAATTCAAAGCTGCTTTTCACTTAAACTCATAGTCAGGAAATTTGCCACTTAGCACAAATTGAAATGTTTGTTGTGTGTTAAATAATTCATTTTGAAAAACTTGTTATCAATTGCATTAAGGCATCAATTCCAATGTTGAGACAAAAGTACTTCTTCCCACTGCTTTTGCTGCAATCTTCCAAGAGTTTTCCTGACCCTTCGTTCGTTTTATCTGTTTCTGCTCTTGCAACACAAAGTTCCTGTGATTGTAATTTATTTAGGTATGCTGTTTTTACCAGTTTTATAAAAATAATTTTTATCTATTACATATTTCCGATAATTTTTGAAACCAATGGTATTTAATGATCACTGAAATTTAACAATAATGAAAGTATCGTTGAAGGAAATATCTATATTGCTTGGAGATTTTGCTGGTGTTTTAGATTTTTAATCATATTTCACTGAAATTATACAAAGAGGTCTCGGTTTCACCAAGGTTTCCTCTTCAAATTTCGGATGTGCAGATCCAATCAAGTCGTACCGTCTACCGCCAATTATTCAATTTTTAGACTCACGCTAACGAAACAAAACAATTTAATTACATAACCGGTCCTCCTCGTCACCATCCACCCCAGATTCCCATAAGCTTTGGGCGCCAGCTTGAACACACAAAGCAATTGCGAAAGAACAAACAGGAAGCCGTCGCCCGATCTTGTTAGTACCTTCCGAGTCGGGTGGCGTGTGCTCCGTCCTCCGTGCCGTTCAAATATAAATTCCTCAAACAAATTAGAAAGTGTTTGTCGAAGATGCATTTTCACTATGGTTAACCGCAACGTGATGAAGAGAGGGCGTTGATCTCGGGAAAAGGTCGCCGTCAAGACCAAACACAATAGAACAGTTGCCACGAAAACGAGCTCCGTTGTACAATTTCATTTTCACTTTTTTCGCGGCGTTGGAATCGTTTCGGAACAAGAACCGACATGTGTGAACAAGAGTGTAACTGTACGAGATGCGGAAGACCTTAACGGGATCCACAATTTGACAAACTGGAGTGGAAAACTTGCGATGAAGACTCCAAACCTCGTCGTCGGTAGTTTGGAATTCCAAAAAATTCGCTCGTGAAATCTCTGCGATATTACTCAACACTTTTATAGTCAACAATAAAACAAGAATGAAAAGTGAATTGGTGACGTCATAATAACGTGATATACTGTCGATACATTTTGTTTTCACTCTTCTGTAACGCATTGTTCCGAATCAGTTCTCTATGAGATTCTAATTTTCATTCTTGCATTGTCGTTGAATTACAATGACGAACTTGTGCTGAAAATCTCACTGGTGATGAACTCATACGAAATTTCACATTTTCGAATTGTACCTTGATTGTCTTTATCGTTAGGTATTTAAATCCTGGAAGTTTACACCCTGGTCCATAGCAGTTGCTTTGTTTCTAGATACTAAATACAACATTATCCCTTAGAATGACAACACAAGAACTAAGCATCTGGTTGACTGTTTTCTTGGTAAAGATATCAACATCATATTTATTTGAATTAATTTAACAAAAAGTAGATATAATCAATTTGTTACGGCATGAATACATTATAAAAATTCCAGTTTCTTCCGAGTTGCTCGTCAATGAAGAAGTTACAAATAAAATAAATTAGCAAGTCTTTCCTTAATTTCAATACATATTCTAAAATCTTTACAACAAAAACTTTACAAAAGGAAGTAGAGAAACAGGGGGGCTTGCAATTCAAATATCTAAACGCAAAAGCATCATTTTAAACAATATTTGTCATACACAGTGAGCGCCAAAGTTTGAAATAATAAAATGTAAAGTTCAAAATATTGAGAACGAATTAGGGTGGCTTTACTAGCATATTATTTGGAATTTAAAAAAGGTCAAAAAAGTGTTTAAATATCTCTCCAAAATGCTGTATGTACTGGAAGAGTTTGTGCTGATCTCACTAACGACGAAATCGTTTGGAATGACCATTTTCTAGTCGTAATTAACTTTTTCACAACATGCACTTTAATCTTTAATGCGTATTTGTCACACTAGTCGTACTGAACACGTTCACTGTAAAATAGGTACATAGGTATACAGGGTTATTATAAATGTTTCTAATATCTAGTTGGCGTAGCAGCGCACCTAAAGCTTTTTCTACTTTGCACCTTTTACAGTACCTTGATACCTACTTGAGATGCGCAGATAGAATGAGAAATCCGACTTGCAAGAAAAATCGAAAATCCGCGGACTTCGTTTACAGTGGGTCTCTCCTCACTACTTCCCACAATTTCACTGCGTATTCATTTTCCAAGTATCAAACTACGTTTTGCGACTTGTACAGTGTAATAAATAAATATGTACCTCATTATTGGTAAATAGCGAACAAACGTCTGCTGATATATTTTCTAGTAATTCTTAAGTCCCTACAGGATACCATAAACAAACCATGTCAACCTCTTTTGTGAAAGTGACCGCCCAATTTTGAAAAACAGCTTTTCAAAAAAATAAATATATAGTCGTTTTCAACGACATCCGTGCTGTCAGTGTCATTTTTAATATGTTGGTGCAGATTGTACATACAAATTCATAACCAGGATTCAGAGTATAAGTATATGTAATTTTATTTTATCACTATGATGCAGACCTACTAGAATCAGACGCTTTTAAAAGTTAGGTTCCGTTTTGTCGCTGTAAAAGTTAGGGCAAACTTTTTTCGCTGTCATAGTGACAAAAACACCGCTGCTTATGGGATTTTTAGTGTATGAATTAAATTGTCAACTGAAAATTTAATTTGGGGGCGAAAGGGTTAATATTATTTGGTTGATAAACCTAACCTCTTTTCTACCTGTCATTTTGACGGTTCTTGATAGTTGGTAGCACTTTTCAAGTATGCGTCAAAATTAAAAACACTCAAATTGTCAAAACCTACTACGATACCACAATCATTTTGGAACATTTTGTATAAGGTATAGGTGCAACCATCGACGACGACGGGGATGTTTGCCTTTTCTGATGTTGGAAACGAGTCCTTGTGTTCTTGTGTACCGGAATTACATAGAACACAGTGAACACACCTACTCTTCCGAACAGAAAAATGTAGAACCCGGTTTTGCTTTCCAATATTGATCAGTATGACCAAAGAGTGAAGAAATTTCATTCATTATCCTCTTCGGATATTAGTGCTAAGTGGTAAGTGTCTTGTTTTTGAAAGGAAATTGTCGATGAAATTGTCGGATCAAATGCCAATTTCACGCTATCGCCAATGTCACGCTTTGCCGTACTATTTTCACCTGGACAAGGTCGGTGAAATAAGCCTGACCTAAATGACACAATCAATTTACAACAAGCCTAACATTTGAATATAACCAATATTTCTAATACTCAAGAAATCTCTCAATGAATTGAGTTGCGACTACTTTTGGGACAAATGTATTTACATTTCATTGTGCTAACAGTTTACGACTGCGGTCAGTGGGAAAATGTTCCTTTTCAGGACTCGTTCGTATTGAAGTAAGAATACAAAACTGACAATCCATAGTGCAGGCAAGTTGAGCTTGTATTTATAAAAAAAGACAAACAATACAGGATAGAAGATACAAATGAAATAATGAAGACATGCTACACACAAAGTAATTATTGCATCGATTTCCAGTAAACAACCGGTTTGCATTAAAATTTCACAAAGGTAAAAGAAAGTGATTGTTTGAATAAAAAGAAAAGGTGAATCGGATTTTTAACAGCTGTCATGGCCTTTTTAGTTTTCGTTACACAAATGTTGTTCCAAAAGATGTAAGGTGGTGCGATTGATTATGTTAAAGTACGTGATCTAAATTCTTTTATTTTGAAATTAACCACTGAAAAATGTTTTTATCCCAAAGAAAAATATCAAATAAGTTTTTCAACAAATATCTAAAGAAACTGTTCCGAATCGACCACAATTCTATTACAGTCGATCCAACGTATTTCCTCATGGATCTACTCGTAACTTAATTAACGAGTCTTTGAGCATGGATTGTTCCAATTCGATTCAATAATGTTATTGTGTTTGTCAACCCGGAAGTGATTCTTCAAATGCAAAAAGCATTAAGACAATATCTAAAAATTGTAAATCTGTTCTCCCTCCTTTCTGATTAGATTCATATTTCATACAAAATGATCAACATCTCGGTTGATCCATGTGGAATCACCATCAAAAATAAAATAAGCAATATCTGAATTCTGTATTGTTATTAAGATTAATTTAATTGTCCAAGTGGTTACACGTTTTCAATGATAAGAGGACCAGTAGAAACATTAGGAATCGATTTGGTTCTTTTATTCCTCAAAAGAACAAGTCTGGAGTCGAGCACAGAATGAATAATAATTAGTCGTGACTGTCAGCAGTGTTCTCCCAATCCACCGACCCACACTGGACAGGCCTGACATCACTAACATGGGTTAAGTAAGGGCCCGACCTTTCACGTTAATTATCTCCTTCAACTTTTGCACAACTACAAAAGGTAAAAATCAGGTAAGTTCGCCGAAAACCAGGTAAATGTCCGTTCCTAGAATCGGACCCTTCGATGTATGGGCTAGTTTTAACAATCAGTGCATCTGGTACGTCCAGCTAAAGAACCTCTCCAACTGTTAACTCCGTTAAAGCCGACGCAAACACAGGTGTTGGGTTCGGTAATGTTTGTCGAAGAATCCGGTCAATTCCCACGTAATAGTACTAGGCGTAGTACCCTGGCGTGACCCACTCGGCGGACCTAATGGTTGTTGGTTGTTCGCTCCTCGATGCGGCCAGTTTATTTATTTTTACGTTCTTTACGCACCGAATCCCCGACTGACTGAATAACCTAGATCGAGGGGAGCGGTACCGCTTCCAGTACCACAACTAGATTTAAACGGCATCATCAGCGTGTGCACGTGGCGTGCATTGCACAAGCGAACTAGACAATTCGGTTCCGTTTGGCGGTACCGATGGCCCAAATACGCTGAAAGAAAAGTCGCATCTCACCTGGACCACTGCCGTTCCCCGCGCCGTCCGTCCACTGGAACACAACGAAAATCAACAACAACCCCAACATGCTTCAGCAGTACCACTGCTGCACGATTCCGCACTCATTTATTACGACAACATCGCCTCGCACGGTACTACCGGACGATGCCAACCGCACCACACACACCGACAGCCCCACAAATACTAACTCAGTAACTCGGCCACTCCACATTACAACTGCCAAGAGTCGCTCGCACAGAGGAAGGAGTACCTCCGATCACGTGAACAAAACAAAAGAACCTGTTGCTCGGCCGGTCTTTTGCCGGATTTGTGCCATGATTGCTCGGATTATCGACGTAATTGGTGTTTTTTGCGCTTCGTAGCCAGCAGGATTGGGTGAAATAGGCGAGTTGACCATGACCTAGGACCCCTTTACCAACACACAATTAAAATTAATTGCAAAAATGCTTGAAAAGCACCGGCACATACCAGCCATTTTGGTGAGCGATAAATAAATCTACACAATGGTTTCAAAAGACAAAATTTATTTTTTTTTATGCTCATGTATCTACACTCCTAGGATAAAAGTCGACACAGGTAGATATTTTGGCATTTACTAAATTATGGAAATTAAATTAAAACAAATCAAATTTCATTCACCTGATATCAGGGGCGATTAACAATTGAATATATTTTTTAAATAATTGAAAACACTATGGAAATGCTAAAAAAAATCTAATCCGAGGAGGTAACACGCACCTTTAGTGATAGAGAATGCCTGACATGCGAATTAGTGAACGCCTCTTTGTTCCTACCTTTAACAAAGAATTTGTATAAATTAAGTAGTACCTATTAATAAGATTCTACTTTTCATCACTTCTTACTTATTTGAAAACAAGCTTAACCGAAACAATAATAAATGACCCAACGATGATTAATAATTTTTCTCGTTAGTATGTATGTATTTAATTTGCTGTCAACGATCCTTTATTATCAATTCACCAGAAATAAATGTATAACTTGTCCATTAGAGACTCTACACCGATGTGACAACTTTATGAGGTCAGTTTTTTTTTAATTAGCAAACTCTACAATTTCAAAACAAATATGTACCTATGGACGCAGGTAAATTATGCACATGGTTAAAATTGTTCAGGGGTTTTGACCAGGTAGCTACAACCAAGGGATTAGCATCGTTCAAGTGTTGGTCCCATTTCCAACGTATGTTGACTGAACGCCCGTCGTCACTACTGGTGCGCAATTTACCTGTATTTTAAAGGACCCTTTGGGTTCCTGAATGTTAAGTGTGACCAGTGTGCGCAATTTACCATATCCCGTACCTATGTAAAGAGCTTCTAGAAATAAGTGAGAACAGAGTTAATTACTTTATTGCGTCCGTTAGGATCAATCCCTAACCATTTCACAAAGGATAATTACATCCATAAAGCGATTGACTCTGTTCTCACTTATTTCTAGAAGTACTATACTGTTTTCTCAATTTGATTGTAGGTCGTAAAATTTTATGGTACTTTCAGTTAAAGATCTTGGGGGGCTTATAAATCCTAGTTTATTGTATTGTACATTTTGTATATTTGCATTGTACGGCAAATGGCACGCGCCGCTTCCCAACCTTTTGAAACCCAAACATTGTGCCCGTTAATCGCTCATAATATGCAATAATATCTTACGACCTACAACCAAATTTCATGAGTGATAATGAGCTCGGCGGAATTGAAAATGCAACCCACAATACATTTCCAAAGTTAACGTGGCTATTTTAAATATTGTATTGTTTTTAAATGAAATTATGAATCCGATAAGAAAACAGACACGATCCTGATTTATGGCGAATGTAATAAAAATAAACGTTTTCTTCGATGCGAACTTCATAAATGTGTTCTTTGAATTAATTGTGAATTATGAGCGTGTACGAAAAATTTTTTTTTTTCAAAATCGATTTTTTAAAATTTTATGATACGGGAAAATTGATTGCGCACGTTTGAAACTTTATATTAAGGGAATGTAACCCTAACACTTCGTAATTTTTACTAATTGTTTAATAGGGTTTACTGTGCGGGAGGTAAAACTTGACTCACCCTGTACAGAGTGTTCTACTAAAAGCGAAAAAAAGAACGTGTATTCTGATTTCAAGGTGACCATCAACGCCTTTAGGCGATATAATGAATCGGTGATTCCGTTCACATCTCTGCAAGATACCTAATCTGTTTAGCTCAATTAATTTCTTGATAATTAAACTTGTCGTAAACTCATTCAAACAAACAACCTAATCAATAAAATAAAAGGATGTCGTTTATTTTTTTAGACTTGGTTATGATGTTGAAGAAGCAACGAAACGTAAATAAGAACATAAGACAACGTGTTCTGTGAAGGATCTCTACTTAGAGTGTTTTAAAACTAGTCGAAAATCCTTGGTGGAATAATTTATGGACACATAATTTCTGTAAACTACACGTTCTAGACAATACGCGTGACTTGGGCGCATAATTGTGATAGAAATAGGTACAGCTTTCGGCACCAACAGCAGCACGCCACTGGCTGCTGGCAGTGCTGGCTATAGGATTCTGAAGGCCCGACTAATAAAACTATAAAATTCACCAAATACAGGGAGCGGCATTGTATAGTTGTATTTCCCAAAATATTACAATAAATTTTGAATTTACTAAGAACACTCCCTGCAGATGAGGGAATGAATATTCGTTCGGAGTTGCAACCTGATTTGACAAGAATTATGAATAAGAAAAAAATTACCCTTATAGTAAAAATCGAAAGATCTATATTAATAACATAATTACATAAACATTTTTTTTATAATACAAAAATTTCCGATAATATTGCGGAATCTGGAAAAGTGCCCCGAATGCTTGCAGCGTTTCCACGTTGAATGGCAAGGGAAATCCTCTCGAAAAGGAATTTCTTTGATTTTGAATCGCCTGATTCCGCGATAAGTCGGTTTCCGATGACATTAATGAAATCGATGGCTTCTTTGCACCAAGGGCCTAAGGTTTCAAATGCTAAACCTTTAAACACGTAGTTTGACGAAATGATTGAACTATATTTGCTATGTTTGCGTTTGCAAGCCATTTCAGCGGCAGAACCTGAGACTTCAGATGATTTCAATACGTAACTGTCTGCAAGTGTATCTACAACAGTAACGTCCCAAACCAAAGGTTGACCTTTAATCCACGGTACTAAAGTCATCCCATCTGGGCGTTTTCCGTCATCCCGAGACAGTCCGTTTGGTTCTAAAGTTGAATTTACATGAATAGAAGTTAAAGACCGGTTGATAATGGAATTAATTTCCGTGTGTCTTGAAAATCTACCACTGCTTTTGAAACAACTTAGACCGTGGGTGCCAATTTCGTCAACTTTCGCATTGCATTTGCAAATATGAGGTGTACAAAGATTACAACCCAATCTTAAACCAATACAAACTTGGAAGGAAGTGTTATCTAAAAGAGTACCAATATTAGGAGAAGGTATTGCATGTAACCAAGATCCTGATTCTCTGCATTGCAAAGCTTTAACGAGCCAAGTCTCTAGGTGAATTAAAGATTAAGTCATTGGCAATTATTCCTTTGATATTAATATTATCCCAATTTTTCTGAAATTGTGGGATTGTTGGTACTTATTTCGTTCTCATTTGCTACACCCCAGACTGCTAAAGCTTCATCATATAGTAAAATATTTTTAAGGTAAAATTACAATGAAACGGTCAGTATACTACCATTTTCATCAGGTATCCCTTCGGTGAAAAATTCAATATTATCGGTTTATTAGTCGGGCGTCGGGACTCCAGAGTCAGATAAATATCCTATAGCGTGCGTGTAAATAGGTTACAGAAGCCACCACCACCCTTTTTGAAACCATCCCCAGAGTGCATCTCTGTCTGAATAGTTATTTTGTGTTTTCTTTTCAAACTCGCAACGAACGGGCTGTATCAGTAGCAGTGCCAAAAAATGTGTCTCACTTAAGATGAAGACACTCTGATATTTTCGTAACTTGAAGAAGTAGAAAATTGACAGTCGTAGGACTTGATGAGGTGCATCTTTTGGGATACTCGCCTCGATCTCGCTTGGAGTAGGACGCTTCTATAGTTTGGTCACCTATGTATAGTATTCACATATCCTCTCTAGAGCGCGTTCAGCGCAGATTCTTGAAGAACGGGGTACATATGTTAACTGGTAGTTACCCACCCAGAGGCTATCCTAATGACTCGGAATGTCATCACTATTGTCGAGACGTGCTGAGCACTCAGTGGTTTTCCTGTTCAAATTGATCCAAGGCCTTGTCGACTGTTCAGATTTGTTGTCGCAAGTTACTTTTAAGGTAAATCGTCCAGCTTTGTCGCACGAAAAACACTATCTTTCTTCCGACTAGACATACCTACCTACAAATACTGGACTCTCGTCGCCGGTCGTCCGGATGATGATCAATTATCAGAACTATTAAGAGGTGCCATTTCAACCCTCTCATTAGAGACCTGCAATAGGATGTCAGTTGCTTGGTGTGGGTTGGAATAGTTCTATTGATTCTTAATGACTGTTTGTGGTTTGATTGTTTTGTTTCTTTTTTTTTGCTTTGTCTTTTACTTGGTTGACCTGTAATTGCGACATCCTGTTGGTCAACTTGTCCAAATAATAATAATAAACCTAGCCGCCTGCGACTGGGTTTCATACTGTATGTAAGAAAAACAGAAGAAAGTGTGGTGCGGTATCACCTTCCTTCGGCACCCATCCTGAAATTTCCCGTTGTCGTGGCTGAAGAGGCTAGACAAGCGTCAGCAACCTGCCCTCCCTCGGGAGGGAATGAAAAAGTGATCTTTACATCATAGTACATACTTTACCTTTCCTTTCCAGTAGGTACCGAGAGCATTGATCTATCATTTGCAACGAGTAAATGTAGGCAGACCGTTACACGACGGTTTCTGTCGTTGTGAATAAAGAGTGTTAAACATGACGGTCGTGTCCTAGGTGATTCTGAAATAAGTTTGAAAAAAAAACGGTAATTGGCGATGATGAGAAGAAGTCATAGACAAAACATTTTTGTTATAGAAGTTTTTTCGTTTTCGAGATACAAATGATTGAAAATTTGGTCAAAATTGCTAGTACGCTGCTGAGTTAAAGGTGATTCATTAATTATCCTGGTAATTTAGCAACAATAATAATCAAAGGTAAAAGATGCCAGTCAGTCACAAACGTGATATTACTCCTTTCGATCATTTCCATAGAAACATTTACAAAGCAGTGTGCTTGCACCTACGACTTTATTGTGGAGTTGAAATGTACCTAACAATGGTTGTTAACAAAGTAAACAAACTTGGAGAAATTTTCCCTATTCATAGGCGTCGAAAATACAAGGATATGGGGTAATTTTCATCCTTTTGATTTCACCCCCAAAAGCCATTTAGCTATACAGAATTATTTTGTGTCACGGATACTCTACATTTTTTTCCAAACTTATTTCGGAATTACCCAGTATATAATTCTACTCATTTCACACCTACAAGGTACAGTCGATGGACAAATAAAACTGGGACAAAAATGACAATCACATAAGTCAAAATGTACAAATTTGCATCGTTTAATTACGCCTTTATCACAAATAGGTTAACTTTGGTATGACATATTATATAGACACTGACAAATATATTGACAATTCAATGGTCTGATTTATATAGATTAAATTTTAAGTGTCCCAGTTTTATTTGTCCACCGACCGTACGTTCCAAATACCTACCTTACCTAATCTTATAAAAGCACAAAATATAAAAGTAAAAAAAAATCAAGTGTTGGTTTTATACATGTACCATGCTGCGTGCATTATTTGCTCGACGATTACTGAACTGTTCAATTAATTTCTAAATGTCCAATAACAATTTTTTCCTAGAAGTAGTATTCAATAGCGAGCTTTTATTTAAATTTTCGTCCGTAAGTTTTGTAACTTGATGAAAAATATTTTCGGTACTCTATTCTGGTCGATTTGTCAAAGATATGTCCTGGTAAGTATTCACAAATCTGTAAAACTTTTCTCTTGACATTAACAGAATTGAGGGATGTGTTATTGCTTAATGTAGAACTACACGTAATGTATTTTTACCCCTAACAGAAATATGTATTGGCTAAAATCATAAATCACACCAACAAAGATACAGTTTACAATCCACTTACAGGTAAGAAACTGGTCATTTTTGCCCGTTGGTTGTTATAGTTTTCCCATTTATAATTTGGTTTTACTACCAGCCCTCTTGTCAGGGAGTTAAATACCACAATAGGCAACTACCGCCATAAATCCTAGGACTGTAAAAGAAGGTCCGTTGTCTGTTGTCTGACTAGGCTACAATATCTTCACGTCTATTGCCAAAACCGCAACCCCAGCCCCTAATAATTACAATTGCACTGCCATAAAACCAAATTATAAATGGGAAAACTATACCAAATATTTGGCTGAGGTTATTTATTTTAATACCTACCCCACCATAAATTACCGGATGGGGTGCTTTCAGATCTGTTTCTTTGTTGGTGTGATTTATGATTTTAGTCAATATTTCTATTCGGGGTAAAAATACTATACTTAAGACCCAAATTGGTTACTTGAAGTTTTCTGTTTTAGAATTTCCACTAACAAACATCGACCTGCTGTGATTTTTTAAATTTAAGCAGTATACCGACGTTGTTTATTTAGCAACAAAATTATTGCCTTTACTTTTTCACATTTCTATTCGAGATTTTGTCCGTTGTGCAATTATTTAGGTACTTTTGTTAAGAAATTATCAAAAGACCAATCATCTGCAGTACTGTGTTCAAAGTTATCTGAATAAATCAACTTGGACCTTAGACCACTCGTCCTCCATTATGATAGGTGTAGTGCAGTATAAAACCGTCAGCAAAGTACTCCGAGGATGTTTCAATTGAAAACAAGTTTCTATGACGGTTGGGTTAATAAATAAACAATACCAGTAAGAAACTTCTTTGTACTTCCAAAATGAATTCTGTTAACTGGAAGGTTTAATTAATTTTATTAAATACTTTTGCCCAAAACATAAATTTTGCTATTTACACAATGTACACATTTTCCGGTAAATAATTATAACTACGATTATCATTAACATGATACAGGGTATACATTTAAAAATGAGAGTATTTTTAAATTTTTTTCATTTTATACAAAAAATAAGCGTATTTTAAGACATATTTTACACTTTCTTCTTTCATTTATACTATTGTTCTATAAACAACTAGTCACTAAATGTAATCGTTCAAATCAAACTTTTCTATGTGGAACATCCATCTTTATACAAGTAATAGGTACAGATTGAATTTAAGTAATGCTTCATTGCTATTTTGTAATTACGTCCAATCGCCTTTATATAAAAAAAAAACTATATAAAATAAAAAATACAATATTGGAAAACTTACTACGAATAATATCTTACATGGATGTTTGCGAATTTTCGTGGCGAAACCAGTCCGCGCACGTCTCTTGTAAATTTTCCAGCTTAAGTCGCCTGAATAAATAAAACTAATAGGCCGCGCATTGAACAATCAACATCTGTTTAAGTGATAACGACTCGAACAGTATAAAGTGTCATGTGTTCAATAGGGAACCGGCAACTTTACAAAATAGCAACCATATAAAGAGAGAAACCGAAAGATATAGTAAAAAAGTCAAATCTAACCCATATAAAATAGATCACAAGTGGTATGTTACAGGACCCTGTGTTCGGGACAGTAAGTCTTGTAGTTTTCTTCGTCGAACTGCCAGTTAGTTAATCGCGCACAGCACACGTGCGCCACCTTCACGCACCCCCTCTTCAGACAACATATGTTGGCTCCTTTGATATGACACTTTATGCACATCACGTTACAACTCGTCCACACGGCCTCCTCCAGGCCGATGATTTTCGGCCCCACTAGATACACACCCGCCGCCCAGACGATACAGTCCTCGTGGGCCCAGATCTCGTACGTTCCGTTTCCCGTATCCGTGATGCCCAGATAGACGTCCTCGTCCCCTTTCAGATCGAGCGAGTGCTTTCTTTTGAACTTTTTCCCGATAATTTTGGCGCCGATCGCGTTATTGTCCAGAGTCCTCGCGATCTTTTTACTTTTGAACTGTTTGTCGTAGGGATCGTCGAGTCGCCGTTCGAATTCCGGAGAGTTTGTCGTGATGAAATACGGACCGAAGAGGTCCCCGGGAGCGGGAATGTTGGTGTTGAGCGTCGGTCCCGTGGTCTCGGTCGCGTGCGGCCCCCTTTTGCAGAAGGCGCAGATCCACGATGCGTCTTTGGTCTGGGCGTCGTACTGGTTGCTCAGAGTGCTGCAGTGGAGGCCTTTAGACCTGACTTTGTGTCTGTACTCGCTGTCGTCGTGGAATTTCTTGTTTTTGTGCGTCTTCTTTTCGGGATCGTCGTCGTTCGTCGGTGTGTTGATCACGCTGACGGAGAGAGGCGAATCCCGCGGGCCCCTGATCTGGATGAAGGGACCGCGCGACTTGCTCGAACTGGCGTTGCTGCCCGAGTCGTAGGCGTACACGTCCTTCATGGCTTCGATTTTTGAGTTCTTCTTCGTTTTGCCAGTCTTGAAAGCGGCTTTGGCGGCTTTCTTGCCGGTCCTCTTTTTGGGAGTGGACTCTGTCGAGTTTTCGCTGTTTCGCCTCGACTGCGTCCGTCTCTGTTTCCGTTTGCCTTTCTTCGGCGACTTCTTCGCGACGGTGAGGTCGTTCGAGGTCGAGGTGACGTTGTCTTGGTTGGTCGCTGCCGCGTTCTCCTCGAGTTTCGGGAGGTCGTCCACTTTGGCCTCGTTGTCCGTTTTGAGGGGATCGCTGTTGTCTTCAATTCCGGCGAACATCTCTTCCAGTTTGTTCTCGACTTCGACGAATTGGGTGTTGGTCGCTTTTTTCTGCGCCGTCGTCGTCACGTTGTTCGAACTGTTGCTCAGGTCGCTGGTCTCGCTGATGAGCGCCTCTTGGAGGTTGTCCTTAGTCTTGATCACGCTGACCGAGATGGCTTTCGAGTCTTCTTTGTCTTCCGGCGTGGCCGCCGCTTCTCCAGGTTTCACCTTCAAGCCTTCTTGTACCATCGCAGCTATGTTGTCGATCGTCTCCGATTCCGACGACGTTTTCCTGCGGGTTTTGGCGGGGACTTCTTCGATTGCGTCGTCCGAAGATCTCCGCCTCTCCGGTATCTTCTTCTCCTCGATCACTTCTTCGTTCGTTTTATTGTCGTCCTTTTTCACTTCGGGGGGATTCGTGCTTTGGTCTGGTAGGATCGGTTTGTCTTCTTCTTTGGGCACGCGTACCGTTTTGCTCGGTTTCCGTTTCCTCCGAGACTTGTTGCTGTCCAAGCTGTCTTCGTTGCTGTACGGCGAGACGACATCGTCGTCTCTTAAGTTGGTGGGCGTCGGGACGTTAAGGATACTGCTCGAATTGCTGTTTTCGTCGTGCGAACTCGCCGCTTGGACGATCACGCTCCGATTGGTTGGTTTCTCGTCGTTATTGTCCTTTTCGACCGTTTCGCTCGGTTTCTCGAGATTCGGATTGAGTCTTTCCAGGATCGAGTCGACGCGTTTACTTGACCGTTTGCTCTTCGAATCGGCGCTCAGACCTGGACTTATCGACTTCAGGCCCGGGCTGACGGGTTTGATTGCGGTGGGACCCACCTCCACCGGTTGGATGTCCAGAGCACTGACCGGTAAACTGTTTATTTTGTTGGTGTCGCGCACACTTAAACTGATGGGACTGGTAAATATTTCGCCATTTTGACTGCCGTTACGCGTCACTGACAGATCGACGCCCGGGGCGTTCCGGGGGAACTGTCTATCGGACAGCATCTGCTCCAGGCTGAAGATGTGCGAGTGGGGGATGGTTTTCATCGGTTCAGTGGTGGGCGTGTGCCAAGTTGGCTGGTGTAACAGGGAATGTTCGTTTGACATGTGAGCGTGCTGGGGTTGTCTCGTCGGAAAATAATTCGGTACCTTCAAAATATTTTTTGGATTAATCGGATCTGTCTCTCGGCCATCTTACCTGCAGGTGATTCCAAGCGGCGTTCGTTGGAGGCGCTTGCCGACTGTGGGGATGATGAGGGGGACCTCCAGACATTTTGACAGTTGCACGAATGAGGGCTGTCTCAGTCTGGTGGCATAGTAGCAGTCATTCGGATTTTCTACTTAAACATAGACAAATTTTATTCAGAAAAAATGGATCAAACGGCCCGTCTCCCAGGCGATGACTTCTTCATAAAATCTGAAACAAAAAAAATTCTCCTGACAGCAATGCGCGCAAGCTTTGATTTTCACAAACAAATTCCTTCCTTTTCAAGGAAACTGCCGACCGTAACAAAATACAACAGTAACCTTCGAAACTGTGACCTGACTAGACCGGGAAAGTCTTACACGTCTGCAGATTTGACGTTTACCTTTCCCTGTATGTCACTAGACTCCTCGGCGAATCAAGCCGTCGCGTTTGAAAACAGTGATGACGTCACTGATTGTATGTCAAATACTGACACAACGGACGCGATGGTGTATGGTTCCCTTTAAATGGGTGAATTTGAATCGACGCGAAAATTTCGCCACATGGTGTTTCGACAACATGACAATTCGGGCCAATGTCATGAAAAAAGTGACTGTACAAACTATCTCTTGTTGTGAATCGATCCAGGGCACTATTTAAATTTTTCCGACGATAACTCGGCCACTTACCTGGGCGTTTCGGGGCGCACAATGCTGGTCCGCGGTCGTAGCTGTCACAATTATTAGTAATTAATAAATCACAATTGATGGTTGTTGCGATTCTTTGGTTCGGTCGTTCCGTCCCTTTCCCTCCTGGTCGTTGATCGCGGCTGCGGCAGTCGAAAGAGGGTTTTTACGGTGTTTTATGATGGGGCCATCGAGTAATGATGAGGGGCGATTAGAGGACCGCACGATTTCTAAAGCTTGAATCGATGTTTGGAAAATAACACACTGTTACAACGTCGACTGTTAAACTTTTGGCACACCGTTATGGGCGTCGTGATGGCCGCTCTTGACCCGGGGGGGCCTTAAATCATTCCGAACACTCCTCAGGTTAAACGGAGGGGGCTCTTTGCGCGAGATTTTTTAACGATTTGGGTAAAGGCACGGCCAGAAAACAGCCGACTTCTAACAATGGCGGACCCGGTTTTCTACATTTTTGGAACGGCGGCGCCATCTGACGGCCAACTCTCTGTCAGTTATGAATTAATTGATTAATAATTACCCCTCTAATCTGATTCACGACGAATCGCCAATTCCTTCTTATCGTCGGCTCCTATACCCCAATTCTCAACATTCTAACTCGTCTGCGTTAATTTCGAGAAAAATAAAATTAAAGTGTCCCTCACAGAATTATATGAAAATAGATCGCGTAAAACGGAACACCCACATTCAAAGTTTGCGCTAAAAATACAGAGTCATTTCGTTTTCCAATCAACTAAATCATTCTCGTAAAATGTACTCGATCTATTATTTTTTCTGTCGTAATTAGGAAAACTTTTTCACGTTATGTTATTTTTGTGGAAGAATCGCCAACATAACAATGTGAAAATCACCATAGAGGCCTGCGTGACATTTTCCAAATAAACATGGCGGCCTCCAGTGTTCGTGGAGTTTCTAGAGTTTTAGAAAAATTAGAAAATTCAGTCAAAAATGGGAATTATTACGAAGCCCATCAAATGTATAGGACTCTGTATTTTAGGTAATTTTGGCGGTTTTCGACTCGCTCGGGCCAAATTCTAGAACGTTCCGTACCTAACCTCAACTTTTCAGGTACTTGGCTCAGAAAAAATATAAGGAAACTTTAGACATGCTCTACAATGGTTCACTGTTGTTTTTAGAACACGATCAGGTGAATTTTTTTGGTTAAACCACATCATACGAGTCATGTTGGCATTTGTAGCAAATCAGTGGTGCAGACTTAGCAATATTATTAGTCGATGTTCTAGTCAAATCTGAGGAGAAAGACTATGACGGATGGACACCTAAATTGTGTAAAATTTTTTCAAGCATTAGTCCTACCACTCCAGAGAGAGAAACCTTCTTAGCTCAGGCTTTACGGTGGTCCTCGAATCATCGAAGTTTTGGACACCCTTTCTTGCACCAAGTTAATTCAAAGTAGTATAATGCTAAGAGTTTATTAGAACGTTTTATATTTCAGTGCATAGCACAAGTTTACTGGGACGAGAAAAATTATTTTCAAGCTCGGCACCACTACATTTATTCTAAAGATGGACAAGGTTGTGCAAAGTTGTTAATCGAATTTCAAAGCACCCAAGGCTTCCAGTGCGAGGCCGATCTGTTCATTGCACAAGCTGTGTTCCAGTATTTATGCCTAAGTAATAAAATAACCGCGTATCAGACTTTTACAAGCTACACCGAGCAGCATCCTCGGATAAAAAGATCAGGTCCTCCTTACCTACTGCCTTTACTCAATTTCATTTTCTTTTTATTGCAAGCTATTGAAAGGTATTTTTTTTGTAATTGTGAATAGAACATCTGAATATTTCTGTTTTTTCGTAGTCGCAAATTACCAACGTTCGTTGTCTTATGTGAACAGTACGAACCGTCCATTAAGAGAGATCCTTGCTATATCGGTTATCTCGATAAAATAGGACAAATATTCTTCGGTTTGAAGCCCCCCCAACAAAAACAGGGCGGTTTGTTTGGGAATTTCTTCGAATCGTTCTTGAGAGGGTTGGATGACAGCGACGATGAGGCGCCACCTCAGGCGTCCACATCAAATCAACAAGAAATGTTGCACACGGAACTAGACTAGTAATGGTTGATTTAAACAGTTGTTTTTCCGGGGATATTTTTTTAAGTGTTTTTATATGATGGAACACATAAATGTAATTATTTGGTAAGTTATTTAAATTATGTTGTAGAGTATCGGACTACTACTTACAATCAAATTGTATTTGTTTAACTTTTTAAGTTTCTACATTATTTAAAAAAATCACTTTGTAAAAGGGTCTATATTATATTATTATAACTATCACAATATATCCAACCGAGAAGATTTCAAAACACGAGGCGGGGCAGGATATCTTGAAGTGAACTACAAACTTTAATCTCCAGATTGATGTCGATCATGAAGGTCTTTTTATTCGAGGTATCTTGCTCGCATTGACATCAACGTTATACTTTTTTTTTAATCATTTAAATGCTTGTAAAAATAAATTTTATCATTGAAATACCAGTTGTGATTACTTGGATCACCTTAACTGGATTCTTGAAGAGCTGAATTGGAGCAAACTGTGTTTAGATCAGGGGTGCGACCGACAGCTTAAAATTTGAAAATAATTTGCGGTTTCACAAACCAGAAATCAATTTTACATTTTTTTATGCATGTCAGCTTTTGTTTGTTTGACTTAAGTGACCTCGAACGGAGACGTTAATTGTAAAGAATAACATTTATTGGAGTTGAGCAAGCTGGTTTTGTTAAAAGACCAAGTATCTCGTTTTATTTTGTAGTGAATGAAGCCTGCCCAGCTTTAAAATTATTGTGAGTAATTTTACCCCATATAAGGTTAAATCGTTCGCTTTTGGTAAAGCCAATTTTTTTATTGTATGATAAAAATGACATACGTGCACGGTTTTTCCAGCAAAGATAAAAATAAACGAGTAAATCGGCCACATATTCCGTATGACTGAAGTTACAAAAATTGGTGTTATTTAATCTCCCAAGGCTTGTTTCAATTATCAAAACATGTTTAATCAAGAATCGTGTTAGTCACACCACTTGATTGACGGAATTTTTTTTCTACAACTCAAAAAAGATGAAGTTTGCGCACTAGTGTCAGTGTGCGAAGTTTTCATCGCGCTCATTTTTTTTTTAATGTTACCCCGACAACAAGCGTAAAGTAGATATTTTCCTCATGAGCGGAAAACATTCCTCCAATCAGGGGTCCAATTCTTGAAATCACTGAAAAATATTCTCAGTGAAATTTAAAATGTTCTCATACCTGTATTCTTGAACCATTTGGAAAATGATTTCACATTAGAATTTAGAAATGCAATATGTCGACAATTAATCCACATGATTTGACTTTCCAACCAATGGGAGACTTCAAAAATTTTAATTTAAAAATCGGCGGTGGCGTCTAGTGGTCTTATGTCTGTGTCACATTTGTCACCTCATAAATATAGCCGTTATGGATTTTGTTCATTTATTAAGAATAGACAATAGTATGTCGAACAAAAATGATGCCAAGCGTTGTGGACATCTCTCAGACCTACAAAAAAGAAAACTTATTCAGCTGATGGAACATGATGACATTTTGCTGCAAGGAAAATTTAATTTTGTGTTTAAATTTAATTTGTGCTTGGACAACCATAATTTGAGCCAAGTTTTCATTTTCGATAGCTTAGATTGCAATGAATTCTTCCATTTTTTTTCTTTCACAAACACAATTGAATCGCTGATTGCAGAGGTACAAGTCATGTTTTCTAGATCACCACATCTTAAGCGGTTTTTGCGTTTCTCTCAAAACTTCAGTTTACTGACTTGTACCCTTTCTGCAATCAGCGATTCAATTATTATTAACAAAAATGTCAGATTTATCAGTCGAATTTTTTAAATTTCTCGCGAAAAAATTGTTTTCCCATGATAAACACTACTGCTCGTCAAATGCCTAGTCAAATGTTAGATGGCCGCTGACATTCGGATGCGCAATGGTGACGGTAGGAGTGGGGACGTCACTTGTTCGAGCGTCGCAGCAGTGGAAACACTGGTACACTCCAAACCATGGGACCATGGCTTTTAAAAGCACAGTGAAACATATTTATCGCGTAATCAGGCGATTCAAAATCAAAGAAATTCCTTTTCGAGAGGATTTCCCTTGCCATTCAACGTGGAAACGCTGCAAGCATTCGGGGCACTTTTCCAGATTCCGCAATATTATCGGAAATTTTTGTATTAAATATACGGGGTGATCAAGAAGGACTGTTTAAGTTGGTAACACTGAATTGTATTTTAAATCGTATAACAGGAGTAACTTTCGGTTGTTGATGGCTTGTCCTTGTTAATGCTATACCTACATCAGATATTTGTCAAATAAACCAACAAAACATATCCGGTTGCAGTGTTATAAATAACCGAATTAAAAAATTTTCTCAATTGTACTGCCAACTTAAACAGTCCTTCTTGATCACCCGGTAAAACAAAAATGTTATGTAATTATGTTATTAATATAACATATCATTTCTTCTTGCACCGTTTTGGCTCAAAGCGAATATAAAAAACGTCATGATATATTCGCAAAAATTATACACATGAATTTAGCAGTTAAATTCAATTTATTAAAGGATACACAACCACATTACATTTATAAACCAGAAAGTTGTTTAGAAAATGACAATTACAAATTATATTTTGATCGGACAGTTTTAACTGACATTCACATTCAGCATAACAGACCAGACATTATTATTTTAAATAAACAACAAAAGCAAGCATATCTTTTAGATATAGCTGTTCCAAATTCACACAATATAACACAGACATATAATACAAAAATTAATAAATATTTAGAACTCTCCGTTGCTATGAGAAATCTTTGGTGTTTAGAAAAAATTTCGATTTTACCATTTATAATTTCAGCAACAGGAATAGTACCCCAATCTCTTTTTAAAAATTTAAAAATTTTGGACTTAGAGAACACATTGGTGGTTGAAATTCAAAAAGGTATATTATTATACTCATGTCACATCGTGAGGAAATTCCTTAACATTGACACAGAACATAAAACACAAAAAAGTCAAAATGCGGAGGCGAGACGCCGGTAATTATGTTGATAAGCACTGCACTATTACTTGATAGTATTATCCGTAATAGTGTATGTACTCCGGCAAAATTGCCGTGCCGCCGGGTGGAGGTGGGATACGAATAAATTTAAACGATTAATTTGACATTATGAATTAGGTATATGGAATAATGTCTTTGATTTCGTAATACATAACAGTTTACTAAAATAATGAATAATTCTTTGTGCCTCATCTTACCGTATTCGAATTCTGGGAAATTATTTACGGCAATATGTAAAAGTGGCTGAAGCGCTGCGAATAACGAACATCTGTTTGTAATTGTAATTTAAGCGAACGGTCCAATCGACTCGTTCACCGACAAAATAGCAAGAACAGGTACTTCAATAAAATTTACAGTGGTTTATGATTTTGAAATTTAAGGGGACGTAATTATCAAAATGTACAACTTGTGTTAACAATAAGAGCAACTTTATGGGTGTATCATTTTCTAAAAAGGAGAAATGTAAAAATTACAATGCCGTCGGAAATTTAGTGGGAAAGGTACCTATTTATTATAATTTAGGTAATAAAAATTGCAGATCACAAATACGTTGAAGACTCGCAATACGTCAGTAGATTACAGCTACGGATTAAAATCTCGTCGACAACGCGGAGTTAGAACAAGTCGATTTCTGTATCTGAGTGTACTTTTCAGAATTATACCCCACTTTACCGCTTCACCTTGTCGCATCTCGGTTCCACATCTTGCATCGCACTCCCTCTTCTGCGCATCCTTAGCGGCCATCTAAGATTTGACAAGCAGTAGATGAAATAATTCTCCGGGTTACCAGTAGAATAATCCGTCTGACATAAGTCCAGAACACACTTTTGCATTTCTCATGAGAAAATTTGCTATTTTTCCAATGAGAATTAGTGCCATCCATTTCAAGAATTGGGCACCAGGCTTAAGAGCATTCCCGAACAAAAAAAAAATCACATTTATTAGAAAAATGTATCAACAATCGTCAAAACTATAGAAAAAATAATGTAACAAGTCCCATGTCAAATTTAACAGTGGCGCTAATATTTCTGTCAGTACATTCAAAACAAAAAATTTAATTTTATAGTAAATTGTATGGCTGTTTTTTGCACATTAAATAATGTCTATGTTGAACATATAAATTTTTCATTCTCCCCCCTACGAAATTGTAACTTTCTATGTTGATAAGGCAATTAGAAAGCGAAAGTAAAACATGCTAGGTGATCGATTGCTAGGTATGAAAAACTTTCGTGTCCTGGACGAGTGGATGACAAAAAAGTAACATACATACTTTCAAAATTTTTGCTCACTACCATAGAAACATTCATTAGTTCGCTTTTTTGCCGCGGGACTTCTTACATTATTTTTTCTGTACAGGGGGTTATTATAAATGATTGCCTCATCGCAGTTGGCGTTGAAAACCCACACAAATTTTGGATGTGCCGTCAGCAGCCTCGCAACGTTAGACAAACTAGTAGACAGATTTCCACTACCGCCAGTAGCGCCACTTATCGGCGATACTAGTCTCACTCATGTTATGAGGCTTCCGGCACATTCAACTACGTCAACAACTGTTTCGTAAACGTCATGGATTCATAATTTTATTTTAAAACAATATGATCACTGATCTCTATGGTGTACCATAGACAGTGAATATGATATTTAAAATAGCTATATACATTAACTTTGGAAATGTATTGTGGATTGCATTTTCAATTCCGTCGAGTGAAATACCTGCATACATACAACGTGTCTCAGAAATAAGTACATTAATTTTAACTGGTAATAGAACTCATTAATAGCAACAATATATTTAAATATTTTTTTTCTAAACTTTATAGTTATCCAATTAAAATTATTGAAAGATTTGGCACAAATTTCGTTCCCCGCCTATGAGGATTACTTGCTTCGCCGTTGCCGATAAGCGAAAAACAAAACAAATGCAAGAAAACTTTCACTTGTTTCTTGCGAACTTAAGTACCTACAGCGGCTAATTGCTGCGCCCGTTGCTGTAACCTAGGGGTGGAGGGTGGAAGAGAAAAAAGAGAATCATCTGGTAGATATTAAATGAAAACAATTTAATAATAAATGTTTTAAACTATTTTATGACCCTAATGAAGTGCCCATACCCAAATAATGACAAAATGTCTCCTGAAATTAGTGTATTAATCCGTAAAAGTTCTCATGAAGTAATTAGAGTAACCAGTAATCACTAACCATTATAAGAAGTATTCAAAGTGACCGTCGTTATTGTCAATACAATAATGAAGGCGCCAACGAAATGATTCTTCCACATTTTCCAGCAATCTTCTGTTATTGCAAATTGTTGTGACAGCATTTTCCACCCGTTTTCTTAAAACTTCAATTGTGTCACTTAGGATCGAATATACCAAGTCCTTCATGTAACCCCACAAGAAGTACGACTAGACTCTCTAAACTCGCGGAGCACCCCGACGCTTCACCACACACCAACACACTATCTATGTATTCACTACTCGAAAATAAACTCGCCATTTTCATAAAATCACACATAATCAACACGTAAACATCTGCCTTGTGGAGTCGGACAAAACTAACTAAAAACTACACCTCGGCCGCAGAGCGGAAAAACTGTATTCTAAAAACACAATGTTTTGCGTTGATTTTACAAAAAGTATTATTTCACGGTCACTGTCATTGGGTCAAATACTTAGAAAATGCGAGTAAATAGACAGCTCGTTAATATATGGGGGGGAAAAATACTAAAATGAAAATTACTTTTCGAAAAAATGATAGGTAGGTATTTACATAAAAATTTTGTTGTTCTTGACGAGAACTGTCACTGGTTAAAATTAATGTACTTATTTCTGAGACACGTTGTATAATCCTGATTCTTAAATTTTTAACCACAAACCGTTCTTTGGACTGTTAATATGATTTTATCGACGCGTAGGTCAAGAAGTGAGTTTTGTCCTGCGACTAAGGGTACGATTATGTTGGAGTTGCGATAAGCGATAAGAGCGAAGCTGGCATTTGAAAACAATGATATACTCCGTACGGTGATAGATTGCACGTTTTTAAATTCTAGTTCCAAAACATAACGTAGTGAAAAATACTAAACTCTCCATCTCAATTGTTTCACGTTATGTAGAAAACCGTTGCAACCTTGCAAATTAATTCCCGCCATGCTTGTTTCTGTGTCTGTCTTCTGTCAAAAAACGTGCAATCTATCAGAGTACGGAGTATACTTCGCTCTTATCGCAGCTCCAACATAAACGTACTCTTAGTAATGTCACCCTACGGAACCAGTCATGTTACTTCTTTTGACACTACACTGAAAAAAGTTAGAATCGTGCTGAACACTTTTAACTTTATACAAAATTTAAAGCAAGATTTGTGACTGTAAAGTGAAGAGCAGGGTACTTCACTGTAAAAGACTTCTGTGGTCTCACGTATCATAAAAAGATGAGAACAAGACGAGTAACAGTTTGTTGTCTTCAGACACACACCTGTTTGTCATAGGAAAAATTATTGTGATGCAAGATTGAATCAGAAAAATATTTAAAACGGGATTATTTCGTGGGCTAGTGCAGGTTATACGGTGCGATCAACAATAAATTACTTAGATAAGGGGCGGCTATGACTTTGACAGTGTCAGATTTGTCGTATCTCAGCTAATAAACTTCAAACAACTGTCACCATGAATCTAATTTTAAAGCAAAAATGGTTTTTACTTTAGAACATAAAAGATTCATAATGGTGTTTTCAATACCGAAGAATGTTGTTGCCTGTTTGGCCGAGTTTCGGCAAAAATTTCTAAATTTACATTGAAACGGGTATATGCAACCAGAAATACTTCTATGGATTTCAGACATACGGCCAGAATGTCATAACCAAGGGCCATAACCTTCTTGGATCTAAATAATTGTTGATTGCTCGGTATTTGACCATATTATGATGTAAAGAACTGCGCGTAATGTCATGACCATATTTGATACACGTACTTTGGAATAGTAGGAAGTATTGGGTGATTCAAAATGATTGTGGCCAAGTATGGCAACTATGTACGAAAATTTATGTGGAAACTGTGTGGGTAGGGTAGAGTTGATATTTCTTTGACAGTTCATAGTCGCGCAATTTTGAAAACTGTCAAATCAATGTGTAATGATATCAAAAAAATTAAATGCACGCTTATGAAATGTCATACAAATGACAACTCTACCTCATCCACACCGTTGCCACATAAATTTTCGTACATAGTTGCCATACTTGGACACAATCATTTTGAATCAACGAATATGTACTATTATAGGTACGCGCAACGACACCTTGATTTGCTTTCAAGCACGTCTATCGAGACCGCTGTTGCTATGGCAAATGTTCCTACTTGGAGGTTTTTTTTTTGGGTCGTAATAAAAATAGGTATTAACTGATTGGAAAGTAACTTTCGTGCACTTAGAAATGAAGTCAATTTCCACATTTATTATGCAATAATACCGTATAAAGCTTGGTTTAAATAATCAGTTCATATAATTGTAAAACCAACAGGATGTTATTATCATTTATGACAAAATGTTTCTTTTTGTGGCGCTAAGTCATTTATGACTAGTTAGACGTTAGAGGAACGACATTTTCTCTGAATGCAGGTAAAATTTTTGATCGACTTTTAATTCTGTCGTTGATCCTTTATTATAAAAGGTTTGATAATAATTTGTATAAAAAATCAGTTTAAAATATGTACACGTACAACGTAATTTTGTAAGTTCCAATAAAAACAGAAAAACAATCGATTAATAGTCCGGATATCCCGGTAGTGGGAAGTTGCAGCTGAAGGCTTCCACTTCGGCTCTTAAGTCGGCAACTTTTTTCTTAATTTCCGAATCCGATGTTATTGTGTTCTTGTAATCCAAAAGTTTGGGCCCAGATTTGGTGCTAATTTCCTTCGACAACTTCAAAGCCTTATCGATAAAATCGACAACGACGTCCATATCTTTCTCCACCAGTCCTCTCGTGGTCAACGCCGGAGTACCTTCACGTCCAAGATCAATTAAAACAGTCCCTCACAACTCGCAACTCAATCTTACCTAATCTAATTCCCGACGGATTTAACGCGCTCTTATCCCCCGGGACCGTATTCTTGTTGCACGCAATCGAAATCTCCTCTAATATGTACTCCGCCTTGGCTCCCGTGATTTGTACGTTCCTCAGATCTACCAATAGCATATGCACGTCCGTGCCCCCTGTAGCGATTTTGTACCCTTTCTCTTGCAACCCCTTGCACAACTGCCTCGCATTCGCCACGATCTGCTTCTGGTACTCGACGAACTCTGGCGTTTTGGCTTGCTTCATGGTGGTGGCGATCGCAGCGATGGCGTTATTGTGCGGACCCCCCTGGAGGCCGGGGAAGACCGCCTGGTTTATTTTCGACTCGAGGTCGTACATGACCGGTTCACCCTTGGCGTTGCAAGAACGCACCCCTTTCCGGAAGAAGATGACCCCGGCTCTGGGGCCGCGGAGGCTCTTGTGCGTCGTGGTGGTGACTACGTCGCTGTGTTCGAACGGACTCGGAGTCACTCCCGCCGACACCAGGCCGGAGATGTGGGCCATGTCCGACATGAGGTAAGCCCCGACGTCGTCGCATATCTCCCGGAAGCGCTTGTAGTCGAGGGCTCTGGAGTAGCAGCTAACGCCGGCTATTATCACCTTGGGGCGGAAGAGGCGCGCCGTCTTGGCTAGTTGCTCGTAATCGATGAGGCCGCTCTCGGGGTTGACCTAATAAAAGTGTTTTTATATGTTTTTTTTTCTTTGATTTCTAAGTACCCGTCAGACGCACGAACGATTAAAATACCTCCAGGAATCTCTCGGACCTCTCTATTCCACCAGTCAAATGAATTATAGCAGAAAATTTTATCTTTGAGGGTCCAACAGTCAAGCGTCATTTACCATCTAACAGCGTAAAATAGGTTACTTAGATTTTCTGTTTTCAAAACTCTTTGTAAGCGCAACTGCCAAAAACATACATTCGATGTTTGCACACAATTAATTAAAAAAAATTTATGTTAGGTATCTCTTTCTCAAAAAACTGCAAACAAACGTTCAAGTATTTTCATTTTCTTGTAGCAGTATTTAAGATTAATGCTTATCTGATATTATGTAAACATTTTTTCGTAATATGTGTGAATTATTAGAAAGTACATCAAACTCAACTTTTGTGACATTACCAGTTGAGTTCGGTGTACTATATATAGACAATTGAAAGTGCTGTTTTTAATTTTAAAAACTGCTCAAATTGCAGTATTTAAAAACTAATATTTGCTCTTCAGTATCGATCTTGAGTAAATAGATGTTATCACGTTTATTATTTATTAGCCTGCATTATGTGACAACATTAGAACTAGAAAAGATTACACCACTTGTGATATTTTTAGAACAAATTGTGATTAT
Organism: Tenebrio molitor; assembly: GCF_963966145.1. Classification (NCBI taxonomy): domain Eukaryota; kingdom Metazoa; phylum Arthropoda; class Insecta; order Coleoptera; family Tenebrionidae; genus Tenebrio; species Tenebrio molitor. Next base: position 19,801,214 of record NC_091054.1, read on the forward strand.
CTTGCAGTGGCCATTATCTGTCGGCACATGTTTTAATAAAAACATGATGCATTTAATCTAGACCTAGATTAATATCTGATAATCGTTTTTGGTTAATTTTTTGTCTAGTTATTCCTGGATACCACAGCTTCAATGGAAAAATTATATAAGTGTAAAATAATAATTTTTCATTATACCAATTTATTTGTAAATATTTTTTCTTGTAACGAAATAAGACGAGTATTTTTATGGTTACCTTGTATGGCATGGACTCGAAAAACATCGACGTTGCTGATATTTTCTTGGCACCAGTGAAGAATCCGTGTGTCAAGTGGCCCCCATCTGGCAAGTCCAGACCCATGATGCGCCCGTGGGGCTCTACCAGAGCTGCTCAGACACTCATTAAACAATCTGACAACTTTTTGGTACTCACCCGTGTAAACGGCGAAATTTGCTGGCGAGCCGGAGTATGGTTGGACATTGACGCCCCATTCTTCTGGTTTGAGGTTGTAAGCTTCTAGGGCCCGTTTCTGTGCCAAACGTTCTATTTTGTCGATGAATTGATTACCTCCATAATACCTGCATGTTTGACGAAGGTGAGACCTGAACAGATGTTCTTAGAAGGTGACATACCTTTGACCTGGCAACCCTTCAGAATACTTATTGTGCAAGCAAGTACTCAAACATTGTAATACTGGTAGAGATGTAAAGTTTTCCGAGGCTATCATTTCCAGTCCTGTCAACTGTCTCTTTTTTTCATCTTTAATGAGGCAAAATAGTTCAGGATCAGACTCCCACAAATTTGAGTGGATGACCTTTTGACTCATTTTTTTCAGTTGCGAAAACGAGACCCGTTGGAGATTCTGTAAATTGATAATTTTAGCCAAAACACGCATATTTTAAATTGTTGACAATTTTTAAAGCACTTAAAAGAAAGGTTATGAATTTATAACCTCCACACGTACACAAAAAGCGAATGGAAATTGATTGTGTTATACTCTGTTAAATTGGTCAGCACCAAACAAGTACACTTCTTGAAATGAATGGTAACAATTGATCGTGAGTCTCTTAACAGTCTTGACTGACTACTTTCAAAAAAAGGACCAAGATAACCTTTTTTTATCGAGAGTACGTTTGGGGTCATCATGACCACGTAGAGACCAATTTTGTGACGCTATTGGTTGCTTAATACAAAAACACTCTTGTTTGTCCGTTCTTGACCAATTTGAAGACGTATTTTTAAATAGAATTGCAAAATAATGTAAAACATACCCGGCTGTTCAACAGGTGGTTGGCGGTTATAAAAGCGCGGGAAAACATTGTGGATTTGAACCGGTGCACAAGAACTAAGATTCGGTCTTTACGACTCCGCGAAGACAAGAAAAAAGAAAGATTCAGTTTACTATTCTGATCGCTAGACGACCTCAGGGTGAAGATAATGGCAAGAGGCCGCTGATATATTAGAATTCGCCCGATTTTATCACTAATTACTCAATGTTAATCAGAGCCGATCTGAATCTTTCGTGACGAAATTGCCATACTTAAAATATTTCATGTGCAATAATTTTATTTCATTCGAGTATTCGCGAAACGTGATTTTCTGAGAAAACAGAATGATTAATACTGCAATGCTGTATTGCTGCGTTATTGCTCAGTAATGACATAAATCCGGCAGGTATTTCTTAGCGCATACCTTTTATGGTGGTAACGATTTGTGCAAACTATGAAGTTTATTGGCATGGTTAGTGACACGATGCAAAAAACTCGTCGAAGATATTCTACCTTAATTAATTAGGAATTATCAAATACATAGTTAAGTGTACCTACTTGTTTTGTTTCTTTATACATAAATAATTTCGGTAAAAGTGTTTATCGAGTCATGCTTTCAGTAGGTATGTCGAGAAGGTTCATACTTAGGAAGAAAATGATACTTTTGTTGTTTAATTATAAGTGAGTCCTTTTGATAAACATCGAGCTAGAACATATTTACAGTAGATATGTATAACAAATGTCGGGTTTTCAATCATTGTAGAAACTCTTTGCTCTAGAATTTAACCATATATTTTATAAAACTGTTGACAATAGATAAACGAGAATTTTCATTATTTGTCAGCATTAGTGACTACACAAGATTAATCAAGTTCCGAAATTCATCAAATTTCTTTGTTCTATGAATTTGATATTGTAATGTTGCGCCTGTGGTCCTCTCCTCGGATGATACGAAAAAACCAAACAAAACTTGCGAAAAAATAAAAACCTATTGATCCTACGTTGTTTTTTTCTGTTGTTTAATTCAGGTTCTTCGAGAGGCTGCACCGTTGGAAGGGTTTTTTAAATGAAATGATTGAACACACTTCACTTAAATTTGTTTTAACCAGAAAAAGTGTCTTGGTGAAGTTTGGTTTATTTAAAAATAAAATAACAGCGAATTTAATAAATAATTTTTGGCGGATTTTTTATGTAAGGGCCGGTTGCACCAACGTGAGTTAAATTTAACTACAGATTAAAATATACGAAAACATTGTTATAAGAATAGGTAACTAAAGTAATGAAGCATTTTAATCCACAGTTAACTTTAACTGGCGTTGGTGCAACCGGCCCTAAGTCAAATGAAATTTGACTGATAAATAAACGAATAAATGAACTAAATAAATCCTTAAACAGCAAACAAATTTAAACTAAATTTAGAGATGCGATTTGAATTGTCTACCTTTTTTAAATTTATCCCTTCGGAAATATCCTCATAGAACCTCTTGGTTCAGAGTAACACAGAGAAGTGAAAAAAAAAAAGGAACAGTGTCGTCAGACTTATGAAACGATTCACGTGTTATAGATACAGTGTGGAAACTTTAACTGGAATAAAATTCATAACTTGGACATAGATGATTTTTGTAAAAAATCCCGAAACAGGTCGATTTTTTTTTCTTCCTGCCTATATTTTGGCGCATATGGTTTTTCCATATCTGCTCCCGGAAGTTCGCAACCAGCTCTAACTTTTTTTTTTCAAATGGACGGGTATGCCAAGTGACACCTCGTTTGAAAGCACACTTCGCAAAGAATACAACGCCCTATTTGTTTCTTGAATATTTTCAAATCCTACATCCTAAAAATAAAAAAAAATGCAACAAACGTTGAAAATGGACACCGTTTGTTTCTTGGCCAATTGCAAATCGATAGTAACATGCATCCCTTACGTTTTACAGCATTTCCGGTGTGATTTGCCTAATTTCATGCCTAAAACCGAACGGTATTGAAGACCGTAAGCAATGTATTTGACATGGAATTAGGCAAATCACACCGGAAATGTTACGAAACGTAAGGGATGCATGTTACTATCGATTTGCAATTTGCCAAGAAAAAAACGTTGCCCATTTTGAGCATTTGTTGCATTAAATAGAATTCAACTTATAAAACTGGTTTTTATTTTTTCTACAATTGATCAAAAAACGGGTGTTTACGCATTAATTTCAGTGCGCAAAACATGCGTCTTTTTCACCGTTAAAAAATAGTATATTTCAAACCAAGGTAAGAAAGTGGTTTCTTGCAGACCGCAGGCAAAGATTATAAACCGAGTCGTAGACGAGGTTTGTAAGTGCCTAAGGTCTGCAAGGACACTTTCTTAACAAGGTTTGAATACAATTTTTTTCCCTACCGGCACAACTTTGTTGAAAAAAGTCAAAAAAGATGGTTATATTCGTGATTAAAACGAAAATTTTGAGAATTGAATAGTAGGCTGTGTTATTTGTTTAATTAACTTGTCATCGCATTTGAAGATTTGAGGTTTGTTCGAAAATTTGATATAAACAGGGTAAAGTAATCTACCTACCTAGCTTATCTGTTTATTTTCCAGATTATATGATTGACCTACCAACTTACTTCATTGAATTGGCTTTCATTTATCAATAACTTATTTCACTTTTGACACTTTTGACATTTGTATTTTGATACAGTTTTACCATAAACATTTCATGATTAACTTTCTTACCTTAGCGAGAAAGTTGAATTTTCTCACCTCAAATGAGGTATCCACAGCTTACATTTCTAACCGGTAGGGAGAAAAATTTTTTTTTCACCGTTAAAAAAAATTTTTGCGCACTGCGAAAAATTTCTGAGATTTCTAAAATTCAGAATAAACTAAGAAGATAATTTTATTGAAACAATTATAACAGGCAATTACAAGTCAACATACTTTATTTTGATATATGAAAATTAAAGTTACAAGCAGAAAAATTACTTCCCGCTATAATTTCCGATTCGAGTGAACATCAATATTTTCTTTCATATTTAGAGTTGCCTTTAACATCAAAAAAAGGGACCACAATGTTGACGGCTCCAAAATCTTCGACTTTTTCTCTAAATATGCTAACAGAACGTTTTCTGTTGTGTTACTAATTTTTTTAGAGTCACACCCAACCCGGAAATCGTGTAAGCTTTTTCATACTGCGGTCTTGACTTCTTCGGCAAAATATTCGCAATCGCTTCATTAGCTACTGCTTCTACATCATATTCAGAATCACTGGAGTCTTCCATGAGTCTGCTAACGTTCATTTTCACAGAATTTATAGAAAACACTTGGAGAGCGACACTTATTCAGATGACAGATTTATTTTCAATTTTTATTTACATTAGTAACTACGGGAACGAAAACCCGTGCAACGATAACTTAAAATGCTGCCTTTTTTATGAATTCAATATTTTTTAATAATAAAGTTGCTGTTTAAAGCTGTGCAATTGTAGAAAAAAAGTTGTTTATATTACGTACGCAAAGTCGGTTTTTTGAGCTTTCGAATGTATTTTTTGTCTCGACCTAACGGTCTCGACAAAAAACCTAACATTCTCAAGCTCAAAAAACCTTTGCTTTGCGCACTTAATATAAAAATAACTATTTTAGCACGTAGGCTTTGAAAATATTCAGGGAACAAATAGTGCGTTGCATTCCTTGTAAAGTGAGCTTTCAAACAAAGTGTCACTTGCGTACCCTTCCATTTGAAAAAAAAAGTTTGGGGTGGTTGCGCACTTCCGGGAGTTGATATGCAAAAACCATATGCACCAAAATGTGGGCAAGGAAAAACAAAAATCGACCTGTTTCGGGATTTTTTACAAAAACCGCCAATGTCCAAGTTATGAATTTTATTCCAGTTAAAGTTTCCACACTGTATATCTATTTGTCAACGATCATTTTCCGTCCAAATATTGCAATGTTTCGACTTTCCGGGGTCATCCTGGTCACAATGTTTCTCATTTTTGATCAATTCAGGTCATGGACTTTCCCTCGAATTATATTTTGGCGGAAAAATACGAAACAAAAAATTATGAGAGAAGAAATATTTATTGATCCTACGTTATGTTGTATTACTTATGCTTTATCTAATTCTACGAGAGACCGTACCGTTGGAAGAGTTAAAACGATTGAATACACCTCACTTAAACTTTATTTAATAAGTAATCGTGTTTGGTGGTGTTTGATCCCAACAAAAAGAATAAATGAATGAGTGAATTTAATACCTAGGTGGCTTTTGGTGGAAGTGGATTAAAGTTTTGAGTGAATGACAATTGACTTGCGGCCCGTGAATTGAATTCTGACTAATAGCAAAGTGACTAAGCTGAATAAATAAATGCATTTGAACATGAACAACAATATAAGAATTTGAGATGCGAACTATGTGATTCTGTTAAGATTTGAATTGTCTCTCCTGATCAATTGAACCCCACGCGATATCCATGAAACCTCTCGGTCACGCTGGTATTGTATAATGAATTGTAAAAAGGAAAGGAAAGGTCATCAGACTTGTAAGGATCTCTTTTCACGTGCCGGTTGTTTTGTCAACGGCCCATATCCACCTAATATGTGGCGTGGCTTCATTTTGTGCACTGCGTCGGACCACAGGTAATTGAGAGAGCGGTGGACACTGACGGAATCTCCCCGACAGCGAGGGCTCCAAGGAATGAATAATGAATGAAAATGTTTTAAAACTATTTTAGAATAAGTTGCCTTGGCGGGGATGCGTTTCCCCATATAGATAAATGCAAGAAAATCCGCGATAAAGAATTTAAAACCAATTAAGTGAAAGATTTTGATAACAATAGTTTTTGTTATAATAATTTACTTTACTTTGGTGCAAGAAAAGAATGTACCTAATACTGATTGAATAATTAAATCTTGACTATAAATAAAGTAGAAGAATTGGAGAAATAATTTTCCTTGTAATTTTATAACATTTAGGCCCGGTTTCTGAAAACAATTTTATTGGGTTAACTCTCCGATTAATACAAAAATCATGTAATGTGATTGGTTACTTTCTAGCTTGATTGATCTGGACTTTTAGTTATTGGGCCGGGCATTAGATGCAAAAAAGACTGCTGTCGGTACCTCCAGCTACTTTGGAGATCAAACCCCGAAAGAGTTCCGTTATAGAATCGTTCCGCCTCCGCGTTCGTTTTGATTTTTTCCGAACACCCCACTTTAGCACCCCCTACTTGACCAAAAGGACCATTCAGCCTGTAAGATTCTAAATTGGTTACTTTAGCCAATCGCGATAGCTTTTCAAATTTTCTCGAATTTCTTTTATGTACTCGTACTTTACTGTTTTTGTTTTCCACAATAATTTTGAATGTTTAAGATTAGCTTTTTGTTAGGACCAGACCGAATGTACATAATTTTTTGTTGTTGCATGTTGTGCCATGCACCTGCAATTCTGTTGATTTTCTAAATCTAAGAATTGTTCTACTTTCCTTTGAATTTTCCAAAACCTTTCTAATGAAGTTTGAAATCTTCTTTCCCTCTCACTTGCACATTTTTTTTCTAAAAAACTAAATTATGTTACCGTTACTATTTTGTGTTTCTACCATTTCCTCTTCTACTTTATTTTGTTACTTTTCTAACTATACGGGTGATCAATTTTTTATTTTATACGATGAAAAATTTGTTTCTAATTTTGACTTTCAACTTGACAAAAACTTCAGTTCTCTTAGTCTGAAATTTGCTAACATTAATAGTTAATACATATACTTCAACAAAAATTCAACCTTTTTTTTTAAATGAAAGCATTGGACGTTTCGTCAGAATATTCCAAAGATACATTTTGATTAATTTTTTATTTTATTCTAATTAATCACGTAATTAGGTAAATTTTTCTGAATCCTAAATGGGCAACCTCCAAAATTAATTTTGGCAAAGCACGTTCCAAGTATTTGATTTATTATTCTGATTTCTAACGGTGACAACACAATAGAAAACTCATTGAGGAACCTGCATCCATTATTGATCGTTGACCTGTATTTTGGTAAGAATTTTTATTTAATGATTAATGTACTTTCAGCTTCTTTTTAAATTTCCAATCAAAATTGTATCGTAGTAAATCAAATCAAAATCATTGTGGATAAGTATGGCATCTATGTACGAAAATTTATGTGGCAACTGTGTGGGTAGGATAGAGTTGACATTTCTTTGACAATTCATAGTCGCGTAATTTTAAAAATTGTCAAATCAATATGCAATGGTATAAAAAAAATCAAATGCACGCTTATGAAATGTCATACAAATGTCAACTGTACTCCACCCCCACACTTATCCACAATCATTTTGAATCATCCATTATAGTCCAGTCAATATAAACATAAAAAAGGGTCCGACCTTGCAAAAGGTCATGTAGTTCTGATTTTTTAATATGTTGTTTGGATCTCAGCCAAGAGTAAAACACCAAATTTGCAACTTCGAAAGACTTGTGCGCGCTGCGTGGTAGCCAAAGAACAGCAAAATTTTTGCACTACTTTCAGTTTTTGCTCAATATCTCCTAAGATATGAGTCTCACAGAAAAAGTTGAAGTTACCTTTTTTAAACTACAGTTTGAGGCCCAAGCGAACTTTGTGCATGCAGCAGTTTCCGAGATAGAGCTCTTCAAAAATTGGGTATTTTTTCCAAGAAGTGAATTTTTTTAATTTACGTCTCTTATTTTATTAAATATCGTCAAAAATACTCGCCCCATGAGAAAAGTCATGGGCAATGAACTTGAAGTGTATTTATTTAGCTTTAAATTGCGATCTGACGGGCAGCTGCAGGTCCAATGCTTCTCTAAAAAGTGGCATATAACCGAAAACCTCGAAAGATGGAATTTGGGAAAAATAAATGAAAACAAGTTCATGATAAACATATTTGTATATGCCAGGACATGTACCTACCCGCCGGAGCTCAAATTAAAGCGCGCCAATGAATGAGAGCAAGATAATTCTTGGTCGATCAAAATCAAGACCACTTGTCACCTGCTCCATGAACCCGTTCCAAACGAGCATACTTGGGGTGTTCGATGATTTTCCATACAATCAGAACCAGAACAAGTCTGGCGCTGAGGGCAGTATTTCTCTACCGACTTCACAAGCTCCCTTCAAGTTGTTAACCACACATACTAAATTACGTTAAAATAACTTATTTTATCGGTTTAGGCTCTATACGTGATGTTTGATGCGCTGAAAACTTGTTTTCATTTATTTTTCCCAAATTCCCTTTTTCGAGGTTTTTGGTTATATGCCACTTTTTAGAGAAGCATTGGACCTGCAGCTGCCCATCAGATCTCAGTTTAAAGCTAAATAAATACGCTTCAAGTTCATTGCCCTTGATTTTTCTAATGGGGCGAGTATTTTTTACGATATTTAATAAAAAAAGAGAAATAAACAAAAAAAATTCACTTCTTGGAAAAAATACCCAATTTTTGAAGAGCTGTATCTCGGAAACTGCTGGACGCACAAAGTTTGATTAGGCCTCAAACTGAAGTGAATTTAATCTAATTTAAAAAAGATAACTTCAACTTTTTCTGTTAGACTCATATCTTACGAGATATTGAGCAAAAACTGAGAATAGTGCGAAAATTTTGCTGTTCTTCGGCTACCACGCAGCGCGCACAAGTCTTTCGAAGTTGCAAATTTGGTTTTTTACTCTTGGCTGAGGTCCAAAGAACATATTAAAAAATCAGAACTACATGACCTTTTGCAAGGTCGAATGTTTATATTGACTGGACTATTACCATAAATGATCAAATAAAAATGCCATCCAGTCAAAACATTTCTTATTTAAAATGTTATTAGACTGTCATTGAGTAGGAATTTTATCAAATACTAAATTGTAACAATGTGTGTTTTACAATTTTACAATTTTGTCAAGATGATTTTTACTTTAGACCATAAAAATAACGGGTGACTATTAAAATTTTCACTTGGAGTTGGCTTTGAACGAGTTTTTATTTTTTCTGTTACTTTACGCACACGCAAGAACGAACGACAAATGTCAGTCAGTACAATTGAAACATAACCAAATTAAGAGAAAAAACATTTATTGAAATGTCAAACTTGTCAGTGTCTAAGGTGCAACGGAAAACAAAGAATGATCCATAGCCAACTCTTAAGTGAAAATTTTAATAATTACCCGTTATATGCTTAAATCGCACTTTGTGATGGACAAGTGATAACAGGTATTTGCATAAAAATTGCACGAATTTGCCTAAGATAGTGAGTTTTGTTTTTATTGACAATTTTGACGAAATTTTTTTTATCATATGCTACTCGTATTTCATAATCCCGTTTTCGATGCAAAATAAATTAATCAAAGTTTAAAGTACCTGTGTGTAAAGTGCATGCTGATAAAATCAAAGAGATAAATAAATATTGCGTATACAGGTGTCCCAAAATCATCGGAAGAGTTCGTAATGGCGGATTTTTTACAACAATCTAAGAGGAAAATGTGAATACAGTAATGTCGAGACTCCAATGGTTTTCAACTCGGCGCAAAAAAAGTTCTCCTATGCGAGGATAGCGGTTTATTAAATTTATAGGTGATTTTGGGACACCTCTATACGATGTGTGCTAATATCACAGGTACGAGTACATGGACGGAAGTGTGATAATGCCTTGCACATTTCGTTATCGATAATGATCGTTGATTAAATCGGTTTATTACAGATTTGTGTAGGTATGTTATGTTGCACAAACTTTAAAATTGAGAAATATCCTGAAACCCTGCAACTGATGTGTGTCGTTGATAGCAGGACTTCTCCGAAAAGAAACAAAAAAAAAATGTGTTTTTAACGTAGGTTTTTAACAATCCTGACATCAACAATGAACCATACAGGGTGTCTCAAAATTCGCGAAATCCGAATTCAGAGCGTTGTAGGGGATCACTTCAGTAGTCCAAATATGGAAATTAAAAAAAAATCGTCACTCCCCCGACAATTAAAAATACATTGGTCTGAAGGTGCACTCTTTGAACTGCGTTTTCTTCAAATATGGGCTGAAAAGTTCAGTGTTTATTGTTATTTATGAGTAGTCTAATATGTGTAACTTTTTAACTCAGATTATTATGCCTAGTTTTCTTAGTTATTTTCCTATTTTCTATGCATTTTTTTCAACAAAAACCGGTACTTTTATCAAAACATCAAAAACAACGTTGAATTTGACTTTTCACCCTTATTTTTAAGCCCTTTTTCTAACTCAGATTTTCCCAAAAACATAAATTTTTTAGAAAAATGAGTCGATTTTCAAGTTTTAGTCGTTGAAGTTTGTTGAGTTTGAAAAACAGCCCGTTGAGGTCTTTTCAAAAACACAAAAAATTAAGAAAATGACCTGTTTTTAGTCCCATTTTATCTATTAAAACATCATTTTTTATGGAAACAACCTTTTTTTATAGCCCTTTTTAAAAATGTGAGCCAGATTTTTATGCCAAAAATAAGGAAAACTACTTTTTTTTCATGATTTCTTAAAAAATGTGAGCCAGACGTAACAACTGAATCTGTGGTTTTTGTTGAAAAAAAATGCATAGAAAATAGAAAAATGACTAAGAAAACTAGGCATAATAATCTGAGTTAAAAAGTTACACATATGAGACTACTTTTATGGTGTAGATGATTGTGGAAATTAATATCGTAAAATAATTTTTTGAAGAATAGCTTTACTTTGGAGTAAAAAACATAACTAGAACAGTATTCTGTCACTGTGGAAATGAAGGCTGCTATGTATTGAACAAAATTAGAGTGCTTATATTATATCTTCTTCAGGAAGAGCGAATTTTTTTTTCTAAGTATTTTTCGAGCTCCACTGGGTCCTTCCCTGCCACGCTCTGAATTCGGAATTGGTGAATTTTGAGACACCCTGTATAATAACCCAATTTTCCCGTCTGAAATATTTTGAGTAGTAAAACAAAATTTAAAACGTTGAATGGCGCCAGAATCAATTTAAATCTGACGGTTGTTGTCGAGTGTAGGATCGACGTTGTATTTCCAAAATAAAAGGCGATTGTTCAGTTATTTGTCACAAGGGTTGGACTCAGAGGGAGAGTGTCGAGTGAACAAAACGACAAAGATTTCATGTCATTATCAGTCAATAGTTTCTTTTCGATAAATAATTTAATGTTCTCGATTTCACACGACTACTAACGTCAATAATGAGATATGTCAGTTTTTCAGTTAAATTTTAGTACGGTTGGCTTAAAAAAAAACGGGAACTGTCAGAAAAAGTTCTGTCAGATTTTATTAAATTTTTATAGTTTGAAACGGCCTTTTAGAGTTTAGGTTAAAAAACTGCACTTATGCGTCAGAAATACTACTGTCAAACGGACACAAATTGACATAAATTGCCAAATTAAATTTCCAATTCACAAATTTCAATTCCCGTTTTTTTATCCCGGAGCCCCGCCGCACCACATAAGGAAAAGAGAAAAACAAGCCGACCGCTAAGGTACCTGATAGGCCAAGTGGTGAAAGGAGAAAGGCTTAAAAAAAAAGTTACCTTAATTTAGTGTAAAAAAAACATTTCCTACATATATTATTTTTCCGATAAATCTCAGTATAGTAAGCCTTGGTTTACATTCACAAAAGTTGGATGGTAGGTGAGTCATAACTGTACTAGTACAGTTATGCTGTAGGGTAATATTGTCATGGTGTCATGTCAACAACAATCAACAAATGAAGACAATATCTAACTTTATTCATAATTAATTCAAACAGACGAAAACTAAAAACAACAATAATTACTTACATATATTATTTTTCCGATAAATCTCTTTTTTAATTTTTATTGACTAATAAATAATCGTAATCATAATAGGGAAAATATAACCTATCGGGTTGGCAGCTCTGTATGTCAAAAAGTTTGACATTTGTTATTTTATAAAAATCTGTAAAACATTTGGTCAGTCGAAAAGTCTAATACAAATGTCGATAGGTACTTTGCAGCGCTCTAACTAATCAAGTCAGGTCAGGTCACGCTTGAGAATAATTTATAGTCTGATTTTGAAAGTTGTGCAAATATGATGTTAAGAAAAAAAAATCGAAATCAAAATGGTTGAAAAACAATAAATCGAAAGATCAAAAAGTCGAAAAATAAAAGGTCGAAAAACAAAAAGTCAAAAGATCAAAAGGTCGAAAAATCAACAGGTCGAAAAACAATAAGTCGAAAGAACAATAATAATGATCGATGGAATCGACATAATTTCAAAAATTAAAATTAATAAAAAGTAATAATCCAAATTTGTCATAATAATGTGTCATTTTGCACAACAATATTATATTTTGTTTAATATAGCAACTCAACAACTTGAGTGTTATTAAAACTTTACTGTCAAACAAAGTGAAGAATTTTCTAAAATGGATAAAATATACAAATACGAATATATTGCCGGGCAGAAGGGCAAAAATAAATTGTTCGCCGACGGTACAACATACTGGAAGTGTGAACAATACAAAAAAAAGTGCAAGAGTCGAGTTATTGATAAACTAGGAGACCTATGTGTGAAGCAGACACACAATCACGAAAGTAATTCCCAAAACTTTGAAGTAACAAAAATGATGAACACCATCAAACAACAAGCGAAAGCTAGCAAAGATCCTCCGCGTTTGTTGCTTTCCAGAGCGTCCACTAGCTTCAGCAAAGGACCCAGTATGTCATGTTCGTCGCTCAGTAATATAAGCTTAGAACACGTTGGCCCTTCAATCCCGAAATGTTTAGAAGACGTCATAGTTACGGAAAAGTATCAAAAACAGATAAAGCAGAACAATGTCTACTCTTCGATTCGAAAGATATAGACAAAATATTGATGTTTGCTACAAGGCGGAATTTAGATTTCCTGATCAAAAGCCAAGAAGGGTTATGGAAGGCACATTCAAAATCGTTCCTAAACTATTCTACAAACTTTGCACCATCCACGGCAACATTAATGGTACATACCGGACAAACGAGAAAAAGTACTTATGTGAAAATATTTGAACACATTAGAAAGATAATGGAAAAGATCGAGGTAAAGTAACGCTTAAGGTATAAGATTATATGGCAGCACTAAAATTATCCCAATAATGGAAACCAATATTGGCGTTGAGATGGTTGTCTCGGCTCGTGCAGCTGCATCCCTTTTCCTTCGTTCAGGGCAGGGATTAAAAATTTGTGATAGAACATGTTTTTGATGTTTATTGTAAATTTTGTGATTGTAACGAAATTCCCTTTAGTACTTTGTGTCTTGAAAACAGTAAAGATGATTTGTAATAGTATTGTATATTTAATAAATAAATATAATTTTATCGGTACGCATTTGTTTTGAGGCCGGCTCTGGAATTCACAACAGAGAATTGCTTGAAGCATGATTTATGGTTGGGCTGACCGCCTATTGCAATTGCGACAAAAGGGACGTTTATCTCCGGTCAAATACTTTTAAAGGGCCATATAATCTTATACCTTAAGCGTTACTTTAAATTTGATAATGACCGATTTTGAGAAAGCTGTAATTAACGCGTGCCAACTACTTTTCCCCAAAGCTATCAAACAGGGATGCAACTTTCATTATCGCCAATAAATACATTGGCGTGTCACGTCAATTGGACGCCGAAAACAGGACGCGCGAAAACTGGTCGCCGCAACCTGGACGCGCGACAATTGGACGCATGCGACAGTTGGACGCGTGCGACAATTGGACGGTGGACGCATGCGGCATGCTTTGAAATTATTTCACACTATTTGAAGTAATTAACTTCATAAATTCCTTATTAAGGGTATCAATAATATTAGGTATGTTACAGCTTTTAGGAAACATTCTCTTTTTCTTTAGAATTTTATAATACTTGTTAGGGATGTAATATTTACCTATCTAACCCTTCCGTCCAGAGTAGGTATTATTCTTATCAGTGGGGTGGTTCCTTTCTTAAGAAACAATTAGGGAAATAAGAAAACAGTTGCCGGTAAGATTATTTAAGCCGGTGCTCAAATACTACAAAATTACAGGTTTTCGGCTTTCGGTACTTTGTAAATATTTCGGTTTATTACTTAAATTTACTTATTATTCTATTTTATTTCATTTCTTTTGTTGACGGGTGTGAACATTTTTAATATGTAATAGCACAATTAATTTTTTGTTTCACTTTATTTTCTATATAAAAAGAGCTTATATTAATAACATAATTACATAAACATTTTTGTTTTATAATACAAAAATTTCCGATAATATTGCGGAATCTGGAAAAGTGCCCCGAATGCTTGCAGCGTTTCCACGTTGCAAGGGAAATCCTCTCGAAAAGGAATTTCTTTGATTTTGAATCGCCTGATTCCGCGATAAGTCGGTTTCCGATGACATTAATGAAATCGATGGCTTCTTTGCACCAAGGGCCTAAGGTTTCAAATGCTAATCCTTTAAACACGTAGTTTGACGAAATGATTGAACTATATTTGCTATGTTTGCGTTTGCAAGCCATTTCAGCGGCACAACCTGAGACTTCAGATGATTTCAATACGTAACTGTCTGCAAGTGTATCTACAACAGTAACGTCCCAAACCAAAGGTTGACCTTTAATCCAAGGTACTAAAGTCATCCCATCTGGGCGTTTTCCGTCATCCCGAGACAGTCCGTTTGGTTCTAAAGTTGAATTCACATGAATTGAAGTTAAAGACCGGTTGATAATGGAATTAATTTCAGTGTGTCTTGAAAATCTACCACTGCTTTTGAAACAACTTAGACCGTGGGCGCCAATTTCGTCAACTTTCGCATTGCATTTGCAAATATGAGGTGTACAAAGATTACAACCCAATCTTAAACCAATACAAACTTGGAAGGAAGTGTTATCTAAAAGAGTACCAATATTAGGAGAAGGTATTGCATGTAACCAAGATCCTGATTCTCTGCATTGCAAAGCTTTAAAACGAGCCAAGTCTCTAGGTGAATTAAAGATTAAGTCATTGGCAATTATTCCTTTGATATTAATATTATCCCAATTCTTCTGAAATTGTGGAATTGTTGGTATTTCGTTCTCATTTGCTACACCCCAGACTGCTAAAGCTTCATCATAATGGTGAATATTAAGCTCATTATCCTTTGAGTTTAGTAATAAAGAAACAAGCTTTTTAACCCCATTAATTGAAGATAGGAAAGCAGGGAGGCAAATATCGGAAGTGCGACGAATTCCCAGACCACCAAATCTAATCGGTAAAGTGGACTGACGCCATTGTAAATCAGTTAAACGTAAATTAAGTATTCTCTCTAAACAAGACTTTAAAGAAGAATCAATTGAATTAACATAATTAGAAAATTTCCAAAATGGAGTTGTTCTTAATAAAAAATTAAATTTTGGTATGAAAAGACAGTTTTTGATTAAAGTATAAGCCACGTGTCTGTTAAGGAGTTCAGCTTTGTTTAAAAGATTTTCAACTGTAATTATAGTTTTTTCGACGGTGTTTTTGAAACCTTGGTCAAAGATTGGAGAGCCTAAAAGAGATAAACTTTCTCGGTCACAGATTTTAATGCCTGGTGCTAAATTTTGAAATTCCTTTATGACTTTTAAATCTGTGTCTTCAGAACAGCAAAAGATCTCGCAATTGTTAAAGTTTAATTCAAGGCCAATTTCCTGAGATAAATTTATAACTTTCTTAAAGTCGGATAAAACTACTTCTGGGTAATCAGCTAAGGTTCCATCATCTAAATACCATATATTCATTTGAGAATCCAAAGATAAAATAATTGGTTGAATGGCAAGACTAAAAATCATGGGACCGCAGGGATCTCCTTGCTGGGCTCCACAGATATAATAATTTTTAATTAATTATTATAATTATTACATATTATAATAATTCTCTCGAGTCCAATTTTCGTCGCGTCCAATTGTCGCATGCGTCCAATTGTCGCGCGTCCAGGTTGCGGCGTCCAGTTTTCGCGCGACTAGTTTACCGCGTCCAGTTGACGTAGATCCAATGTATTTATCGATGCATCCAACTACAGTTGGAATGAAAACACAATATGATTCTGACCCAGATTTTCAACATAAAATTAGGCTACTCATCGCCCTAGCTCTTGTTATTGTTGAATATGTCACGAATGCCTTCGACATCCTAGATATTAGATAACGAAGATTTGTGTTAGTGTTATACTGACATTAAACCTCTAATAGAGTATTTCGAGCAAACGTGGATAGGAAAGATGGAAAGAAAAGAAAGACGGCCGCCAATGTATGAGCATTCCTAATGGAATTTTTATGAACGAACCATCCATGGACAAACAACGTGGTTGAGGGATGGCACAGCAGCATGGGAAAACAGTTTCAAGTTTCAAGCAAAACAACCATCTCTTTGGGCCTTTATTGTTAAGGAGCAAAGCTTGCAAGAGATGAAGATTAATCAAGAGCTTGCAGGATATAATGAGCAAAATAATAATAAAAAGAAGTACAAGAATAAAATGCAAGACTTATAGAACGTTTTGCGGATAATTTCGAAGATTCGGCTCAATATGCAGGGTGTTTGGGGGTATATAAAGAAATAGACAAAATAAAACTTTTATTCTAGTAACATTGTTTAGTATGTGTTATAATTTTCTAGTAATTATTTTTTCAATTTGAAGAACTACTGTGTGAGATCCACCGGATTTCTAAATTATAAAGGCGGCAGCTAAGGCATTTTCCTTTACAAATCTTTATTAGCTTGGTATTAATAATTACAGATACGAACAGTGGCTCTCAAATAGTGGAAACAGAGTTTAGTCAGTTTAGTTCAGCATAATAAAAAAGCAAATTGAAAAAAATGTCACTAAAAAAAATTGTTCATTTAACCTTGCTGTGCATGTCAGAAAAGTTTGTTACCTTAAACACCAAACACCCTGTATATTTAATTATTTGGAGCAAGTTGCTTATAATACAGTGAGCGGCAAAAGTATAGAATAAATTCATTAAAAATTAAACAAATTTTTTTTCAAAAAAAAATCTTTGGACAGGTCAATTTTAATAAAAATTCATATTTTAATAGAAAATAAAATTCCAAGAAGCAGTCATTTCTTTTTCGAGTTATGACGTCATCGATAGTTTTTTAAATGGAAACCCCCTATTTTTTTTTCTTGATTTTCATAGCCCTTTTAATTGTCTAAACGCCAATATAAAAATTTTGTTACTTTACATAAGGAAATTTTTGAGAAAAAAAAATAAAGTTGGAAAAAATAAATTTTTTAACGAACAAAAACAAGTCAAAAACTGTGTTAGTAAGTACTTAAAATTATGGAATTAAATGTTCGAATTGCCATCCCCCAGCTTATTGACAATAAGCAAGTTTATGAAGAAATTATCCCACCATCTAATCAAAATTAAAATTTCTATACGTTGTGTTTCTGTTAAATGAGTCATTTTCGAAAACATTTTGTAAAACAAATAACACATACTATGCCGGCCAAAAAATTTTAACCGTCATTTTCTGTCATTTCAAAAATAAAAATTGTTTTGGGTGATAAATTTCAAAACTCGAAATTATTTTGGCATTTTCTGTACACAGAACGTTTACCTCACGGTATCTATGTACGACTGCTCTAATTTTGTTCATTCATGTCGGATTTTTGGAATATCTGAGCTTTAAACAGTTTAAATTGATTGGCAGAATAACAATATGCGTGTTAAAATGACAAGAATCGAAAGTCGGGTTACGGGTCCTAAAGGTTTATTTACACTTTAAGGCTGTATGACACGATGCTAAATTTTGTAGAAAATTTGTTAGAAAATGAGAGAGGACCAACAGGATCTGACAAAGACAGACTATGATCCTGATCGGTCATTGGTCCTGATCGAGGGTCTCTCTCATTTTCTAACAAATTTTCTACAAAATTTAGCATCGTGTCAAACAAGCTTTACGTGAATGTCAAGATAGTGACGGCTAAAACTTTTTGGCCGCCATAGTACGAATGAAATTGACAGTAACATTTAACTGTTTGATTTACCTACTTGGTTTTTTGACTTGTTTTTGTTCGTTATAAAATTTATTTTTTCCAACTTTATTATTTTTTTTTCTCAAAAATTTCCTTATGTAAGATAACAACATTTTTATACTGTCATTTAGACAATTAAAACGGCTATCAGAATCAAGAAAAAAAATAGGGGTTTACATTTAAAAAAAGTATCGATAACGTCATCACTCGAAAACAAATGACTGCTTGGAATTTTCTTTGATACTAAAGATTTTTTTGAAAAAACTTTTGTTTAATTTTTATAAATACATATTAACATACCTAGCGATGTTATGACTATCATAACATCCGTGGTTTGTTCAAAAGTTTACCGGTTTCAGAATAATAATTAGAGAGAATTTAAAACAATTAAATCCAAAAACTCGTTTTAAAATAGATTTAAGGCCCGGTTGTATAAAGCGATGTCAAGTTCTTGTTAAAGTTAACATAATGTCAAGCGATCTGATTGGGGGATATTTAAATTTGGATTTGAATCAGCCAATCAAATGGGTGGATTTCCGACTTGACGCGTTGTTAGCTGTTAACTAAGCTTTCTACAACCGAGCCTGAGTTGATCGCCTTTGCATGATATGTTCAGATGTCATAGTTACATTTGGTTGTTTATACAAACAGACATTTCGCAATATGAGTTTGAATGATAGTGTTTTACCGGAAAACATCTTAAATGAAGCAGAACAAACTTTAAATAGTTACAGCTTGAGCAGAATAGCTTGGCGAGTGAGATGCGCACAAGAGGAAACGAGCGAGTCTCTGTAAGACAAGGATATGGCTATGGTTGTAGGTACGGTACACTCAACAAAGCAAATCTGCTCAAAACAGCCCGGACATGCTGTTCACTTGAAGCTTGAAGCTGATTTTCGCCCGTTTGTACACGATCTAAACACTTCGAGACCCAACAGACAAATGCGCTCCGCTAGTGGGAGAGATTTCAGTATTTCAGTCCACTGCGTCACTAGCCAAGCTGTTCTGGTCGACCTGTAGCTTAATACCGGAAAAATCAAAAGACAGGTACTTAAGTATCTGAAATCATAGAGACATTCAAACAACGGCAGGATCTAAATAAGGTTACAACTGTAAATGAAAGTGATGCTAGCGTATTTCCATGAACTGGTAAGTGCTCATAGTGTTATGGGTCTGTCACAATAGTGTTAATGTTAGTGGTAATGTTATAATGTTAATGGAGACGGCAATGGTGATGTTAGTAGTCCAGTGTTCACAATAATGTTAACGGAATGTTTTTCTTACAGCTGTCAACGTGGTGTGAACTGTCACTGCGTCTGCGCGTGCGTGAAATTCTCGATGGTGATTGGTAGATGTTAACGAAGATGTTAAAGAACCAGACATTTTCTGGATCTCTTAACATCGTTTCTAACATTAACATCACCATCACCATTATTGTGAACGGTTGAACGTTTCACCAATGTTCTGAAGATTAACATTCTGGCTAACACTAACATTAACATTACCATTAACACTATTGTGACAGATACCTACATTAGTTCCGTAACGTATTTATCTTTTTGTTTACAGAGCCAAAGAAATATAGCCCCGCATCCCTCATCATTACGGACGTACTGGTACTACCCGAATACCCGAATACCCGATGCCCGATGCTCCGAAGTGCAGTTCATTTTTACTATGGCAGAGTTCCGTCTATTTAAGTAATTATTGTTGTTTTTAGTTCGGTCTGTTTGAATTAATTATGAATAAAGTTAGATATTGTCTTCATTTGTTGATTGTTGTTGACATGTCACCATGAAAATATTACCCTACAGCATAACTGTACTAGTAGTAAGGAATGCTCATACATTGGCGGCCGTCTTTCTTTTCTTTCCATCTTTCCTATCCACGTTTGCTCGAAATACTCTATTGGAGGTTTAATGTCAGTATAACACTAACACAAATCTTCGTTATCTAATATCTAGGATGTCGAAGGCATTCGTGACATATTCAACAAGAACAAGAGCTAGGGCGATGACTAGCCTAATTTTATGTTGAAAATCTGGGTCAGAATCATATTGTGTTTTCATTACAACTAGTTGGATGCATCGATAAATACATTGGCGATAATGAAAGTTGCATTCCTGTTTGATAGCTTTGGGGAAAAGTAGTTGGCACGCGTTAATTACAGCTTTCTCAAAATCGGTCATTATTTAATTTAATAATAATAATAATAATAATAATTTTTATTCAGAAAATACCCATAAATACACAGGTTTAACTTCGTCCATAAAAATACTAATTTTTGTTAACTACATACTTATAAAGTTAAATGTTTACTAATGCTAAAAAATTCATTGTAATTATATAATGGGTTGTTTATTAGAAAATTTTTAACAATCGCTAAAAATACTTTGGTTGGCTGCTCTCTTACTGTTCTTTCGATGGCGTTATAAAATTTAGGTGATAGATACTCAAAGTGCTTTATGGATTTTGTAAGTCTGTGACATGGTAAGTATAAGTTTGTTTTGTGACGGGTATCATGCTGATGAACATCCTGTGCCCTATCAACAGACGACCTTTTTTGCACTACATATTCTGGACACCTATACACGTACAAGGAAGACAGAGAGAGTATCTTCAGTTGTATGAACAGCGGTTTGCAGGAATCCCTTTTCTTTGCCCTGGCTAGTAACCGGATGACTTTCTTTTGGAGTCGAAAAAGTCGTTGACACCGACTACTATGTCCCCACAGAATGATACCGTAGTTCATGATTGACTGAAAGTGAGCGTAATACACACACTTTAAAGTTTCATTTGACACGATTTGATTGAAACTTCTGAATAAATATATTTGTCTGGAGAGCTTATTTGCAACTTCACTTATGTGTTCATTCCATGTTAATTTTGAATCTATGACGACGCCCAGAAACTTTTCATGATTAGTCGCATCGTTGCATGTGAAAGATTTCAACGTGAAATGTAGTTGTGCAGTTTTTTCTTCATTTAATGTCATTTTATTCATTAAGAACCACTGTTTTGCTTCACTGTAACTTTGCTGAGATTGAGTCTCTACAGCGGCAGGATTGGAATTTACAGATACCAAGGTGGTATCATCTGCATAAAGATATGGAGTTGCTGTTGTTATGTTTGATTCAAAGTCGTTTGCATAGATGATGAATAGTAGAGGACCCAGTATTGACCCCTGTGGAACTCCGATATTAAGCATAACACTGCCAGAGGTCTGGGAGTTATAGAATACTTCTTGTGAGCGGTCATGTAGGTAATTACTGATGAGCTGTAAAGCTTGACTTCTTACACCGTAATGTTGAAGTTTCTCTAAAAGTATTTCATGATTTATGCAATCGAATGCTTTGGACAAATCTAGAAATGTAGCCGATAAAATGCTTCCATCTTCATATGTTTGTATTATCCTGTTGACTACTTCCAGTAGAGCTGTTATGGTGGATCTACTTTTTCTGTATCCATATTGTCTTTCCGAGAAGAAACCCTGTTTATCGAAATAATCTGTTAATCTAATTTTAATTGCTAATTCGAAGATTTTTGACAATGCAGGTACAATTGCTATTGGCCTGTAGTTCTGCACTTCTTCCTGATTTCCTTTTTTGAAAATTGGCACGATTTTACTTTTCTTCAGTTGCTCGGGAAAATACCCTTCCTCAAAACACGAATTGATTATAATGTGTAATGGATAAGAGATGAAATCGATACTGATCTTCAGAACCTTACTAGATATATCATAGATGTCTTTGGTATTAGAGTTTGCCAGTTGCAGTATTAAACTATGCACTTCTTGTGGAGTGGTTGGTCTTAGGAAAAAAGAATTTTTATTTGATGTTATAAATTTCTTTAGATATGTCATTGGAGAGTTGTCATTTTCATCCGAGAATCTTTCAGCTATGTGCTTAACTGACTCGCCAAAAAATTGTTGAAAACTATCTGCTGTCAAATGCGGCACAGTTTCATGGTAGTTTACTGCATTTAAGCTTTTAACTATTTTCCATATCGTTGAAGATTTGTTGTTAGACTTTTCTATTAAATTGCTGTAGTAGTTTTTCTTTGCCTGGTTGATGCTTGCTTTATATGCAATCCTGAGTTTGTTATACAGATTTTTAGTTTGTGGCGAACCTGTACATTTTCTAACGACATCTAACGCTTCAAGTACGTTTCGTTTTCTTTCAAGTTCTTTACCAAACCACAATTGATTTTCAGTATTATTATTAATTTTTTGCCGCTTTTTAGGGAAACATTGGTAGAAAATTTTTAGAAAATTTTCGAAAAACCACTCAAATTTTTCTTTGGCTGTATACAGACTATTCACAAACTCCCAGTCCACCCTATCGAGGTTTTCGCAGAAATTTTTAATGTTATTGATTGTCATTTGTCTTGTCCAAGTTACACTATCCACTTTGATTTTTTCAATGTATTGCATGTCGAGAAAAATCGCATAGTGATCGGAAAGATGAGGATCTAAGACATCTACGTCCACTTTGTTATAAATGCTGGTGATTATGTTGTCTATGCATGATGAAGATGTCGAACATACTCGCGTATTGTCCTTGACATTGAGATGTAAAGCATAACTATTAAGTAAGTCTATGAAGGAATTCTTCTTTGCGTTGTCTTTGTTGATGTCAATATTGAAATCGCCCGTAATGATAACATTTTTATTTTTATTTTTAGCCAATAGTTCGCACACCGCGGTGAAAATTGTTATGAAGTCTTCGAAATTTCCAAGAGGGGATCTATATAGGGTAACAATTATCCACGATGGAATTTCAATAGCACATAGTTCACAGTCTACTTCTTTTGATAATTTGTTAATGTCTTGTCTTGGTACAGATTTAATTCCTTTTTTTAAAAGGATTAATACACCACCATGTTTTGTATGAGGTCTACAGTAACTAGAGGCAATAAAAAAATTGTCTATATGTGTATATGCGAGTTCATCGGGTTTTAGCCAATGTTCATTTACCGTAATAATATCAATATTATTGTTATCTCTAAGAAATAAAATTAATTCGTTACATTTGTTTTTTAAGCATTGAATATTTATGTGCATTAACCTTGAACTTTGATGTTTTGTGGAGGCTTCTCTAAAAAAGATGTTTGTTTCTTGAATATGTATCTACGGACTGCAACCCCTGTAGGCCAGAAAGATGGATCATTCAGCTCTTCTTTGAATTTGAACGGAGCTCCGACTTTAAAACACGGAAAAGTGCTATTTGTTGTAGGTATTTTTTCGCAGCTGAACTTGGTGTTTGGTATCTCCTTTTGCAGATATTGGAGGACAATTTCTTCGGTGGTATTTGGCGATGTTTTGGAAATAAAAAGCCATACTTTTTTATCTGCTCCCTTAAAATCGTTGTTTTCGATGGATTTCTGACCTATAACGGTTTGTTTTCGGTAATGGTTTTTCTTGTTGTGCAAGTGGTCTGTTTCACCGGTAATTTGCGGCTGCTTGTTACCGTTGAACGTATTTTTTTCGTTTGTTGTCATCAAGTTTTTTTGGATGTTATTTACTGGTTTCTTTTTGTTCTTTTGTCCCGAATCACCGCTATCTCTCTCTTCGATTTCTTTTGTTGGTTTTTTAACTGCCTGCGAGTATGTTGTTTTGTTTAGACTCCCTTGATTATTTTGACTGGAATTTATCGATTCATCATCCAGAGACTGATTTTCTTCATCTTTTTTCTGGTTGTAATTTTTCAGTAATGACATTGGAGTCATTCCCTGCATGTTGCTTTGAGCTTGTTTTATTTTTAAATGTTCTTTAAGTCCTTTTACCTCATCTGTTAATTTTTTAATTTCCCGATTTTGGTTGTTGATTGTTGTACTTTGTTTTAAGATCTCATTCTGGCAGCTGATAACTGCATGTTCTAGCGATATGATCAGGCGATTTATGTTAGGCCCGATGATTTTGCATTTGTCGCAGAACCAAGCGAAGTTTGTGTTTTCTAAAACTTTATGCTCGGCTTTTTTTAAGGTGGAACATTCTAAATGGCACGTAAATTCACACACACCACTACATTTTAATATTGATTTTTCTTCTTCTAGGCTGTTTTCACACACGGAGCACAGGTCTATAGCACCGCCCGTCGCCATGACCGACGTTGATTACCTCGATCTTTTCCATTATCTTTCTAATGTGTTCAAATATTTTCACATAAGTACTTTTTCTCGTTTGTCCGGTATGCACCATTAATGTTGCCGTGGATGGTGCAAAGTTTGTAGAATAGTTTAGGAACGATTTTGAATGTGCCTTCCATAACCCTTCTTGGCTTTTGATCAGGAAATCTAAATTCCGCCTTGTAGCAAACATCAATATTTTGTCTATATCTTTCGAATCGAAGAGTAGAAATTGTTCTGCCTTATCTGTTTTTGATACTTTTCCGTAACTATGACGTCTTCTAAACATTTCGGCATTGAAGGGCCAACGTGTTCTAAGCTTATATTACTGAGCGACGAACATGACATACTGGGTCCTTTGCTGAAGCTAGTGGACGCTCTGGAAAGTAACAAACGCGGAGGATCTTGCTAGCTTTCGCTTGTTGTTTGATGGTGTTCATCATTTTTGTTACTTCAAAGTTTTGGGAATTACTTTCGTGATTGTGTGTCTGCTTCACACATAGGTCTCCTAGTTTATCAATAACTCGACTCTTGCACTTTTTTTTGTATTGTTCACACTTCCAGTATGTTGTACCGTCGGCGAACAATTTATTTTTGCCCTTCTGCCCGGCAATATATTCGTATTTGTATATTTTATCCATTTTAGAAAATTCTTCACTTTGTTTGACAGTAAAGTTTTAATAACACTCAAGTTGTTGAGTTGCTATATTAAACAAAATATAATATTGTTGTGCAAAATGACACATTATTATGACAAATTTGGATTATTACTTTTTATTAATTTTAATTTTTGAAATTATGTCGATTCCATCGATCATTATTATTGTTCTTTCGACTTATTGTTTTTCGACCTGTTGATTTTTCGACCTTTTGATCTTTTGACTTTTTGTTTTTCGACCTTTTATTTTTCGACTTTTTGATCTTTCGATTTATTGTTTTTCAACCATTTTGATTTCGATTTTTTTTCTTAACATATTTGCACAACTTTCAAAATCAGACTATAAATTATTCTCAAGCGTGACCTGACCTGACTTGATTAGTTAGAGCGCTGCAAAGTACCTATCGACATTTGTATTAGACTTTTCGACTGACCAAATGTTTTACAGATTTTTATAAAATAACAAATGTCAAACTTTTTGACATACAGAGCTGCCAACCCGATAGGTTATATTTTCCCTATTATGATTACGATTATTTATTAGTCAATAAAAATTAAAAAAGAGATTTATCGGAAAAATAATATATGTAAGTAATTATTGTTGTTTTTAGTTTTCGTCTGTTTGAATTAATTATGAATAAAGTTAGATATTGTCTTCATTTGTTGATTGTTGTTGACATGTCACCATGACAATATTACCCTACAGCATAACTGTACTAGTACAGTTATGACTCACCTACCATCCAACTTTTGTGAATGTAAACCAAGGCTTACTATACTGAAACCGGTAATAGTATTTAACATTACTAGCATGGTAAAAAGGGTTTTTACTGGCGACAGAAGGATATGACTGGAGAGCCGAAGGCAAGTCAGTCACCTTCTGAAGCCAGTAAAACCCGTTACCATGCGTGTATTGTTGAATATTTTATTTGTTCCTCACTTGTAAATAGTCATCATACAAACTTTAAAAATTCCGGTATTTGAAAAAAAAAATTCTATGAGCTTTACACGTATTGCTTTGGAAACGCACATCACTCATATGAGCACGGGTGTAAAATTTTACTGGCTAGCCAGTAAAATTTTACATGCTTGCTAGTACATACAGTGTGGAAACTACTTATGGAATAAATTCAGTAATTTCAAAACTAATGACACTTGTTGAAAACGCTGAAACAGGTAAATTTTTATTTCTTATAGTGCTTATTTTAAGTTGCTTCATTTGTCCATGACGTCATTCATTTTTGAGCAATGACGTCATCATCAATTTTTTGAAATGACAACCCCCACTTTTTTCTTCGCTTTCCAATAGCCCTGCTTACATAATAATGACAAATTTTATTTCAAAAATTTAATTTAATTTTTAACGTAAAAATTGTTTTGTATGGGTTTATTTAAAATAGAAGATTTATTTTAATAGACCAAATAATTTAGAAGATTTAAGGCAGAGAATATGCGCTGAAATGGAGCAAATAAGCTCTGACATTAGTGAGCGCTGTGTACAAAGTGTCTGTGAGTGCCAAATGTTTGGCGCGAGACAATTTCAACATTCACATTAAATTTTACTGTTAATCTTAGATGTCTGTTTGTTATTGTTTGAGCTCAATTAAAATTTTTACATTAAAAATTAAATTAAATTTTTGAAGTAAAATTTGTCATTTTCTCAAAAAAATTGTTATGTAGAGTACCAATTTTTTTTATCCAACGTTTAGGTAGTGGGAAGATCTATCAGAGAGAGAAGAAAAAAGTTGGGGTTGTCATTTAAAAAAATTGAGGATAACGTCATAGCTCAAAAATGAATAACGTCATGAACAAATGAAGGACCTTAAAATAAGCATTATGAGAAATAAAAACTGACCTTTTTCAGTGT
The DNA here is from genome assembly GCF_963966145.1 of Tenebrio molitor. Classification (NCBI taxonomy): domain Eukaryota; kingdom Metazoa; phylum Arthropoda; class Insecta; order Coleoptera; family Tenebrionidae; genus Tenebrio; species Tenebrio molitor. The sequence goes on from NC_091054.1 coordinate 19,828,037, forward strand.
TTTTGATAAATGTCATTGGTTTTGAAATTATTGAATTTATTCCATAAGTAGTTTCCACACTGTATAATTTTACATGCTAGCCAGTTAAGAGACATTTTCAAGGTGAATACAGTGACTTGATAAACTGATGTTTACAAGTAGGGAACAAATAAAGGAATTTTTTGTTCGACACTGTCAGAATTTGAGAATTTTCTCCTGTGTGAACTGTGAACGGATTTTGATAAATATCACAACTTGTCAAAACGAAACGTCAAGCTAATTTTAAAGATTTTAAGCCATTTGGAGCCTTTAAGGGGCTCGTCGAACAAAAAAACTTTGTATTCAACTCGTTCGTGTGTAATTGGGCCTTTTTTGGCATGAGTGGGTCCAATTTACACACAAACTCGTTAAATAAACTACTATTATTCCATACTTTTTCCGCTCACTGTATATGATTATGATTTTGATTATGTTGTTGTTATATATTATATTATTTCTTTTGTTTTCGATCTTTAGATTTTCTATTTTTTCAATAGTAGTTTCAACATTTTCGACTTTTTGTTCTTTCGACCATTTTTAAAATTTTGACCTTTTTTCCTAACATCATATTACAAGACAATCAAAGGAATCAATTTGTTTGGGAACCGCTTAAAAATTTCAAATTTGGCAGTCAGTTTTGCGTATGACCAACCTAAAATGTCAACTGTTTCTGTCATTGGAGATTATGTGTTTTCATAAAATTCAGTGGCTCCCAAACTTTTTTTGAAAAACTTTTCGGCCCGTTTTCTCGAAAAGTATCAACATTTATCATCCTGTATGTATGTATATTTAATTTTTAATAAAATATCTTCATATTTATCATCAATTATTCTGCTGGCGATAAGTGTTTACCTCGTTACCTGTATTTTGTAAGTAGGTTTTTTTTTCATTTTTATTTTTGTTAGCTTGATTTATATCAGGAAATTTAAGTGACTGATTTAATGCTATTTATGAAATCAATACTCTTTATGATAATATTGTCATACTTTTTTATAATGTACCTTTGATATGATGTACCTACTTGATAAGAACTTCCGCTGTAATTGCAAAATATCAGATATTATGTCTTTTATAATTAATTACAAAATATCAATGTATCTTCATATTTTGGGATCATGATAATAAAAGTGATAGTAATAAATCATTGTCATAACCTCATAACAATTAGATTTAAATGTCTTTCAAATTTGATTGATTTTGTTTCTATTGCCCAATATGTACTCGTAATTGTGAAAAATAAGATCGAATTAGGTATTAAAAGGAATATTTAAATCTTACACAGTAAATTCTTTCTAAAATGTGATTAAAACAACCTCAAAAGAAGAACAAGTTGTTTATATTTCCCCTTTCAAAATTTTACAACCACTCCTCATTCGCCTGATCTAGTCAGCTGTACAAAACCCTTTTTATAAATTAAAAGAGCATGTCGAACTCATTGTCCTGGTGCAACAGAAGTGATGTATTAGAGTTTTAGGTGATGATCTTGCGAAACACATTTGTTTAAGTTTTGTTAGACACCAAGGAGAATAAATGATGAGCCACCCTAGACCCTAATATGTAAAAGACTGATCAGTGGTACCACGAGAGATGGAGGATGGAGACAACGAGATGTAATTAGTTCAAGTACAACTAGAGTAATTACTAGGAAGTGGATTTAGTCCCGCCAAAAAAATTAGCTTGATTGATACAAGAATGTTCTCTAAAATAATTTGGTCTCGAAGTAATGCTTTTGTCAATTTCAGCGAAATTATTGCTCAAGGTATTTATCTAATCTTGTTAAAAATGAATTCAAAGAAGGGATAAATTTGTTAGTTTTCACAGTCTTCTGATTCAAAAACGTGAAATGACACTGTTGAATTAGAAAGAAGTAAAGAATGCTTGGAAACAACTGACGAAGTTTACATTTCATTTGAAAAATTCACATTTTTTGTCTACGCTACCATTTTTATCAACTTATCAATACGTTTTGTGCGTTGTGTATTAATACTTGCTCTACGAACATTTCAAACAAGGTTTTAGATGATTTTTACTTCGCATTGGGTTTATTTTTTAACATAATCATTCTTAGGAGCAATGGCTTCGCTTATCGATATTGCCTCATTTCTAAAAATTTTCATTCCATGCCGGATTTTTTTTATTATTGGTTTAGTAACAAAGAAAAAATCACAAAGAACCGTGACCAGGACGTAAGATGAGTATGGTAGATAACATTTAAGTTAACAATAAAGTTTTGTTTCGCAAACTTCTACACCAACGTTACCAACTGCACTCCAATTGCACTACTTTCTATTGTAAAGGGAACTTTAGTTTCTACGTCAGCTGCCCATGCAAAGTGATCAAAAAGAAGACAAACAGATTATCACAACAAATTGTCGGTCATGCATGGACATAGAGAAAACAAACAAAATAAACAAGAGCAACATATGAATGGATATTTTACCAGTTTTATTGGCAAACACAACGCCACTAGTAAGCAGATTTTCGGTGAAATGTCAAAGAAACGTCAGTTTTAAAGCAACGGTGTTGATGTTAATCTTGAATTTTTTTTTCAATTTCGGCAAAGTTTACGGATGTTTCCAGTAACTGTAAGCAACAATTATTCCAGAATAAGTGGTAAAATGAGTTTTACCATTGAAGATAAAGCATTAATAATAGATTTTTCGAGAGGTAGGCAACCAATAAAAAGACTGTGTTTAGCAAGTACACATATGTGTACGATTAAGCTAAGACAGATGTTTCGATGAAACAAAACATGAGGCAGCACTCTTAATTTGTTTTCTTGTTGATCACTCTGTCATTTGTCATTTTCTCAAAAAAATTGATATGTAAGGTACCAATTTTTTTCATTCATCGTTTAGCTAGTATGAAGGTCTATCAGAAAGAGAAGAAAAAAGTAGGGGTTGTCATTTAAAAAAAATGAATGTGACGTCTTAGCTCAAAAATGGATAACAAGTGAAGCTACTTAAAATAAGCATTATGAGAAATAAAAATTGACCTGTTTCACCGTTTTCGACAAATGTCAGTAGTTTTGAAATTACTGAATTTATTCCATAAGTAGTTTCCACACTGTATATTATTTTGTAGTGTAAATTGTCAGAAATTGTGTGGCGTAAGTTGTGTTTTGGAAGAAAATCTAATTGAGCTTAAACACTGTCAAATTGTATCAAATGTCAAAATGTCAAATGAGAGTATGTGTAAAGACGAAATTAGAAGTATTTTTTAATATACTTAAAACGCAACTACACCTAATTAAAGTACATAAATGTAATTGTTTATCATATTTAAAGTACAATTTACTTCTAAGTTGGCAACCACGTAAAGTACCTATAAAGTAGCTGAAGGGTAGCTCTAGCAATTTTTATCTTTTTGTTATAATAATTGAAGAACTTTATTAATTTCTCAAAATTAATAAAATTGTTGTGACAACTGAATCTAAAAATAACAGAAGAATTTTTTTTCAAGATAAGTGATTGTAACAGTGAACTTGAATTGTTTGGAATTTATCGTTTACTGAAAAACTGTGTAGCGTCATCACTCTATTTTAGAGAATCTAAAAAAAATCTGCAAAGAAAATAATCATGAAAATAATGAACAGATCGTTGTCGTTTGCGCAGCCCGTTTCCGCCAATAAAATTTTCTGCTCTCCAGATTTTCCTATAATTTACTACGTGCAAAATTATTTTTACGAACGGCCTTGACCGAAGAGATAAACATCAACAGATCGTTAAATCGGTAAGATCGCTCCAATCGACTTTATTAAACATCAATTTTATCTCCAAACCTCGTCAAAAATTCCAGTCTCCATAAAGTAATCTCTTGTTTTCGTAAGAAACTCGACCTAGACCTCCTTCACCTCGACTCCGCTGAACAAATATGTACAAAAAACAGACCGATACGTCACAGATCAAATCATTTTCCCTTCCACATCTCATTTTCCAGCCATGGTCAGTCGCGATGGTCATCCCGCGATGGTCATGGTACAAGTCGATTGTGCGCGATCAGAGGCGAACGAGCGTTGAGCGGTGCGCGGGATCAGTTCCAATTTTGCAAAAGTGCGTTCAAAAGTTGAGCGCGGACCTCTTCCGAGATACATTTTTCGCCTGAAAGAGTGCTGACTGGTGGATTAGTGGAGTGATTTTGACAATTAGACCAGGTAATTAGCTATTAGAGTATTTTTAGAGGCATGATCTAAAACTTTCACCTACGCAGCACAAGTCGAACGTGTGGTTTAATTGGCAAACGACCCGCGTCGTAAACAATTTTGCAACAATTTACTAATCAGCTCTATTTTTCCATCGGAAACGCAGCGAAACTGTTATTGTAACAATTCATAACACAAGATGCCACAATCTATGTTTATCTGTTTGGTTTTGGCGCAACGGAGTCGGTTTGATCGTCTAATCTGCGATTACGAGATGCGTAAACCTCGCTTCAGTGGACTTCCTGAAAAGTGGCACTTTTTCAGCGAAGACTCGAGTGCAGTAATTGCACTCAATTGGGGAATGTTAATTGTGCAGCTGAAAAGATTCTTTCCGTGATATTTCACTGACATTTGGGCGAAACTCCCACTTCTGAAAATAGTCCGGATATTGGGTCAACACTATTAAAGGTGCGGCGCTTCTTCCATCAGCCAGGTTAATTTCCTTCCGATTGAGTCGTTAAATCTTGGGGATCTGGGTCAAGTTCGATCCGTTCTTGCATTAACAAATCGCTCGGATTAAGCATCACTAATTGTTGATTCATCTTGGACCCGAGCCAGACCTGGATTTGGGCCAATGTTTTCTTTCTCGGGGTCACGTGTTGGCTATTTTCAGTCCCATTTCGCGACACTTTGTGCAAGACGACCTAGCTTAAGAGGTGACGTCAACTCTTAACAAGGAGATCTGCTTCCTCCACATGCAGTTTTTCACTGAATTACTTTCTGGACTGTTAACCTTGATGGGAGAACCTTCTGTTGCACGGTGACGCTAAAAATAATTCAAAAAAAGCGGAGGTTAACACATATTTTCAAGCAAATTGTGCACACAAGTCGGTCACTGTCGATCACGAATGTATTGCAATCAGCTAAATCTGTTTTATTTTTCTATTGACTGAAGTAGTGCAGGCTAATCCTTTATTTTTCATGTTCATCACCAGAAGTTACTATACGAAAGAAGTTATAAATTTGATAAATCTAGTGTACTGTACTCATACCTATTTCAAAACAAGGAAACAATTTCCTGTCTACGATTTCAGTGTAAAACGGTTTTCCTACGTACCACCGTATCCATGTGCGTATCTTCAAGTATTACTGGTATCTTGAATCTTGTTGTAAATGGAATCTGGTTTTAACAGTTTTTATCACTTGCCTTCTTCAAAGAAGACTAATAAGAAATCTTGAATTATTAAGTCATTACATTGTGTTACAGATTAATTAGACATAAGTTCCTTTTTTTGTTTTGTTAGGACCGTGGTAGTTTTCACTTATGCGAAACGAGGGCAAATGTCCATTAGTCACACTTGTCGACAGATCTGAGACAGCCCTCTGCGTTTCCCATGGGTGTTAGAAACAGTTGACATGTTTTATGGTTAGTGTGTAAATTTGCTGGGACTGATATGACCGTTGTGGTCTTTTGCGGGTGCATGTGGTTTGTGTATTTGGTGTGGGCGTTGGGTGAGTGAGGTGATAGATGGATGCCAGATGTAAGAAAGGGGATGTATAAATGCGATTTTAGTTAGTTTTTAGACACTCTTGTTTTGACCTAAGATCTGGTAACTTGTACTGATTTGCAAGAGTCCTTAATATAGTGAATTATTAAGAGGTCTGAGTTTGTTTTTTGAATCCTGACAAATTGAGTGTTGATTATAACAATTAATTTTATTATCAGAAGTGGGATACTCAGGTATGTGTGATTCTGCCTGAGTGAACTCTGAGGTATAGTGAAGTCTGTAGGGTCGTGTGAAGTGATTTCGCGATCTGAGTGGTGCGTATACGATTACAGTGGGGTAATCGGCACAGTTTAATTGTGGTGGTTGTGTGAAGTGATTTCACAACCATATTTTCTTGTGTGGGGTCGCGTGAAGTGATTTCGCGTCCCGAGTTGTGAGCGAAGTAGTTCGTTTACTGAGTCGGGTAAGTCGAGTGCGAGTTGTGCGTACGAATTTTCGAATCGTCATGTCGAGAAGATATCACGAGTCCGATAGTGATGATGATCAGCCCCTTATTCAGCGGATGGAACGACTAGATTCTCCGAATGGAGAACCTGAACATCGTGCCGGAGGACAAGGTGTTGCAGGAATAGAGATTGGAGCAATGCTGAACACGATGAATCAGCTGATGCAACAAAATGCTCAAATGTTGCAAATTATAACGAACAGAAGTGAGAGTAATTCCAGAAGAGACAGCAGTGAAGAAACGAGGGTACGGCATACTCAATATCAAATCATGCCGGATTTGACAAAGTCTATTGGGTACTATAAAGGAGAAGCCGAGATCGAAGACGGTACGGGATGGCTAGATCAAATTATCTCCATGGCGGAGTTACATTTGTGGCCAGAGGAGTTTAGGCTGGAAACAGCAAGAAGTCACCTGGTGGGTGCAGCTAAAAATTGGTATGTTGCTCATCGCGGAGACATTAAGACTTGGGACGACTTTGTGACCAAGTTTAGTAAGACTTTCGGTGTAAGTGCGAGTTTAACGGACTGTTGGCGCGCAATGGAAAAACGGCAGCAGAAAAATGGCGAGTCAGTGAGTGCGTACTTCCATGAAAAGTACAAGTTGTGCAAAAAGTTAAATTTGTCATTTTCTGAAACGAAAGAGCAAATTATTACGGGACTGGCTAATAGAAGTATTGTGCAAGGACTTTTCGCGAAGTTTCATGTGGACAGTGACGATTTGTTGCATGACATTATGGATTTTGAAAGACTATGTAGTGCCGGTGACCGAGACAGACGTGATCGCGAGCGTGAACGTGGTGTGAAAAATCGATCCGAAAATCCCGGGAACCCAAAGCGTGAGACGAAGCCGTCGCCGTCGCCGTCGCCGTCGTCTCAACTCCAGTCGGCGAAGACATGTTTTCGTTGCAAAGAAGTGGGCCACTTTGCAAATTCGTGTCCGTCAAGACCACAGATTACGTGTTTTACGTGTAAGCAGCCGGGACATAAATCACCAGAGTGTCCACAGAGAAGACAACCACCCGTGGTGCAGCATGTAGATAGCACCAACAACACCAATTTGAAGTATTATAAAGACGCTGTTGTCAATGGTGAAGTCGTGAAGAGTTACCTTGATCTTGGCAGTACGGTGTGTGTCATGAGGGACGACTTGGTGCCAAAACTTAATTTGATGTGCGATTGGTCCGATAAGCGTAAAATAGTCGGGTACGGTGGTGCGGTCACTATGACCCTGGGTACAACTAATGTGCACCTCGAGGTAGATGGAGTTGGTGCTGACGTTAATTTTTATGTGGTACCTAGGGAGACGCAAAAGATCCCTTTACTTGTTGGTCATCCGTTCACCGAACAGCCGCACATAAGGATAATCAAAACGAAAGATGAAATCAGAGTAGAAAAGGACACAACAGCGACCGTGAACTCTACTCCAGAGAAGGTAGTTTTATGGGCCAAGGACGCTTCCGTAATCCCTGAGAATTTTCTAGGCCATGTGGTCGTAAGATCAAATAAGATCAACACCGACCCATGTGGAGAAGGCGGGGTGCGTCAAATTGCTAGTATGGACTGTGGTCTGGTTTCGAGGTGTGTTGTGAAGACCGATGAAATTGGTGAAGCCGTACTTCCGGAGTTAAATATAAGTGGAAAAGACGTAACTGTGAAAGAAGATAGTGAAATGGCACGTGGCGAGACTTGTGTCGACGGCACTTTATGCAGAAAAGTGAATACGGTTCCGGTCATCGTTAGTGAAGTGGACAATGGTTGTCGGGTTCATCGCGAAGAGGAAGAGGTTCTCATTCGACGGGCGGTACCGCCTCAAGCTCCTGGTCAACTACGACAAGTGAAGACTTCGATTGAGCAGCATCAAAGACGGAATCGGCGACGTCCCCGTCGTCCTAGACGGCAACGAGGTAGACCAGGTCGAGGACAGGATGGTGCGCTCTCTAGGGGAGGGCCAGTGGCGCAACAAAGTGTTCGGTCTCATAAAACAATCTGTGTTGTGGATCGTGTTCAAGATTGTAAACTGTTTGTAGGATGTAATTGTATAGGTTAGTTATATGAGAGTTCTTTCTTTTAGTTATGTTTTAAGTTAGGTAAGTTGTGTTACCGACCTAGGATAATTAATTCATAGAGTCGTTGATATTGGGTGTTAGATTTAGATAATAACTTGTATTTGGTATAGAATATTGAATGTACTATGTCTATTGCGTGTGTGTTGTGTAGTGTGGATGGTCCTTTGTTCTCGAGGACGAGAACTGGTCAGGAAAGGCCGAATGTTACAGATTAATTAGACATAAGTTCCTTTTTTTGTTTTGTTAGGACCGTGGTAGTTTTCACTTATGCGAAACGAGGGCAAATGTCCATTAGTCACACTTGTCGACAGATCTGAGACAGCCCTCTGCGTTTCCCATGGGTGTTAGAAACAGTTGACATGTTTTATGGTTAGTGTGTAAATTTGCTGGGACTGATATGACCGTTGTGGTCTTTTGCGGGTGCATGTGGTTTGTGTATTTGGTGTGGGCGTTGGGTGAGTGAGGTGATAGATGGATGCCAGATGTAAGAAAGGGGATGTATAAATGCGATTTTAGTTAGTTTTTAGACACTCTTGTTTTGACCTAAGATCTGGTAACTTGTACTGATTTGCAAGAGTCCTTAATATAGTGAATTATTAAGAGGTCTGAGTTTGTTTTTTGAATCCTGACAAATTGAGTGTTGATTATAACAATTGTAAGAAAAAATAAATAAAATGTATCAAGTGGTGCTGTCTGATTTACCTAAACCGTAGCACGTATTCAAAGTAAATAACAATTCAATTCAATTCAACAACTTCCAATTAACATAAGTAAAGTAAGTAAGCATAACTACGTTCAAAATAAAAATACAGGGTATTTCACGAGTGATAAGGTGCCCGACGGAATTGAAAATGCAACCCACAATAAACTTACAAAGTTTAGGTATCGTATTGTCAAATTATGAATACATTATGATTTTGCTTCCAATATTTTTATTTGTCAGAACTGACATTTACCAAAAAAACAATATCCACGTTAACTTTGTAAATGAATTGTGGGTTGCTATCGAGCTTATTATACTCCGTTTCTGAGTTCGATGCCGGTAAGTCGTAAAACTGGGTTGTCATAAATCAATAATAATCGCCACTTAACACACGCACATGCAAATTTCTTTTATCGGGAAGTTACTTGCGCTCGGCTCACGTTAACAAATTGGCCATCCTCGTTCTGAAAGCTGTGTGCGGGCGTAAGAGTGAGAAAACATGATGTTTGGAAGATGCCAGGTAAGGGAGAGTACTTTAGAGCAGGAAATCCAAAAAGTTGAATTGTAACATTTTAATACCAGTAGAGTGGCCTAGGTTGCTTATAATTAATTATTCATGAAACGTTTTGGATGCACTGGAATCTGCCAGTGCTTCAGTCGTTTTATCGCTTAGCGGCATCGGGCTCAGAAACTCGCGAAAATTCTGTAATTTTAGTATGCAACGAACAAAACACGCAGTTTTCACGTGTCACAGCACTGTAGGTGCACTTCGTCGTACTTTCATAAACCTATTGAATTTCAAGCATTTTTGCTTTTTTTCTCATGAGGACTTTGTGATCTCATTATCTCTGTTTTCTCTTTTTTTCGAAACTTCTATTATCATGATTTTTTTCAGCTTCAACAAATTGAAAAACGTTCATAACTAATACAAATTTTGTTCGTTCTGAGTTGCAAAAATTTATCAAGAAGAAAATGATAAGTCAGTTTGAATTTACTTGATTACTTTTGTTGAACGAAGATTTTTTTAGCTTCAAAAATATGCATAAAAGCGTTTTCTTTTTTAGTTTATGAGAATCACTTTGTTGAAATGAAAATATCTAAATTCAACCATGTGAGTAGGTACCATTTTCTTCATGAACAATTTTTTGGGATAATTTCATCATTAAAAATCGATATCCGAGAAACCATCAACCCAAAATTATATGGTACACTTTTGTGGAATAAAGTTAAGCACATCAAATATTTTATAGTTTAAACGGGACATGACGAAATTCCTAGCATCAATAATAGCTTATTTAACTAGTTCGTGTGTAAACTGGTTGTTTTAAAGGCCCACGAATGTTAAAAAAAGCTTAATTTACACAGGAACGAGTTGAATACAACTTAAAGGCTCCAAATCGCTTAAAATCTTTAAAATTTGTTTGACGTTTCGCTTTGACAAGTTGTGACATTTATCAAAATCCGTTCACACAGGAGAAAATTCTCAAATTCTGACAGTGTTGAACAAAAAAATATTTATGCATAATCGTGTCAAAAATATATTACTACCTAGAATTCGAACTTTTAGGGAAATAATAATGTTGTGTGTAACTAGAATTTTCAAAAGTAATTTTGAATGCCTAAGGTTGGTTATTATCAATTGAGAGATTAAGTCCAACTAAATTTGCCGCCAGAAACCAAAATTGATTGTGAAACGAAAAAATATCCATCACTTAGCGAGAAATAGAGCCAATGCAATTGTTACAAGGAATTCGCTGCCTTACATTTTTGAAATGGTTACGATATCTTTTGTTAGTCACCAGAAACCACATAGTCTCCAACCTAACCAAATTTATGGCAACCTAGTAACAAATATCCCTAAATTCTAGGGAGTAATTTATTTTTGAGACGATTATAAATCAGTTAAGTAAATTTTTTAGCAATGTCAAAATGACGCATAATTTAGACAACAATTGAAAATGTTTTCAATTTCAGTTACTATAAACCCGTATTATACAACTAAAATATTGTGAAAAATAGTAATAAGACTTGTGCTTAATTTTATTGCACAGAATTGTAACTTACGTAAATCAGAATTTGATAATCTATCTAAATTTGCAAAAAATGTTGCCATTTAATGAAATGCGCGTAAGCAGGAAGGAATAGAAAAATGAAAATTATCGGGAAGCGTTTCTTTTAAAAAAGTAAAATTAACCTGGAACTGGAAAGAAAATATTACCTACCCTTACTTAAAACTTTGACAAATACTGTATTCTGGACTGTCCTCAGTGATAATCTAATCCTTTCGTAATAAACAAATTTTATTTGAGTTAACGCATGGTTAAAATGATTTGGAAAGAAGCTTTTTCCTCCAAAAAAAAAAACAGCCTTTTGACTCATTTGAAAAAGCAGCAGCATAAGGCAGCAAAATAAATTCTTACACAAGAGCGGTCTTAGCACCGCCCTGTTCCTTTACTCCTCACAAATTCAATGTTACTGCACAGGTTACTTAGTTTTGTAAATTTTTTATGTTCTGTTATGGTTTTACAGAAAAGAAGACAAGACAAAATGACATAATTGGAGAGAATTGTTATTTAACATTTGCTGAGAATTTGCTTAATCCATCTTACTGTTTCCGAAAAGTGGTTTTGTCTTAGATATCTAAATACAAATTATGAAAGAACAATTTGAAATTCGATTATGTTATTGATTCAAACGTCAATTAAAAAAAAAATAAAGGAATGTAATGCAACAAATTTCAGACGAGGACGGGTAGGTAAAGATTAAAAAGGTCATTCACGTTCATTATCTCATTTTCAAATAATTGCTTAGCGTGCTATTAAGTAATTAAGTAATTGTGGACAATTTATCAAATAAATTAATGGCGATTATTTATATTTAAAGCATACTTAAAAAATTCTTATAATACCTATTAACGTGTAGGTACTACACATTTTCTGGATAATAATTGTCGGCATTAAGTTTCATCACCTCCGTTATCTCCCAAATAAACATTCCTGACCCAAATTAATTTTATACAGTGTTGAATATTGTCGACAAATTAATTACAATATATTACAACATTAGTCACGCTTTGTCATGTTTCAGACATGGCACAAATGAAACCCTTGAAGACCTGCTGCCTGTGCGCCAGCCTCAGGACCGGGACCCTGTTTGCAGGTTTCGCAGGAATCGTACGTTTTCGCAGTATCCACTACGACAAATTAATATATCCTTTGATTTCAGGTGCTGGCAATTATTGGAATAATTGTCGTGTACACGATACGCGTGGAATTCAAAACGATAGTCTTGGATTGGCTCGACCAGGACGTGGTGCGCATCATCATCGTGATCAATTTCGCTATGGCGATTCTCATTTCGATTCTGCTTATTGCGGGAACTTTGAAAGTAAATTTTCAAAATGTCTAGAATATTTCTACTAATCTGCACTTCTTGCAGAGAAACATGTTTCTGATGCTGCCTTGGGTCGTCTTGGCGATTATGCTGGCAGTAGGGTTGTTAGTGTCCGTTCTGTACAACAGCATCCAGTGTTTCAGCAACGACAGAGACCTGGAAGGTAGTTTATGGCTTGTCTTGGGACTTATTTCAGTCAGTAAGTTTCTAAAAATATTTATACTCTTCGATATTGAATTAATTTTTTACAGTTGTCTACATCTATGTGTGGCTTGTCGTGTTTAGTTACTTTTCACATATTAGGGAAGAAACGAAACGAGGGGCATACATCAAGGATCCTTTCAGGAGACACTATTAAGACGCAAATACAATTTTTGTTTCAACCAAAGACAAGATGACTTTTTCTATTCTACTCGTTATAATTAAGCAACCTAGTCTTGAGAGCTCGAATTAAATTTTATAACATAATTTTTTACAAAGAACCTGTATATAATTTTCTGATATTATCGTAAGAGATTTTAATTTTTTATGACGTAGCCCCTAAGAACCTATTTATTATAGTTTAATTAATATACTAATATATCACTAGATGTTTATTCTCTTGAATTATTTATTTAAAACACTGACCATTATCATTATACGTTTATTCAAATCAGTATAAAATTTTCTTCTTATTTGATACTAGTTCGCTAATTGACTTCAAAGCCGTTACCACCACCCATTTTTGTATTCTTGTGTCACGACGAGTTATATTTTATTGAAGTTCTTGCCACACAAAGATATTACAATACAGTTGAACATAGTCAATCTTCTTATCGTTGTGACACGCCCGAATTGGTCGGCTCTACACACATCGATGGTTTGAAGTTAGCGCCGACTCTTTACAGTTTCCTGTAATAAGTGGCGCCAAAAATTCCTTTCGGAATAAATTAAGGACAGGAAGAAGTGACACCATTACCGTACCGATAACACCAATTGTAGCGAATTGGTAATTGCTGTTTTTCTGATAACTCGTTCAATAATTTTGTACAATAGCGCGCATTTTTCCTGGCAAGCACGACGTGTCAGATATTCGGATCAATAAAAACAGTAGGGCATGGGGGCGGCATAACGTTCAACATGGTGCCATCGGGTCAAATATTTCTTTATAAAACGAGTTTTGTTGGTTGAATACTGAGTGAAGACGCAGCTAAAACGATGGTTTGGTGCAATCGTCGTCTCAGTGCGGTGAATGGTAAGGGTTTGGTCGTGCATATCTGCGAAAATACATTTTAATTTGGCTCACTCTCCTTTCCCTCTAAATATTTTTTGTGTTTTTGTGGATGATAAATTGATAAAAGATATTCGTGACGAATCGATACTTCATTTTTGTTGGTGGTTTGTGTCATATTAGCTGTGACGAAGCGTCAAATGTATAAATTCGAGCTGCATGCCAATTTAGTCAGGCGTTTATGGAGCAATCAAATTATTTCACTGACACTTAAATCAATGGAAAATGTTTTGATCGGAGTCGTTTAAAAGTTTATGAACGGACGAATAGAAAAGCGAGACCTTTTATGAGATTTGTCTGCAAAACAGTGGGAAGCATTTTATATCGCAACCCATTCTATCTTTTTGTTTGGATTAATTTTTTTTTTGGCAAAGTGACGTCAAACCTAGCTGTAAAATTTAAATCGGTAAAGTTTTCACGAGACTTACATTTTCGGGAATATGATCCGTTCTGAAGCTTTTAATTGCGTCCAAATCTGTTCTTTGCCGTTTGAGCTGTTTTGAAGCATATGGTTTTAGTATCATAATATTTACGTTCGCTTAAAATTTGCTTAATATCCATTATGAGCTGCTAGAAATTTCAATATACATTGATTTTAAGTAATTTTTATCTAGGCAATTTTTACAATAAGAAAGAAAATAGAAGTAACAAGAATAAACGAAAAAGAAAACGACCAAAGTAGGAGTAGCAAAATATTGATTTATCTTTAATAAAACAATTGAATCGATATCTACTTTGTCAATGATAATAGATAACGACAGATTAACGTGAATAAACCGGAATGAAAAATTGTTTGTATTTATTTTTACTGTTGTTGACTTTTTCTTTCGCTCCGAATGAGACCTGTAATTTTTAAAATAGGTAAGTATTCTCTATCATTATAGTATTATTGTTATGCGAGTTGCACAAGAGCACAAGACTGTTGTCGAACGAAAGGAACGAGTTCGACAAAATGTCTTGTGAAACGAGTGTAACGTGCTATTTTTTCTATTTCGGCTTCATTAATTTAATTTGTTTGAAGTAAAAAATAATTATATGTTACAATAATAATCTACCGATTCAGATTCAAATGACATCACATTTAATACTGACATTTACTATTATCAATACCAACTCCATATTCAATAATCACTAGAAACAATAGTATAAAATTGATCTTCGTATAACTGTTTTCAGTGTCACAAAGACAAAATGCTCATTGTGTTACCGAAATAGGAATAGTATATTGTGTTATTAGTATTAAAAGTGATACTTTTTTTGACGAGCAATTTGTTTGTATAGCGAGGCGAAGCGAAGCGTAGCCGAGCCACTGTAATAATTACAAGTCAAAAAAGTCACTTTTAATACGAATGACACATACTATTTTTTCTCCAACCAAGTAAAGGACAAATCGGGTTTGATTAATTTTTTACAAAGTTGTTCGAACTGTACTTTTCATATTAATATTAAAAATTAGTAATTTTAGTTGGTTCATTTTATAATTTAGTCTAGTATTAAAAGTACTTTTCTCCAACATCGATTATGAAAATGATACTTTCATCACTCAATTTAGTGAGGAAAATAGGCGTTTGCATCACTAGTGAGGAAAATGGAGAAAGTAAACTCACTAGTGAGGAAAATTTATTTAACAATCTAAGTACTACATTAACAATCTACTACCTACTATGCACTATCCCACCTCCACCCGGCGGCACGGCAATTTTGCCGGAGTACATACACTATTACGGATATTACTATCAAGTAATAGTGCAGTGCTTATCAATATAATTACCGGCGTCTCGCCTCCGCATTATGACTTTGTTGTGTATTATGTTCTGTGTCAATGTTAAGGAACTTCCTCACGATGTGACATGAGTATAATAATATACCTTTTTGAATTTCAACTACCAATGTGTTATCTAAATCCAGAATTTTTAAATTTTTAAAAAGAGATTGCGTTACTATTCCCGTTGCTGAAATTACAAGTGGTAAAATCGAAATTTTTTCTAAACACCAAAGATTTCTCATAGCAACGGACAGCTCTAAATATTTATTAATTTTTGTGTTATATGTCTGTGTTATATTATGTGAATTTGGAACAGCTTATTAATACAAAAATTTAAAACACTGTTATTTGCATTAATTGAAACTCCAGATCCGGAAAATTCAAAAAATAGGGGAGTAAAATAATTATTAAGAAATTTAAAATTGAGACTCATTTTCATAAGCGATGTTGGAAAAAATAGTAGGTATACACAATTCGTGATCAAAGTGCGATTTTTCAACTCACAATACTATCCTCACTCGCTGGCGCTCAAGAGTATATCATTTATTGCTCGTTGAAAAATCAGGCACTTTCATCACTTATAGTGTAATATACTATTACTACTAGGAGGCAAAAGTGTTGCCTTAGTAACACATAACTTTTTTCTACAGTTACGAAAACATCAACTTTAGTGACCAAAAACGGTATTAAAAATGACCATTTTTAAGACGGTTGGAAAAAAAAAATTCTTTCCCTACAACCCCTTAAGAAAACGACACCGTCCATACAATGAAATAGACAAAAAATTTGTCAATTTCATCCACCTGTCAATTTTGACATTTAGTTACAACAATAGAAGTAAAAGAATCATTATGCTTAAAATCAGTGCTTCTTTTTATACTCCCAGGAAAAATAACGTACATAGCTCCCCGGAAAATATTTTTCATGTATTTGTGTAATCTCTGCATTCGGTTGGTTGTTCGTGCATTAACATACGCACTGATTCTTTCCACACGCTCGTTATGTAATGTATTGTAACGGTTAATTTGTTTAGATTCGCATATTTGGTGGAGGCGCCGGGCTTAATCAACCTCGCCCAATTCTTGCAGATTAAAAAATGTCTCTGGCAGACATAATCCGCCGGGCTTCGACGTACATCCTGGGGACGGACGAGGACTTGTCGAAAATGGCGCAGTACGAGGATAACGAAGTCCTCTTCTGCAAGAATAACGTGTGTGTGCATCCACCGGCGATGGTTCGTCAAGATACCGACATTCTCCACCACCCCGGCTACCTCACCATCACCTCGAAAGTCTTCATTGACCAATACAATGACAGCAAAAGACCCACTCTGTTCCTCACCTGGATTCCTAACACGACCCTGACAAAGTGTCCCAGCGCCTTGCAAAACTCCTACAATTGCAACAAGCAGACTAGCATGGAAAGCTTGAATTCAAACGACTCCACTGGAAGCTTCCCCGGTAATAGTTTGTAATGTGAGGCTGTATAATCCAGACACCCATTTTTTCAGAGCGCCCCTCCAGCATCGAGCTGAAAAGCACCAACCCCTTCCTGAATTACGACAGCACCGCTGACTCCCTTAGCTCAGAAGACAGCGACAAACAAGGTACAATTATCAACATCAATGTGGACATCGCCAATCCCAAGATCGAGATCGTCACAACACCCGACAGTGTTAAAGACCCCACTGAAAAATTTGATTTCTCCAGATCGGAAAGCGTGACTTCGAACGACAGTCAGCTAAATTGGATCACAACACCGGAATTTCTAGCTCAAAAGCATAATTTGACGTTTCCCGACAGCAACAACTGTTCGCCAGTACTGCCAACCAAGCAACCACACAAATGTAGAAGGTTCAGCGTCGATCTCAGTCAGATGCGGTCTTTGAGATTATTCTTTAACGACAACAGTTGCACTTGTGGCCAACTGGTTGTAGCCTCTAGAGAGTCTCAGTACAAGATCTTACACTTTCATCACGGCGGATTGGACCATTTGGCTCAGGTTTTGCATCAGTGGCATTCGCTACTGCACAACATCAAGCACGCCAAAGGTAAGTTAAAGGAATTTAAGAAGTTTCTTGCGAATTTGTTGATACTTTTTCAGGTTACGAAGAGAATCTCCCTTATCGTCACTTCATGGTGTGCCGACCCGAAGTCTCCGACTTGGAACTCCACCCAGAAGAAGGCCAAGTTCCCAAACTCACCGAAGAAACTTTCAGGAGTTTATTCAATGAAGTCGGACAACTCGAAGACGATTTAACTTTGCGCAAATCTATATTCTTCTCAGGAATGGAACGGAATCTTCGAAAAGAAGTGTGGCCTTTCCTCCTACACGTGTATCCCTACCAGAGCACCTACGCAGAGCGTAGTCAGATCGCGGAAATTAGACGCCAAGTACCATCCTCTCGTTCTTTGCGTTTTCACTTTTAAAAATATCTTTGCAGGAGTTCGACGAAATCACGAGGCGCCGACTAGACCTAACCGGCACCCAGCTCAACCACTTCCGGCGAAAAGTTCAGAGCGTGATCGAGAAAGACGTCGTCAGAACAGACAGAGGCAACCCTTTCTTCGCCGGCGATGACAATCCTAATCTGGACATAATGAAGAACATTTTGCTGAACTACGCCGTTTACAACTCCGGTCTGGGCTACACACAAGGGATGAGCGATCTTCTCGCACCCGTTCTTTGCGAACTCAAAGACGAGGTGGCGGCGTTCTGGTGCTTCGTCGGACTGATGCAAAGAGCGGTTTTCGTGGCCACGCCGACGGATCGGGATATGGACAGGTCGCTGCGTTATCTTCGCGAGTTGGTCAAGCTGATGGTGCCTCGTTTTTACGAACACCTGGAGAAGCACAAGGACGCCACTGAGCTACTCTTCTGTCACCGGTGGATTCTACTGTATGCGCCTCCGCTTGTTATTGTTGATGGTGCTAATAATGACAATTTCCAGATGTTTCAAGCGGGAATTCACTGAAGCTGTGGCCTTACGCATGTGGGAGGCCTGCTGGGCGAACTACTTGACGGACTATTTCCATTTGTTTCTGTGTCTTGCTATTATTTGCGTTTATGCCGATGACGTCATTGCTCAAGACTTGAGAGCCGACGAAATGCTGCTGCATTTTAGTTCGTTAGGTGCTGATCGAAACAAAAGAAATCTTTCTTGAATTTAGCTTGACTCTGTTGCAGCCATGTACATGGATGGTCAAGTTATTGCGCGAAAAGCTAGAGGTCTGCTGCACCAGTTTAGGCAATTGAGAGAAATTCCCTGTTCCCTTTCGGGATTGTGTACGAGGTGCGGACCTGGAATCTGGG
This sequence comes from Tenebrio molitor, assembly GCF_963966145.1. Classification (NCBI taxonomy): domain Eukaryota; kingdom Metazoa; phylum Arthropoda; class Insecta; order Coleoptera; family Tenebrionidae; genus Tenebrio; species Tenebrio molitor. Next base: position 19,846,720 of record NC_091054.1, read on the forward strand.
ATAGCTCGCACAGTCCCAGGATCTACTGTACAGGACACGATCTACCTGGACACTGTAATAACTGTATCAACTAATCCGGTTTTTATCGTGCCCTTAATGCACTGCAATTTTTACGTCTCGACTTGGTTCTTCCTTGTGTGGGGCACAAAGAACAGTCAAATCAAGACCAGATAGATAATCGTACAGTGTCAAAATAATCTTTCAGACTATGGTTATCCTTTTTCTTTCTCTTATCGTCATTGTTATAAGATGTATCATTTTATAAATACTGTACATACATTTAGCATTTTGATTTGATAATAATCGTCATATCAAAATTATTATGACACGGTTGTGTGGAACTGTATAATAATTAAACTGTTATAATCTAATTGCAGAACTGTACTTACTTATTAGAAATAAAAGCTTGGCATGTGAACTGTTGACAAGACTGCTGATTAAATTCGCCAAAAAAGAAACATTTAACCAGGAAGTTTTAAATTTACCACGGTCATACCAACATAATTCCCTAAAATTGTCTAAAACGCAAAACCAAAATTACTGTTTCATTTTTTATCACGTTGTGCCGGAGTGCGGAGTGCATTTGTGGTAAAGGGTTATTTATTAACAGAACTGTTGAGTCCACGAGAGTGATAATTCTTTAAGTTCTCGCAATGGTAAGAATTGTTTTAGGGTTTGAACAGCGACTGGTGCCCTAAAGTTATGTCAACTTGTGTTACATGTTTTTTTAGGTTAGGTCGTACGACTACTAAATTTTCGGTTGAAGAAAAAATTCACTAACGAGTAGTTGTTTCAGACGTTAATTACGAAAGAAGGCAACCCCGAGAAACCGGGGCAAGATTCTCCTCCAGTCCACCACATCAGAATAACCCTGACATCTCGTAATGTTCGCTCTTTGGAGAAAGTCTGTTCAGATTTGATCGATGCTGCAAAAAAACAAAAGTTGCGAGTGAAGGGACCAGTGCGAATGCCCACGAAAATTCTGCGAATAACCACAAGGAAGACGCCGTGCGGTGAGGGGTCAAAGACGTGGGACAGGTTTCAAATGAGAATCCACAAGAGAGTGATCGACTTGCACTCTCCATCTGAGATCGTCAAACAGATCACTTCTATCAATATCGAACCAGGTGTGGAGGTTGAAGTTACCATCGCCGACGCATAAGTCGTGTAAATACGCTTTTATAAAATAAAAATTGAAAGATTGAGAGTTGCTTTATTTATCAGAGTAAAAGTATATAAAATATTTACAATTTTTATCACAATTTTATTACGGAATTTTAGTATAAGTGGAATGTTTTGTTTAGGAAGTCTTGCAGACTATTAATTGACATTTATTATATCGCGCACTGGGCCCCTTTAACCCATACCTAAGACTAATAAGGCAGCTTGCTAGACAAGTGTAAACTAGGCGTTACCGTTAACAATACCGTAATCGATTGGAAGATACTCCTGGACCACTGGTTGCACCTGTTTCCATATATCTGCCAACTATAAAAAAATTCACGTCCAGTTTGGCTCTAGTTTTTTTACTTACTTCAGAATGCGATCTAATTCTTAGAGAGACTAAACTATTCAAAATGGAAGACAAAGTTTCAAGATAAGCGTAAACCAGTTGCGTCTCCATGTGGACACAATACAAACTGAAATCTGATCTCAGCTCCATGTTGGAAATGACGCTCTCCTGGGTTAACATTTTCGCTTCAAGCTGTTCCACACTTTCAGCCTAAACCAACAGTTTATGAAAAAAAATCAGCGCTGTAGTGAGTCAACTCACGTCTGTTCCTCTGATGACCCCTTGGATTTTGCGCTTCTTCAAAGAAAGCATTTTTGAGAGAGCTTGTTGGTGGTCATGAGCCAGCCCTTTCTCCAGTCGTTCGCATAAATCTTTGTGAGAGATCAGAACGTCCAAGAGCAGAGCGAGACGTTCACAAACGGTTATCTGCTCCACGTTGGCATTCTGTTGCGATTTATTGGAAAGCGAGTAGAGTTCCCTTAAAAGGTGACAGATTAAATAATAGAACCTCTGCGGACTCCTGGCGTTCTTTATATTTTTACCTGGACAGTGCCGTGAACCCCTTCTGCATGCTCCCCCACTGACTTCCGAACACTTGCCCAATATTGGACGCCGCGCTCAAGATTTTCAACTGTGCGGCAAAGTCCTCTGAATCCCTGGCGTATGAATTCTGTCTCTCGATCGCCGCCTCGGCTAGCAGCTTCAGCTTCCCGACGACCTGCACCAGCGACCGGATTTGTTCGCGGCTCGACGCTATTTCGCCGTGGTCGGCAGGAAGCAGATTCTTGGCCGTCGCCGCTAGATCTGACGTCATGAACTCGTCCGGGGCCCTCCTGAAGATGTCGCGAATCCTGTGCTGGATGTCTGGGCCGTGGTCGGTGAGGAAGAAAGCGACGAGGGCGTCGTGGCATATCGTGGGGTGGCGGCAGACCAGCGTCAGCCACCGGTGGAGGCCGCGACGCCTCGATTCGAGGAAGTGGGCGTCCGAAACGATCTTCTTGGGCGGCAAGCGTGGCACCACCCTTCCGAAAAATAAAGCGACTAAACTCGACTCCTTAAATCTTCGGAAAAGGTCTTATATGACACATCATGAACGAGATAATTTTTTAAACTTACTGTACCTTTCTTCCGTGAATTGATTTTTAAAACAAATTTAATGCAGGATCAAGAGAAATCTTTTTCAAATTTGAAATAAACTCACTCGTCAGGGCGCAGGCTGGATAACATAAAAAAAAATTTTGACACTCAGTGTGACCAATCGTATTGGTATTATCATGAAAATCACTGTTTGGCTCATACTAACATGACGTTTTCACAATTGTTTGTAAAAAAAATTCAATAATATCGTTTCAATTCAATAATTAGATAATCTACCGGATTTCAATTTAAATAGATAATTTAAAAAAATTGGTGTTATTATTACATACTATAAATGCTTACATATCACAGTGAGGGATCATAATTATCCTTACCTGTAAGGAAAGCGGTTAAGGAGCAACTCCTGCAAGGCTAAGAAATCGTTATATCTCCTGGTTACTTTAGAATTAAAACGTCGCGACGACACCAAATATTCTGAATGCTTCAGGAACAGTCCTTTCTTCTCCGGAACTAGTTCAACACTGATTGTGTCTAACTGAGTAATTTCTGTGTAAGTAAGACCCAAAACGGCCGGATTTGCTTTCAAATTAAGTTGCAAAACTAGATTTTTGACTGGAGTTAAATCACCAATACTTGGCGTCGGATATTCTACAATAGCTCCAATCAGATTGTGACAAAACTCGCAAAAAAACTCACCCTTTCCCGCCGAGCTGTTGAAAAGCTTCTCCGACAGAGTCTTGCCTTGCTGAGCCCACGCCACCAACGCCAGAGTCTTGTACAGGTTGGTTCTAGTGATGAGTCCCTGTGAGGGCCCTGCCAGATCCCAGATCACTTTCAACTGGCCAGTACTGAGGTTGCATTGGGACAACAAACACTGGTAGACATCGCGGTGAACGGGCTCTCCGTTGTGGGAGCACACGTCAAACACTTCCCTGTATAGCGGCGGGACTGTTCCTGCAATTGACGAGGGACTGTCGTCGGGGGCGTCAAGTTTCGGGGCGACTCACCTGCGCTGAAATCCGTCGTCATTTCGTCGAGTATTTGTCGAGTGCTCGTGCGACATCCAAATCGGACTCGCTGTCAATCTCCAAGCTGTCTCTTTGGGGGATTTCCACGATTGCACACCTAAAATCACCTCTGACACTTGTGAGATTATAGTTGTGCGTCATTTGTGGGTGGACGCGGCACCGGATAAATATAATTTATTAATTGTCCCGATGGGAACGTGAACCAGGCTATGTATGTGTCAACATTTACAATAAACATAACCTCGATTGTTGCCAACTTGGCATTTGCTTGACACACGTCAATTTTGACAGGTTGCGCAATGGTAAACAAAACAAAAATCGCGAAGAAAGTTGCTTCAGGAAGAAATGTGTGAACCGGTCGGAAAGTGATTTACACAGTACTGAAAGGAATTCAATTGGTCGCAGTTCAAGTCGGGAAAAATCACACACTTTCACTTTGTTATGAAAAGGTCACCGTGCATTGTTACCTTTTCTTGCAAATGTACCTACCCGGAACTGCTCAATTCTCTTGGAATTAAACTGCTACTTATGTTATTGCTATAATGTACTGAATGTGTGCGAGCATCTGGATGTATCTGATTATTCTGATTACAAATAAACAGAAAGAGCTGACCCCGTTAATGAATTATTGATAAAACAACATTAAACGAATCTCGGACACATTATCATCACGTTCTATTTATATCTATATTTTGAAGGATTTAAAACGTAATGTTAAATGTTAATAAGCGAAAAACTCGTTTTCTCGTTTGGTAATCATCTGAATGAGTGAATCGATAGGGAATTTAGTTACTGACAGATGGTACACTGTACCTGGCACTTTGTAAAAATCCCCGTTTCACTAGTTTCCTCTCGACAAAATAAAACATTCCATTTTCAACGAATTCACCACTCCAGTCTTGTCTCCGGGGTCGTTTTTTAATGTCAAAATTTATGGGGCGCACCCGTCCGTCTGCTTCTTGGAACCACCTCAAGCTGTGCGATCTGTACAAAACGCAACTATGTATGTCGTTGAAACAGAGTCGAATATTTTGCCTGCTAGCAGAAAAGACGCACTCTCGTCCACGTTTGACCCATTCCAAAGCTTGTTCCAGATAGCGGGATCGCACGAAAGGCGACGTGCATTGCACTAGGGCGATCACGTCAACCTCGGGGTGAGACTCGACGAAGTCTAAAATTCCCAAAACGGAAGAGGCGTCGTCAGTGGCGGATTCTGTCGACCTCCAATGGACGTTGACAGGGCCGGCTTCTTCTAATATGCGTTCGTGATCAGTGGACACCCACACGGACGAAAAATCCACACGCTGGACGACACTCAAACTGCTGGTTAAAAGAGATCGGCCGCCAACTAGCGCAAGATTTTTCAGCGGGATGCTTTTGGAACCACCTCGAGCCAGGATCAGAGCGGCTACGTGTCTGCCACTCGAAGGACTCCTACAAATGTAAAGGGGATTACGGGACAATGTCTAAAAGAAATGGTTTATGGTTTACCAGTTGTGAGATTTGCACGAAAAAGAGACGCTTGCAGTGACGATGAGTAGGAGTATCTGAATCATCATTGTTGGATGGTACAGCGTTGAGTTTCCGTTTATAGTGTAACAGTCCATTATCTAATTTACGTAATTGAATTAATAAAAGATGGTGGTAGATTTAATATATCTTTATTTTGTTTACTATTCTTCCTGGACGAATGGGACACGCAGAGAAAAAAAGGTGAAAGTAAAGGGATACAAAATTCGTTTAAAATATTATTTGGTAGACGATTAGTATAAATGTAAGAAAATAAACAATTGGTAAAAGTTATGATCCTCCACGGTACGAATCTTCGAGTTTCAACTTTTCCATTTCCCTCACCCTGGCCTGGATCTGTTGTTGTATCACCAACTTGTATTTATCACCTTCTCCCAACTCCTCCATTTGATGGAACCATTCTTCCCTCTCTTTAATTTCGCTCACAACTGAAATCATGTTGTCACTAACGAAAAATAACAAATTCCCACTTACGTTGATCGAATCTGTTAACTTCTTGTTCCGTTTCATTTTTTTTTGGCGTAAATTTAGGTGGTTTAGGTTCGACGTCCTTTCCAAATGCCATCCTATTCTGTAGGCGATTCTTTTCTTTGTCCCTGTCAGGACGAGGCTGGCGGGGAATGAACCTCTCCCTTTCGTAAGCCCCCGAATTAAGAATCGTCTCTCTGGTGCGCCTCTTGGAGCTGCCTGGTCGGATCACGACTCTCGGAAGTTTCTTTCTTGCGCTCATTTCGCTGCAACTGCGGGACGTCGGCAACGGCAAAGGTTCTCCGTTGCGGAGGCAATAGTCGACTTTCTTCCGCTGCAGCATGGTTAGTTTGCTTTCGTTCATCAAAACTGAACAATAAATAAAAAAAAGTATTAGATAATGCTTGGGAGAGAGCGAGATGAACGACTGCAACGATTTTTTTTTCTTGCACGTACCACGTAAAAATTGGTGGGTCTCGGGGCTGTACGTCGCCTTGGCAGGGTGTAAGATGCCCCCCGGGGGCACGTTTTTGCTCGACCATTCCATTTAACAGAATCAGAATTTAAAACGACACCGTAAAAAGTAAACGTCAAGTGTTGCCTTGGATGCGTGCTGAATCGATTTCAGTTGTGTTGGTAACAATATGACAACCCTTCGTGTGCACTAAACTGCATCCTCTAGGATGAATTCCAACTGGATTATCGCATGCGTCGGTCGTATTTTGAAAAGGTACAGTGGTGGATAATAAATTTAGGCCTGCAAATTTCTGACATTTCAGAAAAGTCAATGCAAGCGACCATTTATTGTCATTATGACTGCTGTGCCAATTAAATTTGATTTTTTTTTCAATTTGACACATTATTATTGACAATGCGAGCCGTTTCTTATTTTAACAAAGTGAGAGTGAGAATTGTAACTCTTGCCCACAGTGGCATGTCTGGTAGACAAATTGCAGCACATTTGCGTATTTCAAAAACCGGCGTACAAGCAATTCTTCGCAATTGGACGCAATTTGGTACTGTGGATCGGCGTCCATATTCTGGATGGCCCCGAATATCTTCCGATGAACAGGACGAAGCAGTAATAAATGTAGTTCGGGATAGCCCTTTGACTGTTGCCGTTGAAGCTGTCGGCGTTATAAATTTTCCAGGGTCCGTTAGAACTGCTCGGGGACGAATAAAGACGAGTGACTTGCGTAATCATGTGGCAGCAAGAAAAATTAAATTAACGCCTCTGCACCGAGAAGCAAGGTTTGGTTTCGCATTACTACACTTGGCGTGAGAGGATGCCTTTTGGCGTCGTATAATCTTCTCCGATGAAAAGACTTTCCAGTCGTGCCCCAACGGTCCGTTATCATCAAAGATATGTTGATTCGGTTGAATGTAGTGGACGTTTTTCGGTCAACATATGGGCATGGATTTCGGTAGACAGTCCTGGGGTAATACTATATGCAGAGGAGAGGCCAACTAGTGACGTTTATATTAGGATACTTGAAAATGTGATGCTACCCCTTCTGTGGAACCACATTCTCCAAATAATAATTTTATTTTTCAACAAGATAATTGTTCGGTTCACACGTAGAGGAATATGGAGGGAGCACTCTTCAAAAAAGTGGATACGACCGCGCTTTTCTGTAGACCTAATAAAAGGTCTCCAGATGAGCCGAGCGAAACTGAAGTTAACGCAGATATTTCATCTTTCCAGTGGCGTCCCTTTAACTTTTTTCTGGGGACAATTTTTGTAGGAATTGTAGGAAGATGACCGTAAATATTTAGTTCAAAATAAAAACAGATCAGAGTTATACAACTGAAAAAATACAAAGACAATTCACCAACCGGTTCACGTGTAAAAAATCGAAGCATCTGATGCCCAACGACCCTCGTCACGAAATTTCACGAAGTACAGGCGGTCATTTTAAAAGGCGTCATAAAAGGTCTCCGCACAGGTCTCGCGACGTGCCGCTTCCTTTACATTGCCAGCATAGGCAGTGCTCCCTCCATATCCTTCTACGGGTTCACACAGCACACAGGGAGCAGCCTGGTTTCAATATCATAATATAAACGTCCTTGATTGGCCCAGTCGCAGTCTGGATTTAAATCCGATAGAGAACATGTGGGGTTGGTTGGTGAAACATACGAGGTCATTATAAATGTTTGTAACAATTAGTGGGCGTAGCGGCGCACCTAAAGCATAGCGCACAGCCACCTACGATGGTACAATCATTTATAATTACCCCGTATAAGACATCGACGGGTAATATTTAGAAATAGGGAAGCAATTCTGACTGCGATTACCGAAGCATGGCAGGCATTACCATCGAGCTACCACCGAAATCAATGCCTCTCCATGCCAAGCTGAATAGGCCAAGTCATTCAATCTAACGGTGCAATGACCAAATACTAGTTTTTCCAGTTCTGTTTTGTTTTGTTTCTTATTTTTTTATTATAGTTTGTAATATCCCAGTTTGAATTTAAATTGCCGCCGCCAATGGAGACCCGGAGAAGTCGAGGGACGTCCGAAGACGACCGAGAAGATGCGACCGCGGGGAGTCATTTTATTGGGGGTGGCTTTTTGAAAAGGGGTTGCTCGCTCTCTGCTACTAGCTTGTTTCGTTTGTTTATAGAGTGTTTGTTATTGCGATTCTTTGGGTTGTTAATTTGTTGGTTTGTCAAGACAAATTCCGGTAGTGTAATTGTAGTTTCAGTACGTGTCCACAGGTACGAGTATGTTCTGTTTATTTATATATTTCGATCATGCACGATAAGGTATTTGTGGGGAGCGAAAAAAACTCGTGCGTCCGGTAACACGTGGGACCGTGTGGGGCGAAATTAACTGGGGTCCATTTCCGAATGGCCATCCATTTGCCATAAGCATAAGGAAAAACGTGTGCACGTGTTTGGCCGGAAGTAGGTTGTAGACACGGGGCAAATAATAATACACTGCTCAAAAAAATTAGGGGAACACTTTTTTCAAAACCTGTAACTTTTTAAATAATAGTTCTAGGCAAATCAAATTTGGTATGCTTTAAGGGCATATATTTAACTAAAAAAAAATTCAAAAACAATTTTACAACTCTTAGTTACTTCTAAGTTACACTTAAAAATGTAAATTAATAACACAAAACAAAATGAAAAAAATGTCAATTATGCTTTGAATTTACGTATGAAAGCCTACTAAAGGTTGATTAGAAGCGTGATTAACTCATTAGAAGTAAAATGAGGTATCTTAGTGAAGTGCAAGTTGCTCCTGCTGTCGCCCTTATTCAGCGTGGCCACTCTAGTCGACATGTTAGCAGGGACCTTCGAGTTTCCCTTTCTGTTATTCAGCGTTTATGGAATCGGTTTGGGGAGACTGGCCAATATGTTAGAAGAGCTGGACAAGATCGAAATCGAAAAACTACTCAAAATCAAGACCGATTTCTTGTCCTTTCCTCTCTACGTAAGCGTACTGCCACAGCACGAGACCTCCTAAAGGACCTAAGACGAGCACATGGAATAGAAATTTCTGATCAAACTGTTAGAAACAGATTAAAAGAAGCGAATTTGAAACCAACAAGACCTGTCCGCGCACCACGCCTTACGCAGCATCACAAAGCAGCGCGAATGAGGTTTGCTCTGGATCACAGAGATTGGCAACTTCGTCACTGGACGCCTGTACTCTTTACAGACGAGCCCAGATTTCGTTTAACTCGTTGCGACGGTCGAGTACGTGTATATAGACGTCCTGGTGAACGCTACACAGCCGCTACTGTATAGGAAGTGGATAGATTTGGTTGTGGATCTGTGATGGTTTGGGCTGGAATCAGTATAGACAACAGAACTGATCTTGTTGTGGTTCCTAGTAGACTAAATGCCATGAATTACATCGAAAATATCTTGGAGGACCATGTGGTGCCTGCTGCATATGGCGTCGGCCAAAATTTCATCCCAATGCAGGACAATGCAAAGCCACATACCGCCGGCATCACCAGATACTTTTTACAAGAACGTGGAATTCAGGTCATGGAATGGCCGGCGTTAAGTCCTGACTTAAATCCTATTGAATACATGTGGGATGAGCTTGACTGACGTCTTCGCAAGCGCCATAATCCACCACTAACCATACAGGAACTGACACAACACCTGATTGAGGAATGGGAAAGCATACCCCAAGACTCTCTTCGCAGACTAGTGCGAAGCATGCCACGCAGGTGTGAGGAAGTGATTCGTACTCGTGGAGGGTATACACAGAATTAAACCTCACCAATCCACAGAAAACCCGACTATCATCGATACTATGACAGTCGTTTCCACTTTGTTTTGCGTTATTAATTTACATTTTTAAAAGTGTCGTTTTCAACCAATTTGGGGGCTAGGCTGGGGGACGTAGGGATGTGGGGTGCATGTCTCGGGAGTTTAGAAGTAAGAGACCGGGGGGCGGCAACTAGCATAACATCACGTTCTGGGGAGGTGCCGCGTGTTACCGGGGAAGACGAGGGCTGAGAGAGAGAGCGAGAGCGTAGTATTCAGTTAGGGCCTTAATTATTGTCAATTTGAGTTTTGTTTATTCATTCGTATGTCATGTTTGTATCAAAATGAAAAGATTAGAGAAGATTATGGTGTGCCATCGTTTGTGGATGAGTTTTGGAGGTTTTACTCATCCCATTTACAGTGGTTGTTATTATTTTCATGTTTTAGTCTCGCGATGTTGTGTTGTTCATTTATTTGTCGTATTTGTTGTGTTTTGTTTAATCTCATGTCTAGGAGTCTAGGATCCATAAATTGAGTTGTTATGTATTTGTTTGTCTGTTTTACATCAAACACCGCTGTAAATGAAAACGAGTACGTATTTATTCGTATATTTGCAAATTAAATGGCGTTCTTCCACCGATTTATGTATTCTTATTTCGAAGTTTGTCCACCCTGCAGGTCCGCCATTTGCATCTCGAGCTAGACTTCCGCCATTTTATATCAAACACAACGTAGGGTTCCCTAGGGTTTTTACCGTTTCTACGACGATCACGATTTGGCCATTTGTTCATTTGCGCTGAACTATAGCGATACATTACAAGTTCAATAATAATTATTTATTTGTTGTAATTACTATTGACGTTAAGGCAAAACATTCTCATTTTTCATTTTGTTGCTGAAGAGTATCAGAGAAACTTAAACTTCTCGTTGGTTCAATACAAAACATCCATGTGATGCTTGTAAAGCACTTGTAGAGATTTCCAGGAACTGCTTGGCACTTTTGAGGCAAGGCTACAGCATTCAATAATTTCCAGATATAATGTTTACAATGAGTATCTTTTTAATGGCATTAAAGAGGCATCGGTTAGTTGGTCAAACTGAAGGTTTTCAAGCTGTTTGGCGTTTTCTTGGCGCTTTTCGTAACTTACAGATCATGACGCACCACCATAACTGATTTGTGGTACGCACTTTTCTCTGGTGCACGCTTCTTTCCCCAGTTTTAATTTTGATTATTGCTGTCACGATGACAACAATGACAAAAATCTAAAATGGGGTTAGTTGGACTAAGGCCAGCTTCACATTTTGATGTCAAGCGAATGACAGGCCAGCTTAAATTTTTTGTCCGCCATAGTAGATATATCGTTAGTAGCTAGACAACCAGTTAAACAAGTGATTGACGAGTTAAAATGTTAAGGCTGTTGTATAGCAATAAAACTTTTGGGCGAGGTGTAGTTAAAGTTGCAGAAGTAGGTATTCAGAATCCTTGGATCAATCTAACACTGCAGCAGGTACCCTTTCGAGACCCGTCAGTCATAAAATTAGCATTTTACAAGAGCATTAAATCTTCGTATTGTGAACAAATTTGTTGGCAAATTTTAGATTTCCTTATTTCTTGTAGTTTGGACGTATTTATCTGTGCACTTTAGTGGTTGAATCTCTTACTTGCAGAAAATTCTTTTGAATAAAATAACGGACAATGATTAATACAAATGTAAAGGCTATGACTCACACTTGCGAGCGAAAAAACGTATTTAGAGGAAAGTTAGAGTCTTGGAACCTGGAATTCTGTAATTTTTGCGTCGTTTTACTTCGAAATGTTGAAGGATCACGAAAAACTAAGTGCGAATCCGAATTTCGTCGTGGAACTTGTACATTTCGAAGTAAAACGACGCAAGAATTACAGAATTCCAGGTTCCAAGCCGCTAACTTTCCTCTAAATACGTTTTTTTCGCTCGCAAGTGTGAAGCATCACGAAAAACTAAGTGCGAATCGGAATTTCGTTGTGGAACTTGTACATTTCGAAGTAAAACGACGCAAGAATTACAGAATTCCAGGTTCCAAGACGCTAACTTTCCTCTAAATACGTTTTTTCGCTCGCAAGTGTGTAGGATCACGAAAAACTAAGTGCGAATCGGAATATCGTCGTGGAACTTGTACATTTCGAAGTAAAACGACGCAAGAATTACAGAATTACAGGTTCCAAGACGCTAACTTTTCTCTAAATACGTTTTTTCGCTCGCAAGTGTGTAGGATCACGAAAAACTAAGTGCGAATCGGAATTTCGTCGTGGAACTTGTACGTTTCGAAGTAAAACGACGCAAGAATTACAGAATTACAGGTTCCAAGACGCTAACTTTCCTCCAAATACATTTTTTCGCTCGCAAGCGTGAAGGATCACGAAAAACTAAGTGCGAATCGAAATTTCGTCGTGGAACTTGTACGTTTCGAAGTAAAACGACAGAGGAATTACAGAATTCCAGATTCCAAGCCGCTAACTTTCCTCTAAATACGTTTTTTCGCTGGCATGTGTGAAGGATCACGAAAAACTAAGTGCGAATCGGAATTTCGTCGTGGAACTTGTACATTTCGAATTAAAACGACGCAAGAATTACAGAATTCCAGGTTCCAAGCCGCTAACTTTCCTCTAAATACGTTTTTTCGCTGGCATGTGTGAAGGATCACGAAAAACTAAGTGCGAATCGGAATTTCGTCGTGGAATTTGTACATCTCGAAGTAAAACGACGCAAGAATTAAAGAATTCAAGGTTCCAAGACACTAACTTTCCTCTAAATATGTTTTTTTCGCTCGCAAGTGTGAAGGATCACGAAAAACTAAGTGTGAATCGGAATTTCGTCGTGGAACTTGTACGTTTCGAAGTAAAACGACCCAAGAATTACAGAATTACAGGTTCCAAGACGCTAACTTTCTTCTAAATACGTTTTTTCGCTCGCAAGTGTGTAGGATCACGAAAAACTAAGTGCGAATCGGAATTTCGTAGTGGAACTTGTACGTTTCGAAGTAAAACGACGCAAGAATTACAGAATTACAGGTTCCAAGACGCTAACTTTCCTCCAAATACATTTTTTCGCTCGCAAGCGTGAAGGATCACGAAAAACTAAGTGCGAATCGAAATTTCGTCGTGGAACTTGTACGTTTCGAAGTAAAACGACAGAGGAATTACAGAATTCCAGGTTCCAAGCCGCTAACTTTCCTCTAAATACGTTTTTTCGCGGGCATGTGTGAAGGATCACGAAAAACTAAGTGCGAATCGGAATTTCGTTGTGGAACTTGTACATTTCGAATTAAAACGACGCAAGAATTAAAGAATTCAAGGTTCCAAGACTCTAACTTTCCTCTAAATATGTTTTTCGCTCGCAAGTGTGAAGGATCACGAAAAACTAAGTGCGAATCGGAATTTCGTCGTGGAACTTGTACATTTCGAAGTAAAACGACGCAAGAATTACAGAATTACAGGTTCCAAGACTCTAACTTTTCTCTAAATACGTTTTTTCGCGCGCAAGTGTGAAGGATCACGAAAAACTAAGTGCGAATCGGAATTTCGTCGTGGAACTTGTACATTTCGAAGTAAAACGACGCAAAAATTACAGAATTCCAGGTTCCAAGACGCTAAATTTCCTCTAAATACGTTTTTTCGCTCGCAAGTGTATAGGATCACGAAAAACTAAATGTGAATCGGAATTTCGTCGTGGAACTTGTACATTTCGAAGTAAAACGACGCAAGAATTACAGAATTACAGGTTCCAAGACGCTAACTTTCCTCTAAATACGTTTTTTCGCTCGCAACTGTTTAGGATCACGAAGAACTAAGTGCGAATCGGACTTTCGTCGTGGAACTTGTACATTTCGAAGTAAAACGACGCAAGAATTACAGAATTCCAGGTTCCAAGACGCTAACTTAACTCTAAATACGTTTTTTCGCTCGCAACTCTGTAGGATCACGAAAAACTAAGTGCGAATCGGAATTTCGTCGTGAACTTGAACATTTCGAAGTAAAACGACGCGAGAACTACAGAATTCAAGGTTCCAAGACGCTAAATTTCCTCTAAATATGTTTTTTCGCTCGCAACTGTGTAGGATCACAAAAAACTAAGTGCGAATCGGAATTTCGTCGTGGAACTTGTACATTTCGAAGTTTCTTGCGTCGTTTTACTTCGAAATGTACAATTTCCACGACGAAATTCCGATTCGCACTTAGTTTTTCGTGATCCTACACAGTTGCGAGCGAAAAAACGTATTTAGAGGAAGGTTAGCGTCTTGGAACCTGGAATTCTGTAATTCTTGCGTCGTTTTACTTCGAATAGTACAAGTTCCACGACGAAACTCCGATTCGCACTTAGTTTTTCTTGATCCTACACAGTTGCGAGCGAAAAAACGTATTTAGAGGAAAGTTAGCGTCTTGGAACCTGGAATTCTGTAATTCTTGCGTCGTTTTACTTCGAAATCTACAAGTTCCACGACGAAATTCCGATTCGCACTTAGTTTTTCGTGATCCTACACAGTTGCGAGCGAAAAAACGTATTTAGAGGAAAGTTAGCGTCTTGGAACCTGGAATTCTGTAGTTCTTGCGTCGTTTTACTTCGAAATGTACAAGTTAACGCTAACTTTCCTCTAAATACGTTTTTTCGCTCGTAACTGTGTAGGATCACGAAAAACTAAGTGCGAATCGGAATTTCGTCGTGGAACTTGTACATTTCGAAGTAAAACGACGCAAGAACTACAGAATTCCAGGTTCCAAGACGCTAACTTTCTTCTAAATACGTTTTTTCGCTCGCAACTGTGTAGGATCACGAAAAACTAAGTGCGAATCGGAATTTCGTGGTGGAACTTGTACATTTCGAAGTAAAACGACGCAAGAACTACAGAATTCCAGGTTCCAAGACGCTAACTTTCCTCTAAATACGTTTTTTCGCTCGCAACTGTGTAGGATCACGAAAAACTAAGTGCGAATCGGAATTTCGTCGTGGAACTTGTACATTTCGAAGTAAAACGACGCAAGAACTACAGAATTCCAGGTTCCAAGACGCTAACTTTCCTCTAAATACGTTTTTTCGCTCGCAACTGTGTAGGATCACGAAAAACTAAGTGCGAATCTGAATTTCGTCGTGGAACTTGTACATTTCGAAGTAAAACGACGCAAGAACTAC